>NW_008353208.1:53532-54850 GCF_000622305.1 Nannospalax galili | reverse complement strand
GTTCCCCCCCCCCCCCCATGACCCACAAGTCTTTTTCCGTAATTTGATTCATCAGGGGAGTCCTTCACGGACTTCCTTACCCACCGAGGCAGTAGAGCAGAGGGTGGAGTCTGGACCCACCTGAGAGGTGCTTATCAAACAGTTAACTTGGGGGGGACTAAATATCCCTACTCGTAATGCTATTGCACCTGTCCACAATGATAACATTCACAAATGGGTACTCGCCACTAGAGACTTAAACCCTAGGGCAGGCCCTATTGAGGCTTTGACAGCCTCCTTGGAGACTCTTTTGTCTCAAGGAAAACCCGCCCACTTTGGAATGCTGGAAGGCTGTTGGAACTGTGGGGGGCTTGGCCACTTTCGTAGACACTGCCCAAGAGGTACAGTCCACCCCAAGACTCACTGCCCCAAGTGCAAAAGAGGGTTCCATTGGGCTAAAGACTGTAGGTCACAGCCTCAACTGGACTCGGCTCCTTTAAACTCCACCCAGAGCACCCCTCAGCCCTTCCCACAAGAGGGGAAACAAGACAGATATTATGGACTCTCCCAATACTCAACCACTCCCCACTAATGACCCTGTTCCTAGATGCCATAAAGGGCCTAGTAGACACAGGGGCTGATGTCACCACTATATCAGAAACTGAATCCCTTAAACTCCCTCATTGGAAATACCAGCCAGGCCCACCAATAAAAGGAGTTGGCGGCACACAAGGACCAGTGGCCAAGCTGGTCACATGTCCAGTATATTGGAAGGACTTGGATGGGAACCAGGACATAGTTACCCCCACAGTAGCAGACGTTCCCTGAAACTTGTGGGGTCGAGACATCCTAGAGGACATGGGCGTGGTCCTTACCACAGATGACCATGCCTTTTGTGATGATATCATGCTCCACGATAACTTGGGACTATCAGGGAAAGGACAACACCTTGCCCAACACCCCCAATCCTAACGGCCACTGCCCACCGGGGATCAACTCCAATCTTGGCCCCCGTGCCGATCCCCATCACCTGGCTCTCTGATGATGCCATTTGGGTGGACCAGTGGCCTATAATAGAACCTAAATTATCTGCCCTCAAAAATTTGGTAGCTGAACAATTGAGGCTTGGCCACATCAAGTCCTCTCTCAGTAAACATAATACCCCAATATTTGTTATTAAAAAGAAATCAGGGAAATACAGACTCCTCCAAGATCTTAGAGCGGTCAATGCCCAGATGGAAAAGATGGGATCACTACAAGTGGGCTTACCACACCCTACAGCTATCCCCCATCCCATCATATCATAGTACTTGATATCCAAGATTGTTTCTTCCAAATC
>NW_008353208.1:52088-53251 GCF_000622305.1 Nannospalax galili | reverse complement strand
CCCAACTTTCAAAGAACAGCCAAGAGATACCAATGGAAGGTACTACCACAGGGTATGAAAAATAGCCCCACAATCTGTCAATTATATGTTAATAAGGCCTTAACCAACATCCCAAAGGACCTAATTGTCATCCACTATGTGGACGACATACTGCTAGCATACAAATCTCACAATACTTTACAGGCTGCAATACCCAGTCTGCTTGCCGATTTAGAATGTCTAGGTCTCCACATTGCGCGAGACAAGTTACAATACATCCAACCTTTCACATTTCTTAGCTACCATATAGATACTGTAATTAAACCACTTAACCTTTCCATCTTTTAGAAAACTGTATATACCTTGATGGAGCTCCAAGAACTCTGTGGGACTATAAACTGGCTCAAAAAATTTATACCAGTCCCTGACTTGGAATTCTGGGCCTTGTTCTCCCTGCTGGAAGGCCATAATTCACCAACTTCAAGGATCCCTCTCACCTAGTCAGCTAAGGATCTTCTTAATAAGATAGATCATATACTCTGGTCTGCGTCACTCCGACGTCATGACCCAGCAGAACCATTACTGGCCTTAATCCTCTGGACTAAAAATGGTATCTTGGGGGCGCAATGGCAGCAAGACCCCCTGGTGTGGATCCACCTGGCTACCTTAGACCTAACTAGGCTTAGCTCTAAGTATGATATTGCCTTCAAGTTAGCAATTAAGGCCCGACAAACAGCCAGGCACATATTAGGAAAGGAACCTGACAAAATTATACTTCCCTTTCCTCTTAAGTATTCCCAAACATTATGGGCAGACTCTCTGGCTTTCCAACTAATGATGTCCGGGTTCACGGGAGAGTTGGATAACCACACACCCCCAGATAAGTGACTGGCCAGCCTGGCCTGTTTGGAAATGACCACTCAGCCACATACTTCCCCCTGCAAAAACTCCCTACCTTTAGCCACGCTAGCCTTCTCAGATGCCAATAAGTCCCGTTATGGCGCTGTCATTCAGCACATGGGAAAGGATGACACCTGTTATGTACAAGCCAATCCCGGCTCTGTCCAGTTGGGGGAGCTCCTGGCCTTGTTAAAAATCTTCCAAGTCTGCCAGACTGAGCCGTTCAATACATTCTCTGACAGCCAGTATGCGATTCAGGCCCTCAGATGTCTTCCCTTTGCTCG
>NW_008353208.1:49820-51411 GCF_000622305.1 Nannospalax galili | reverse complement strand
TTAAAAAAATTTGCTACCCGAGTCTAAAAGGGACCTGCACCTGGCTCTAATTGAAGCTCTATTCAGCATTAATTTCCTGTCCTTTGACAAAAATGGGTTGAGCCCAGCCTGCAAACACTGGGCTACCATACCTAGGCCTACACCCCTGCCACTAGTGAGATGGAAGGACCCCATAACATGTCAATGGCAACCACCTGCCCCCTTCTTAACAAGAAGGTGAGGCTATGCTTGTGTGTTTCCTCAGACAGAAACAAAGCCAGTATGGGTTCCAGCGAGAGATGTGAGACCAGCAACTGATCAACAGGACCCCCAGGACCCAGAGATCTCACCACTATCTGGATAATTGGTTTGCTCTTCCCTGCCATGGCCCATGATCTCTGGGCCTTGGTCCCCTCCCCACCTATACTCTTGCCTTTATTGCTTCATTCCCCAGCCTTCCCCACCCTCTATTCAACTAATTCCACGCCTGGCCTCCCCACCATAGACCCAGTTACTTCCTGGGAATCACTCAATGGCTCCTGGCCCCTAAATAACTCTCTGTGCTTCACTACCAACAACACATCCTCATGCCTTAGGCTGTTTAACCTGACCGTCCAAGATTATGCTGGCAGTGCCTCCTCGGGTTACATGCTTAAACTCCAGGGCCTTTCCCCTACGTTCAACAACACCAATGTAACCTTGGTCCTCGCTGCACTGGAGACAATAATAACAGGGGAGGCGGAGGGAACCGCCACCCCTCCACCCCCATTTTGCCCTGCCATTCTATGCCCACTGCTTCCCAACTGCCCACGCATACGCTCCCTTGCACCCTTTTCCCTCACGCTCCCTATACCATGGCAGAGATGCCACCCTAAGCCCAACCATGCCATCCCTCCCTTTTGCCGCTTCAGCAGCTCCCCCTCTAATCACCCCCTAGGATCTTGGAGGCAACTGGCCCCCACCTATCCCTGTGGCATTATGATCTCCCATACCAACCGCGAATCAATACTCGGTAACTGGGACCTCTGTGGTCTGCATGCCTGCATGGACATGAGGCTGTTACTGGCACAGCAGGACCTTCAGCTTTCCAACGGCATTTACACTAACACCAATCCCTCTACTTGTGCTGAAAACAAAATCCTTACATCCATTGATCACACGACATCCTGGCCCCCTACCCCCATTTGCGTGCGGCCCCCGTTTGCCTTATTGCTAGCCAATGTTACCTCCAATGCTCAGGGACAACTCAGTTGCTCCAATACCAATACCACCTGTGTACTGGCGGCCTGCTGGAACCATCCAGCCCACATAGTTCTCTTTATGCGTGAACCTGCAGCCCTTTGGGTTCCAGTCACCAATGCAACCCACTTCCATGCTGTCACCCTTATAGAGCGGACAGCCTTGTCACAAGCCCCCCACTTAAAACAGGATTTCGGGGTCTCTGCCGCTATCATATCAGCCATCATCCTTGCATTAGGTTCAGCTGCCACCGCTGCAGTGGCTATCACCCAATCCTCCACTACTGTGGAGACACTCAGTGAGGTCGTGTCCAGAACCTCCTCTACCTTTCACACTCAGTCCCTTATCAATCAGTATCTTCACCAGGCGATTA
>NW_008353208.1:18453-49301 GCF_000622305.1 Nannospalax galili | reverse complement strand
CTACAGAAAATTCCCTGCCTCGACTGATCCCCTGGGACAATACCCCTTGGAGGGCTGGTAGTCAATGATGGGTAAGATCTTGTTGGGCTGAATCAACCTAAGCCAGGACATGGACATGTATGCCCACACTCCAATGATGGGTAAGGTTCATGCCCGAATAGGACAACTTAAGACAGGCACAGTCCTTGATCCTGGGGTCATCCTGAGGCGGAGCTGCATAGAGGAAATGTAGCAGGAGGCCTCCAAAGATAGCATGGACCAAGAGCCCTGGGATTCGGTGAGAATTCACTTCACTTCTTGGTCCACAAATAGCCCACCAAAAGGAGCCCACACCTCCGTACCCTGCTTGCGAGTCCAGCAACTGCTGACAGAATGTGTGGCACAGACCAATCAGAAAACGATACGCTGACTAAAGGGACTTGGGGGTGGAGAAAAGAGAGATATAAGGTGTGCCCCCTCCTGCATTAAACAAGCCTGCAGCACCTCGCCTAGTGCTTGCTTCTATCCGACTCCCGGGGTCTGTGTGTTGTGACTCCGTGCCTCTTACCCCCTAATTGGCAGGGGACCTGATCCAGGTTAGGGTCCTCACAGCTGGCCTGAGGAGAACCGCAACAATAAGACCCTCCTCTAACTCTCTCCCTGAGAGTCCAACCACTGCTCCCTCCTGCCTTAGCCATATAATATTGGAATCTTATATATATACATATATATATGCTGAAGTATATAAGTTAGAAAAATGGACTAAGGGGTGGGGCATTTGGCACTGCACCTGCTTATGAGTTGCGCACGTGCCTGTGAGTAACCCTAATAAACTCATGTATTTGTCAAACTGGACTTGATGAATCTTTCTTGGTCTGTTGGCTCTTTCACTATTTGGGGCAAACAGCTGTTTCTTTTATAGCAATTAGTGTTATGGAACAATTGTCACCTGAATAACAGGGACCTGACAGAAGTGAAGATGAAAGCCGGGCGGGGTGGTGCACGTTTATAATCCCAGCACTTGGGAGGCTGAGACAGGAAGACTCTTGCAAATTCACAGTTAGACTGAGCTACGTAAAAGAAAAGCTCTGAACAGCAAAAGAAACAACCAAGGAAGTAAAGAGAAAACCCACAGAGTGGGAGAAAATCTTCACCAGTGACACATCTGACAGAGGTTTAATATCCAGAAAGAAATAACTAAAAAAACAAAGAACCAAGAAAACAAATGACCAATTAAAAGATGGGCTATGAATCTGAACAGAGAGCTCTCAAAAGAAGAAATAAAGATGTCTAAGAAACACCTTTAAAAAGTGTTCAACATCCTTAGTAATTAGGAAAATGCAAATTAAAGCCTCTTTAAGATTTCATCTTATGCCAGTCAGACTGGCTAAGATCAAGAGATAAATAATATCAAATGTTGGAGAGGATGTGGGGAAAGGGGAATGCTCATTCACTGCTGGGGAGATTGCAAACTTGTGCAACCACTATGGAAAGCAGTGTGGAGAACTCTTTTAAAAAATAAAAATGAGGGCTAGAGAGATGGCTCAGCATCTAAGAGCACTGACTGCTCTTGCAGAGGATCTGGGTTCAATTCCTAGTACCCACATGATAGCTAACAACAGCCAGTAACTCCAGCTCAGGAGATCTGATGCCCTCTTCTGACCTCCACAGGCATTGTATGACACAAGTGCACTTACACACATGCAGGTAATATACACATAAAAATAAAAAAAATAAATAAAACATTTTTAAAAAATAAAAAATAGGGCTTGAGAGATGGCTCAGCAGTTAAGAACATTGACTGTTCTTGCAGAAGACCTGTGTTCAAATTCCAGCACCCACATGGCAGCTAACAACTGTCCATAACTCCAGTTCCAGAGGATCCAACAGCCTCTTCTGTCCTCCAGAGGCATTGCGTGACACAGGTACACTTACCTACAGGCAGGCATAACACTCATACATATAAAATAAAAATAATAAATAAAATATTTTTAAAAAAAATAAAAGTGAACCTTTCATATGATCTGGTTATACCACTCCTTGGCATATATCCAAAGGACTCATCCTACTGTAAAGATATTTGTACATCCAGGTTTGTTGCTACTCTTTTCACAATAGCTAAGAAATGGAAACAACCTAAATGTCCTTAAACTGACAAGTGGGTAATGAAAATGTGGTACATTTACACAATGGAGTTTTACTCAGTGGTAAAGAAAGCCAAAGTCATGAAATTTGCAGGTAAATGGATGGAACTAGAAACTGTTATACTTGGAAACTGTTATTTCTAAGACAGACTCAGAAAAACAAATGACATGTGTTCTCCTTCATTTGTGGATCTTAGGACCAAATCCTCATATGTGAGTGTATATCCTGATGTAACTACAGGAGCCAGAAAAATGGAAGGAAAGCAGAGAGGTAAAGGAAAAAAAAGAGCCTGAGAGAGAAGACCAGTAGGAAACAGATGTTACCAAGGGGAGAAAAGGGTAAAACGGGCGTATTTAAATGGGAAGCAAAAAGGAAGGTTATACAAGGAATCATCGGGGTAAAGAGGAAGAAGGAGCTCAACAGAGGGGAACCACAGGAAACAGGTATTATCAAGGGGAAAATGGGGGTACTTTAACTAGGGAGGGAGGAGAGAGGGTTAAACAGGGAGATAGGAGAAATAAATAATGCTTAGTTGGTGTGAAAAACCATAGGGAGATGTATTAGTTCAAAAGCTTACTGAAAAATTACACATCCAATATCTCTGCATAGATCCATGTGTATGGCCAAAGGCTAATAGCAAGAAACAGTGCTAGACAGGAGAAATCTCCCTTCAAGTTGTTGGCCAGGGTAGTCCAAGAGACTCCCAAAATTATATAGGCTACTTCCACAGCTCTTGATTGCCTCCCAAAACTTGAAGGTGAGACCCTATTACTGAAGATAAGACATACTTTAGACACAGGGCTTAGAGCAATGGAACTAGAAATGATCTGGAAGCCACCTGCCTGAAGGGTAGCTCTCATGTTTTGGAAGACACTATGCAAGTTGCTAAGGAAGAACATCACTTGATGGTCCAACCCCAGCTTTAAGGCCTAATAACCAGAACAATGACTGGCACAGCAAACTACATTGGGGCAGTAGTGGCACTTTTATCTGGGGGGTAATCAACAGCTACCTAATTGGACCTAAAACCCACTCAGTGGGAGGCAACTCATGTGTAGTACCATAAACATAGCCAAGTATGCATGGCTGGAAAAGTCATAGATCTTAAAGAAAACTCTAAGGCTCTGTCATTACCAGACAAATGTAATTTCTTACTATATGCCAAATATGGATCTTTATATTTATAGAGAAGTATACCAGTCACTACTCATCAAAGAAGCATGTTTTGCAAAAGACAGAGACTATTTCAGAGTTCCACAACAGGTCTCACACAGAGAATAAGTATCTGTGAAATGCCCAACCCTAAATGACACATCTACAATGGAACCTCTACATCTAAGGCTCATGAAGCATAGTGGAACAAAGGGTAGAGAGAGTACTAATGCATCTCTCAGGTCTCATCAATGCATCTCTCAGGTCTCATCAAGGTCGCTCCCTCGTGCGACAGAGGACAATGAACATAAAAGACCACAAACTGCCAAAATGTAGAAAATAAGAGTCTGCAGAGTATGGGTCCTTGGACAGGACCCTTATAATAAGCTCCACCCACCCAAGGCTCAGGGACAATCGCAGAAGAGGGAGCAGAAAGGTTGTAAGAGCCAGGAGAAATGGTGCATGACCATAAGGAAAGAGTCTTACAGACTCCTGGGACCTTTCTTAGATGAATCTACAGCAATGGTGTCAGCAGGCACAAGACCCATGTAAACTCAAGCAGACAAAAATCTAATTAGTATTGGGGAAATGGGCAGCAAGCCCCAATCTTATTAGTAGACATACTTATTAGTAGACTAATAGTACTATGCCTGTTAGTGAAGGGGTACAAATATGCCTTCACCTGTGTGGACACTGGCACAGGCCTTTTATTAGCATTCCTATGAAACAAGTAATGGGTCTTAGCCAAGTCAGAATTCTATAGAGATGTTATCAGAAAACTGATGGTGACAGGAGTATTCATTTCACAAACACTGATGCTCAGAATAGAATAAACACACGCAGGTTCATTAAGATTTCTACTCACCTTACAACCCTACAGAGGGTGGTTGATTAAAATAAAGAACGGGCCACAAAAGCAGCAGGTAGAGTTAAATGTAGAAGACACCCTGCATGAGTGGGAAAAGACACTCCCAGAGACCATATGATTACTGTATAAAAATCCCAGTGCTAGGATGGGCTACCATCCTATAAGTTTTTGGTCATGAAGGCTCTGAAGCCCCATACACCATGCATGCCAAAACAGAATGGTAAGTCCCTGATGTTGAAGTTACCTCATGCTCTTGGTGCAGAAATAGAGTCTGAGCTAGAAGTTTTCAACCTACTGTCTAGTGATCACAGTTTTGGAAGGCGCTATACAGGATTTGGGGAGAGAATTGACATCACCAAAAGTCTTGTTTAGTTATGGACCTACTTATCAGCACAGCCATTGGTTTAATGGTGGCACAACTGTTATGGGTGCAATTAACTACTTTCTGATTCAATTTAATGTCCACGCCATAGGAAGGAAGTTATGTTTGATACAGTAAGTCAGGACAAAAACTTGTGGTCCCAGTTGAGGAAGCTACTGGTATTGTTTTGTTAAACCAATACAAATGTGCCTGTTAAATTTCTCTCTAGGCATTTCTCAATATCTGTAGCTTACTACTGCTGGAGGCCATAGTTGAAAGAAAAATTCTTTCTACATTAAACCGTGGCTACTTGTAACCAGTTAAACTGCTGGGAATAAATGCCTGTTGTTGTAGCCTGTACTGTTACTGTGGTAAAAGTGGCCCAATGCTCAGTCCTAAGTAAATGCAAATACACATACAACAGCCTCTCTAAGCTCAGGCAACACTGCAGAAGAATGTACAAGGCAGGAAAGGGGTGTGTGGCCATTTTCTCTGAGGTTGACGTGACCATCACCATCATGAAGTAGAGTGCTTGTGGTGATCTACAGCAGACCTTAGCATACAGCCATGGCAATGAAATCAACAGAACTATATAGCAGATAACTAGGTCTATCATAATGGGGCTGTTAACATTCCCTTTTGGAAAGGGGAGGGAGGGTCACAAGACTATTCCTTAATCCTCCCCCGAGATATCAACCACTACTCCTTCCTGCCTCAGCGCTATATCTTGGAATCTTAAAGATGCTAAAGTATATCAGAAACGAAAGATTAACTAAAACTGATTTATTCATCAAGGTGGGCTTGGTGAATCTTTCTTTGGTCTGTCATCTCTTTTCCTATTTGGGGTGAATAGATGTTTCTTTTACATCACTCCAGAAAAGTCATGCTACAAGACTCTTCCTAATCCTCATGCATGACGTTCCTCCTGTTCTCTTTCTGTCTGCTCCACATCACAGAGTGTGTATGTGGGGGGCAGGGGTGGACTGGGTCTTACCCCAGGGCACATCAGTGTGCCTGAGTGAATAGAGGGATGAGTGATGTTTTCAATCTGACACATTTTCTCCTCTTCCACATTGTCTTTGACCTCAGAATAACTTCCCCTCTCAGTTTTTCCTAATGTTGGCATGCTATCAGACTCTAGACTACTGGTTAAAGCACCTAAGTGTCAGAAGGTAGGCTCAACAGACAGGAAAAGCAAGCAGCAAGCTGCTTGGTGAGTTACAGACTGAGGCAACATCAGAACTACATGGAAGTAAGATGTCGTGTGACCAAATCAGCTGGGACCAACATGAATAGCCACTGAGTGTCCTTTGCTTCATTATAATTACCTCACTGTATCATTCGCCTTGCAAAACCAGCTATTCCCATCATGCATCTGACCTCATAGCACATCCGACATACCCATATAAGAATGAAAAAGGATGTAAACCCTATTATGAGAAAACTCCTAGCCCATTCCTGGAATTCCTTGCCCTATACCCTTAACTCATAAGTAATCCTTGCATCATGAAAGCTTGCCCATGAGACTCCACCCAGAATCATGGGTTGGTGCATCTCTTCCTTGAGAAGACTGTACTCCCTCTTGAGTGTGTACTTCTGCCCTAAAATAAACTTCCTCCTAATTCTTTACTTTGTCTCCTCTCTGAACTCTTTGATGATGACAAGAAGCTGAAAACACTAGGCACGGGTCTCAATCTTCTGTCTCTATGTATGAGATCTCTCTAGCCTTTACCACTGGAAACACTGGGTATTGTGCATAGAGCCCTTGTTAACTTTGTGTTTACTCTTTGCCCTGCTCTAGACCTAGTATGACAATCCCATTTTATTTCAGTCTCAGGGAACAAGAACTGACCAAGGTCAGAGCCAGAACTGGTATAACCTGGGTTCCTGGCTAAGACATTCTCTACAAAATGCCAATTTCCTTTACCATTGCTCTAGACTCTGGCAGGTGGCTACTGACATTCACTCAGGACATTGGAGACAACTTCAGCCCCTCTGTTTTCTCTGTTCCCATCATCTCCCTATGTTCCAGAAAACAATAATCCTTTTCCACTCTGAGGTTGTGGAACTCTCCTAAAGAAAATCATCAAACTGGGACTTCTTCTAAAAGACCAAGGATTAACCACGTGCCCACTAAAAAACATGAATTTTTAAAATTGTCAACTTGACAAGATCTAGAATCATCTAGGAGACAAAACTCTGGGCATGTCCAGAAGGGAGTTTCTATCCTAGGTTAATTAAGCAGTTGGGAAAACCCACCCGACATGTTCTGGGCTGAATAAAAAATAGAAACTTGAGCCGAAGACTAGTTTCTCCTCCCTTCTGTCCCCTCCACTCCCTTCTCCCCTGGCTTTGCTTCCTGAGTGTGGATGTAATATGATCAGCTGGCTCAGCCCCTGCTGACATGGCTTTCCTGCCCTGATGAATTACACCCTCCAACCATGAGCCAAAACTAAACCTTACTTCCCTAAGTCGCTTTCATCGTTTTTTTTTTTTCATTTGTTTGTTTGTCGTTTGTCTCACTGTATATCCCTGGCTGGCCTGGAATTCATTATGTAGACCACACTGGCCTCTCACAGAGATCCACCTGTCTCTGCCTCCTGAGTGCTGGAATAAAAGACGTGTCAGTCAGCATGCTTGGCTTTTTGTCTTATATTTTGTCACAGCAACAAGAAGAGTAATTAATACACTCTCCCTAATGAGAAGCTATTTCCTCCAGATTGAGCAGTCCATCCTGGAAGGAGAAGGGTTTATAAGACTCAGAGCTGGGTGTGGTGGCACACTCCTTTAATCCCAGCACTCTGGAGGCAGAGGCAGGCAGATCTCTGTGAATTCAAGGCAAGCCTGGTCTACATAGTGAGTTCCAGGACAACTGGGGCTACAGGGAGACCTTGTCTCAAAAAGACCAAAAAAAAAAAAAAAAAGACTCAGAAAGTAAACAAAACTTACAAGGTTCAGGAAGCTCAGAAAGTTACAAGATTCCCAGGCCCCTCCCCACAGTTATAAAAGTAATAAACAATTGCTGGGGAGCTTGCTCTAGCCATCTAAGCTACCAAAGTCTTATACAGGGAGCTGCAAGGACAGCTTTCAGAATCATCACTGTGGCTGGGGTGAATATTTTGGTGACCCAGTGACCTTCAGGACACCTATGCTTCTGTAAGTCACCCCAACCAACTCACTGATTCCTCAAGCTACACTTGGATGGAATCATTTCTTTTCTCTATCTTGGTGCCCTGTCTGAAGTGAATAGACATTAATTCATGTCTCCCCAGGAAAAGTCACATTCATAAGTGAAATAAAATCTCTCTCCAGTGCAATAACATTAAGAGGTGGAGACTTTAGGAGGTAATAAGGTCGTGAGTTCTGAGCCCTCATGGATGGGATTGGTCACCTTATAAAGAGTCTTAAAGGATATTTGTCCCTTTCTGTGAACAAGTATAGAATGCATCATCTATGAGAGACAGGCTCTTATCAAATCTATAGGGGCCTTAATCTTGGGCCAGACTCCAGAATTGTGAACAATAAGTTTCTGTTCATAAATTACTCAGTCCAGGGTATTTTGTTACAGTAGCCAGAACAGATGAAGACAATAGGCAGTTGTTTACAGTAGAACCCACCTGTAATCCCAGGATTTGAAAGACAGAGGCAAGGATTCTAGGCCAGCCTAGACTACAAAGTGAGATACTGTCCCAAAAGGCATCCTCCCCCAAAAGGCAACTCTATTAGTTACTTTTCTTGTTATTATGATAAAATTCCTTGACAAAAGCAGCTTAAAAAGCAAAGGTTTATTTTGGCTCACAGCTCGAGGGTAAAGTCCATCATGGTAAGGAAGTCAAGGTGGCAGGATCTTGAGGCCACTGATCACATCAGATCTATAGTCAAGAAGCAGGGAGTAATGAATGCTTGTGCTGGTTTTCTCCTTTTTTTATACAATCCAGGATCCCAGCCCAGGGAATGGTGTCACCCACAGTGGGTGGGTTTTCCCATCTCAACATAACCAAGATAAATCCCTCAGGGCACACTGTAGTACAATAGCCCTTTACAGTAAAACACAATGTAGCACTTTAGCAGATACAGAAGACTGTCCTAGTCCCAGAAGACGGTAGACACCAGTTCTCACAGAGAGGACAGCTCCATTCCCCTGAGAACATAGGGAGGGCTAAGGAAGTTAAGTACAATGACAGCAGGGGTGCAGTCTAAAGACAGACCCTGAGAGAAAGTTCTTCAAACGATGACAAGAATCCCAGCCCCCAACCTCACTGGAGAGTATAACAGCTAGACTCCAACATGACCTGGCTTTGAGATCCTTTGGGAACAGCTACCTAACAGCGATGCTATAGTGTGGTCAGTAGATTCTTAGACTCCACCTAGGTCTGCTGATGAAGAAACTGGTGACAAGTTCCAACAACTCACACAGAAACTGGGGGTGAGGTCCCACTACTGATGCAGAAACTAGAGGTATGCTCCAGCTACTACTGCAGAAAGTGGGGGGTAAGGTCCAGGTACTGTTGTTGTTTTCCTTTTTCAGGGCTGGGGATGGAACCCAGAGATCCAGCATATGCTAGGCAAGTACTCTACCACTGAGCTACATCCTCAGTTCTTATTCTTAGTTAGCAAAATGAGACTAATTTTTACAGCTAAGAGTGAATGGAAAGATAATCTCCCAGCATATTGTCAAGTTTCAGGGGAAGGCTACTGATAGGACATGTCTGAAGACACTAGATGAAGAATAACATACCCCAGTGAGTTCATGTCACTGAACAAGATGTCTTCTCTGAGTACGTAAATTTACAAAGTCATCTGCCAGAAGAAAGAGCTAAAAGAGCTCAGAATGATGGATTCTGGGAAAGTAACCAGAGACTGAGAAAGAGGACACTGAGGACTTATTTTTACCACAAACCTTCAGATATTATTTTGTTTTTAATCATATGCACCTATTAACATTTGTGTGGTATGTATATGTGTATATACATATTCATGTGTGTGCAGGCTGTATGTGTGGGAGTGTCTGTGCATGTGTGTGTGCATACATGTGAAAGCCAGATGTCAGCCCAGGTGTCGTTCTTCAGGAGCCTTCCATCTTGATTTTTGAGACAGAATCAATCTCTCTCTCTCTCTCTCTCTCTCTCTCTCTCTCTCTCTCTCTCTCTCAGACCTGGGGCTCACCAGTTAGGCTAGGTTGGCTGCTCCCCCCCCCTCCCCACACCCCACTCTCTCTCTCTCTCTCTCTCTCTCTCTCTCTCTCTCTCTCTCTCTCTCTCTCTCTCTCAGACCTGGGGCTCACCAGTTAGGCTAGGTTGGCTGGTAAGTGAGCCCGAGATATCCTCCTGTCACCCCAGCACTGGGATTACAAGTGTCCACCACCACACCTGGCTTGAACATATATGCAGGGATCAAAACCAGGTCCTCACACAGCAGGACTTTAACTGCTGGGTCATCCTCGGCCCTACATTAATAACATTTTCAAAAAAAACATGTTAAGGTCAATCTTGTCCTTAAACCTCTGTTTCCTATTTACATGACACAGACATGTCACCAGGCATCAGCTGGGACCCATACTCATTGGGTATCTTGAGGACTATCAAAGTTGATCCCTAACTTCTGAAGACTTAGCAAGGTCCCCAAACCACACATGTCTTCTATTGTAACTAGTAACATCACTTATGAATCACTCTATGTAAGGTGCGGAGGTTAAAGTCAGAGTCTGAAAGCCAGACAGATGAGTTAAAAAGCCAGGGTCCCCAACTTTTCTCCATATTTCCTACACATGGGTGTTTTTGCCCTTGGAAGCCTCAGTTCTCTCTCCTCACACCCATCCATTAGGATGATAAAGACAAGAATATGAGCAGGTAGACATGTTTCCTTCACTTCCTCCCTCTCAACTTTGGTCTCTCTCCTTAGGGTCATCGCATCCCTGCTCCCCCTAACTATGCTCCGTCATTTGTACCTGCATAGCTCCCATTTCTCAGGTTCCTGTCTGTGACTCCGCACAATTAAAAACACCAAATACCCAGCCTGGACCTGCCTCAGCTGCCCATGAAAACCCCTTTCCCTGTTCCCCTGAAGAATCATTGCTCCTTCAACTTCTGCTCATGTGTCATGTCTCTGGCTCTCCAGGGAAGGTGACCAAGGCCAGCTCAGACTTCCCAGTCTTACCTTGTCACCCCTGACCTTTCTCTGTCCTTGGACCTTTGCCACTTCTCCTGCTCTTCTGACAACCCCTCTGACTTCTCTTTGAGGGGCTCCTCTGAGGGTGGCAATTGCCCTTGGCTCCTTCTCAGGTCATGCATCTCCCACCCATTTCCATACCCCTCCATCTCCACCTATGAGACCCACCCTGTGCACACCCTGAACTCCCTTGCTTACCAGATACTGGAGATGAGGGGAAACATAGGTATCCCACCAGGAACAGCAGCCTCCAGTGGAAAATTCTGTAGGCAGACCTGGACAGGATGATGATCCCCAAAGCAATGAAGCAGTGCTCCAGAATGACAGCGTGGGCCTAGTGCTCACCCATCAGCCACTCCATGACTACGCAGAGGCCAAGAGGACAAAACCATGGTCAGCACACAGTCCCTAGCCTGTTGGCACGCCCCACCCTGCCCTGGACAGTTCAGGTTGGACTAAACACCTCTCAGATCAAAGTGCTCCATGACAGATCCCAGTACACCTAGAGGTATACACCCCTAGCCCTTGATGAACACCTGAGCTCCCCCTACACACAGCCTTCTAGCCCTTCTCCCTCTAGTTGTTCCTTCTTTGCTTTCTACCTGACCAAAATCTCTCACAGAGGAGGCCTGTTCTAGACACTTCACACACCGCATACATGCTGAGACAAGGAATCATGGCCTTTGTCTTGGAGTATATCAGTGCTTTGGCCTCCGCTATGGAGAGCCAGTTCCCTCTAGCTATGCTCTGGCAGGTTCTCAATGAGAAGAGTTGCCAGGGAGCCCCAAGAATATCAGGGATTATAGGTATGCGTATATGTGCATTGGAGGTGTCAGTGTCACACAGGCCTGGATAAAAACCCCAGCTTCTTCTTCCTTGAATAAGTTGGTTAGCTTCTATAAGGCTCAAATATTCCCTTCAGCTAAAGAAATAAAGTGTTGTCAGGATGAATGAGCCAGAGCATATTTAATACTTCATTGTTCCCCTGACTCTTAAAGGCTCAGTGACTGCAAGCCATGTGCAGGGTACAGGAGAATGCAGGGGGAGTGTGTGGATATGAGACCAGCAAGGAGGCTGAGGGTGGAGGGCACTCTGTTCTGATTCCCTCACAGCCAGGAGAGGAACCTCTTATTCCTCCTTCCTTCCTGGTCTGTGGCCTGATGGTTTCCCATAGGTTAGTGCCAACATGTCTATTCCAGGAAAACTTGCTTCTTGCTCCATGAGACAACTTTGCCTCTTGCCTTGTGTCCCTATTCCCATCATGCCTCACCCTTGAGGCCCAGTCACCTAAAGACATGCTGCTGATGGCATAGCCCACCACCACCTGGGAGACAATGAAGCAGAAGAACAGATACTGCTGGAAGCTTTTCAAGAAGGCTGTTCCGAAGCCGAAGATGAGCAACCCCAGCAGTGACATCAGGATGGCTGGATAGTGGCCCAACCTACAGGTGTAAAGAGGAGGCACCACCAAGAGTCACATCTCCCTGTCCGGCCACAATTATATACCAGGGCCAGGCTCTGAACTACCCCAGGGCCCTGCAGCCTTCTGACCTTTGTCTTCCCCAGCTTAAGATTTTGAATGCCTGAGGAAGAGGCAAAATGCCCCAGGGATCAGTGGGAACTCCAGGATACTTACTTGTCACTTACAAACCCAAAGAAGATAGACCCTGTCAGGATGCCCGCCATGAATACAGTCAGCACGTTTTCCTTGTTTCATTCATTGCCACACACACCAGGTCAAACTGGGGATTCGACAAAGGAATTGGTCACAGCTTCCACCCAGGCCTAGCTGTTGGGATCTAGACACTGAGCTTGGCTCCGTGGGCACCTGAGATAAAGACAGGCAGCTGTGTGCAGGGTGCTGTTGGCTCTGTTATCTCTGTATCCTATCCAGCACCTAGTAGACCCTGTAGCAAGCCTGAGGAGAGGGACCAGAGCCATGGGACAGGAAGGGAGATGAGCGAGAAGGTTACCAAGTCCAGGCACAAATATTGGTCCTGGGTTCCAACCTGGGGCTTCCCATGGACAGATCTGTGCTGGAAATGGCCCAGGCTGAAGCTCAGGTGGGGAAGCCCTGTGAGGAATGCCTGATGGGAGCTACTTCTTTTACCATCTCTAGCTTCTGTGAGTTCTGCTTAGCTGCCTTCCAACCCATCTCCTTTCTTGCCCCATTTGTCTGGTACCTCTATCCAGGCTTAGCTCCAAGGCTGCCAGGTGCTAGATCCAGAAGTAACAGAGCCAAGCCACCCAGCACACAGCTACCTGTCCCTTCTCCAAATGCCCTATGCCTAAGGGTTCCCCGTGGGCCAAAGGACAGAGCCACGACCTAAGAAGCAACTCTCTGGACAGATAGCCAGCCTGACATCAAGGCTTTGTCTCTAACACCAAATGCACTCTAATTCCCTGGCTTAGACAGGTAGGGGCCAGAGTTGGGATGCATAAATCCTGATTTTCTTCCCTGTTGCTCTTCTGCAGGGTTTGCTCAGGCCATTTGCTGCCTCTCTCTGGGGTAGCTGAAGACAACAGCAAGAAAATTCCTACCTTACTGATCAGTGATTGCTTCTTAGAATCAGGATAGATCCACCCCTGTTTGCATGAGTCTGTATAACTGAGGCCAAAATTGATGATAGAATCTAGATCCCATGGCATGGGTACATATATGAGACATGTCAGGAAACTGCCATTGGGTGCTTGGGGCAGGGTCAGATTCAGTTGCTCAGCCTCGGAGAGGTTGGGGCCCACAGCTAGAATCCAGCTGGTGTTGCAATAAGGCCTCTGGTCTGTGAACATGAAATTATCAGCAAGCATGAAAAAGGCTGACAGCATGTTGGGAATGAAGGTGACGGCCACCAGCCTCCACTGGAACGTGCCAAACTCCCCCACTGCATCCAGGATACTAGCTAACCTGTCATTCGTCTTGATATCTACAGCCTTCGGTCTTCGTAACAATATCTTCAAGGACCAGGAATGGGAAGGAAAGGAGATCTCATGCTGGTGTGTGCTCCTGTTATCCTGGGGCTTGTTCTGTTCTCCTTCCATCTGATCAGAGAAAGGATATAGCTTAGTCTCCTAACCCCATTTCCCAAACATCAGACCTCTCCGCAGGAGCCAATGGGCTGGAAGTGCCCTCTGCCTTGGAGCAGACCTATGACCCCTTGCTACCTATGACACCTTGCTTTCCTTCTAAAGTCTCTTAGTTCATATAACTCATTCTTCCTTGGCTCAACTACTTCTGATTTTTAATGAAATGGATACTTTTTAAGTTTTAGAGAATGTTCTAACATGAACGAGGACATAAGGAACCCTCTGGCAGCTTCCCATAGCAAAAACTAATCATACATATGGAGGCACCACTGGAATTTTAAAAGGCAGGAGAGGACTTCAGGGCTTCTTCCTTTAAATAAGTAAATACATAAATAATAAAGTAAGGTAGACACCTGAATCCGGAGTGGCAAAGGCCTGGGGCCAAGGCAAGTGGCTCAAAGCCTTAGCTATGCAGTTGGGAAGCCAAAGCTGGCATGTGAAACACTAGAATGGGGCCAAGGACAACAACATGGTCAAAACGGGGAATCAGAGGGGAGGGCAAGGAGGGTTGTAAACGGTATTAAGGATATTTCCTTGAGGTAGCCGTAAGAGGCAGAAACTAAGTGTGATACTGTGTTTTGAGCCAAAACCCTCAGCGGGGCTAAGGAGGCTGCGGGTTGGGGCACCCTTCAGGCACAAGGAGAAGCAGCAAGGCTTCTCTGTGGAAACTTTCTCCAGGCTGAGCCTGTAAGACTCTCAAAGACCAAGACCAAACAAAGGGATTGTACTCAGAGAAGGCAAGCCACTATGAAACCACCAGAGAAACTGTAGTCAACAGACTGTCTCTTAAGAACTGTCAGGTGAAGGTACTGGAGAAATAGCTCAGTGATTAAGAGCACTTGATGCTCTTGCAGAGGACCTGGGTTAGGTTCCTGGCACCCACACAGTGGCTAGCAACAACCTGTGACTCCCGTTCCAGGGGATCAATGCCCCTGCATTGTATATGCAGGCAAAACACTCATACATAAAATATAAAATAAATAAAATAAAATAAAAAATAAAAAGAAGCCAGGTGTGGTGGCACATGCCTTTAATCCCAGCACTTGGGAGGCAGAGGCAGGCAGATCTCTGTGAGTTCGAGGCCAGCCTGGTCTACGTAGTGAGTTCTAGGACAGCTGGGGCTATAGGGAGACCCTTTCTCAAAAAGACCACAAAATAAATAGAATAAATAAAATAATAAATAAAATAGAGCAGAATAGCTAGCACATGAACTCTTCAAAGAAATAAAAGTTGACTGGGTGTGGTTGTACATGTCTGTAATCCAGCACTTCAGAGGTAAGGCAGAAGGATCGCAAGTTTGAGGACAGTCTGAACTACATAACAAGCTCTGATTTCAAAAATCCAAGAGCTATGGGACTTAGAGAGATGGCTTAGTGGTTAAGAACACTGACTGTTCTTCCAGAGGAACTGTGTTGTTTCCACCAAACACATGGCAGCTCACAACTGTCCATAACTCCAGGGCATCTGACACCCTCTGGCATGCACAACATGGGTGCACTTACATACATGCAGGCAAAATAGTCATACATATAAATAAAAATAAATTTTAAAAAAAACAAGAGTTCAGTGGTAGAGTATTTGCTTAGTATGTACAAGGTATTCCAAACCCTCTGAAAAAGAAGGGCACACAGAGAATGAAAATCACAATTACAGGAATTTACAGGGAAAAGCAGACGCCTCCAGAGTGAAGACAGTGAACTTCTAAACATGAGAAAGGGTAGCATGTTTTTCTTGACATGAAAATACTAAAAGGCAATCTAGTTGGAACTGACCTGGAAGCCTCCTCCCTGAAGACTAGCTCCCATAGTATCAGAGGATACCATGCAAGCTGCCGAGGAAGAAATCCAATCAGTGATTCCACCCAGCTGTAAAGTCTATGAACCACAAAAATGACCAGCCCAGAAAACTATCTCTACTGGTGCAGTAGTAGGATTTTTATCTTAAGGGCACTCAACAGCTGTCTAATTGGACTTAAGACCTGCTCAATGGGAGGAAACGCATGTGTGGTACTATAAACATAGCCAAATACACATGGCTGTAGAGGTCATAGGTTCTAAAGAAAAACCTACTTTTGTCACCTCCCTAGACCAATGTAACTGCTTACTGTATTCTAAATATTTTCCTTATGTCTACAGTCAAGAGTACCTCCCTCTCATCACTCATCAAAGAAGCTTCTTTTTGCAACAGGTGGAGACTATTACAAAGTTCCACAGCTGGTCAAACACAGAAAATAAGTGTTTATGAGGTGCCCAGCCCTAAGTGACACATCTACAATACAACCTCTACATCTAAGGCTCAGAGAACATAGTGGAACAGGGGAAAGAAAGAGTATTGATGCATCTCCCAACTCTCACCGACAAAGCTTCATCATGCAACAGTGATTACATAGAAAGCCACAACTGGCCAAAATCAGAGAATATGAGATTATAGAGTACTTATCCCTAAATAGGAAACTTAAATCAAAGTTCTGCCACCCAAGGCCCAGGGACCACTGCAGAAAAGTGGGAGGAAAGATTGTAAGCACCAGAGGTGGTTGATGGCCATGAGGAAACAGTGTTCCAGGCAGTTGGGAAGTTATTCATATGAACTTTACAGCAATGGTGATAGCATGCACAAGACCTAGGCAAGCTCAAGCCAGACAAAATCCCAGCATAGAAGTGGAGAAGTGGGGAAGAAGCACCAAACCTTAGCTGAGAAATAATTGGCAACTGATAATTACAGGGAGAGGGAGAGCTGGTTTACCATAAGGTTGTGTCACTAGACAGGTTAACCAGACTCGAGTGAATCAACACATACCGAAGGACATTTGAGGACAAAAAGGCCTTAACACATATGAAAGTGTATATAAAACCCAGAGGGGTCCAGATAGAAGAGTGGATCTAAATATGATCAAAATATATTATATGAAATTCACAAAAATTCAATAAAAATTATTTTTAAAAAGAAATAAAATTAGAGAGGTTATAAATTAAAACACTTTAAAATGCATACTGATATTTTTAATATTCTGCAATAAAATTTCTAACATGAAAAAAATACTAAAATTTTAAACAAGTTCAACACAAAGAATTAGTAAACTGAAATACACAGGTAAAATGTAGAGGGGTAAAAAGACTTGGTAGATGGAAGGCAACATGGGTCTAAACAGAAGCTCTGAGAAGACATGAAAAGGGGCTGGAGACATGGCTCAACCGTTAAAAACACTGGTTGTTCTTGCAGAAGACCTGGGTTGGAGTCCCAGCACCCACATGGCAGCTAACAATTGTCGGTAACTCCAGTCTCAGGGGATCCAACAGCCTCTTCTGACCTCCACGGTCATTGCACAACACAGGTACACTTACCTACACGCAGGCAATACACGCACACACATAAAATAAAAATAATAAATAAAATTAATAAAAAATATGCTTTAAAGAAGACATGAAAAAAGCAATAAAGAAATAAAAACAATGTATTTTATAAAATTCCCAAATCATAAATCATTACACCCTGGAAATCCAACTTATCTCAAGCAAAATGAAAGGGACTCAGAGCCAGATAGACTATGGTGAAGCCTGGGGACCCCAAGAACAAAGAGAAGATTCTGAAACACAGTTACAGAAGAGAATGGAGAGCCTGAGTGGTCTCCAGGGAAACAGAAGAGGGTGATGATACCTTCAAAATGGTGATACAAAATTATAGTCAGCCTAGACTTGGTATGTCAAGAACCAGGGTACCATAAAGACGGGTGTAAATAGCTGGAAACTAAGAGAATACAAAAACAAGACTTGAGCTGATAGAGTGCACAAACGATCTTGGGAAGGCAGCCTGAGACTCAATAGCAAGTGATCAAAATGACAAACTTGTAAAAAAAATCAAATATCGTGTTGTATAATTAGAAAATTGACACCCTATGAAGTTCAGGAAAAATAACATGGTGGGACTGGAGAAGAATGCTCAGTGATAAGAGCACTGGCTGCTTTTGCAGAGGACCTGGATTCAGTCTCCAGCACCCACATGGCGCCTAACAACCACATAACTCCAGTTCCAGGGGATCTGACACTGCCTTCTGGCCTCCTCCGGCTCTACATGCACATGCACATGTCCCCACAGACATACACATACATACAGATAAATGAAAATAAATATTAAAAAAGGATAACATGGTGGGCTACAAGAATATATAATTCAGGAGGGAAGGGCAGAATCAAACTATCCTTTAGCCTTTCTATTTTTGAGGGATGTCTGTTATTCAGAAGCAAGGGGTAAGGATTAAGACTTTGAAATTACATTTATATAATACATATTAACAGTCATTTCAATGAGTGAAAAATGAAAACTAAAGGGGAAAAATTAAATTCAGAAAAAGTCAAGGAAAGAAAAAAAAAGAAACAGAAAAGGTGGGTTGCCATAATTGTGACTGGAAAAATAATTCAAAACATATTACCGTAAGTTTAAAAGTATGGTGGTGCTCTTTCAGGGGTCTGTGGAGCCGAAGAGTTGGGGCCTAGCTGGTGGAAGTAAGTCACTACGGTCTGCTTTTGAAGGAGGGAGCCTGGCCCCTAGTTCTAATCCTCTCTGCTTCCTGGTTCACTACCACGTGAGCAGTTACACGCCCCAACTGCTATAAATAAACAACCTTTCTTCCTTGAACTTGTTTCTTTCTGGTATTTTGGTCACAATAACACAATTTATCTGTTAGTTTATCTATCATTTATCTACCATCTATCAATCTATCTACTATCTATCATCTATCACCTATCTATCATCTTTCCTTATATCTATATGTACCGTCTGCCTATCTATCTATCTATCAATCATCTGTCTATCTATCTATCTACCTATCTATCTATCTATCTGTCTGTCTGTCTGTCTGTCTATCATCTATCTGCTTATCTAGTTATGTAAACACAATGGAATTTCATTCAGGCATAAGAGAAAATTTTTGTCATTTTCAAAAACATGGATAGAGGTGATAGACATGCTGAGTGAAGTCAGGCAGACACACAAGGACCCTGTGTCTTCATTTGTGTGGAAGATAAATTTGATTTCAAGGAAGTAGAGAATTGAGTCATTGTTAACAGTCATGGAGGGGCTGAAGGTGGGGAAGAAGGTGGAGAGAGGATAATTGATAGGCATAGGGGTGCAGTTGGATAGAAGGAATAATTTCCAGTGTTCCATAGCACAGTAGAATGACCATGTTGACAAGTACTTAAATATTTCAGAGTAGCTAACAGAGAGCATTTTTAATGTCCCCAATGCTAAGAAATGACGTGTTTGTACACATTGCATATATTCATTGAAGTGCCAGCTTGTACTCTACAAAGATGTATAATTACCATGTATTAATTTAAAATGTTAACAAAGTAAAAATTAAAAAGGAAAAATCAGGGACTGGAGAGATGCCTCGGTGGTTAAGAGCACTAGCTGCTCTTGCAGAGGACCTGGGTTTGATTCCCAGCACTTACATGGTGGCTAACAACCATCTGTAACTCCAATTCCAGGGGGGTTCAACACCTTCTTCTGACCTCCATGGGCATTGCACAACAAGAGCACACTTATATACATGCAGGCAATACACACCCATACACATAAAAAATAATAAAATATATTTAAAAAGGAAAAATCAAATCAGTGCTCTGTTTTAAAAGGGTGGTGAGTATTCCCAGTTTGCTTGGAAGTTTCTCAGTTTATATTATCTGGGCAAATGTGGAAACTCATCTTGCTCCTTTCCCCTCTCAAAAATGTCATAAAGTAGATGACAATTTAGTCTCTCTGAAAGAAGGTACACTTAAGACATGA
The DNA here is from genome assembly GCF_000622305.1 of Nannospalax galili. NCBI lineage: Eukaryota > Metazoa > Chordata > Mammalia > Rodentia > Spalacidae > Nannospalax > Nannospalax galili. The sequence goes on along the minus strand of NW_008353208.1, from coordinate 29,763 downwards.
GGACATGAAAGGTAGAGAGTAAAGGGGTGGAAAAACTTACATTCAGTAAACATGAATCAAAAGAAAGCTGATATGGCTATATTACTAGCAAACAAAGATGAATGTCAAGATGTTGCATTTTGAGAAAAAAGAGGGAAGGTCACTATAGAAAGATAAAAGTTTCAGAAAAGGAAAAATGTCAACTCTTAAACTATCTGAGCCTAATAAATATCTTTGAATATTTGAAAGAGTAATAAGCTAAACAAAAGAAACTCAGCTCCAATATAGTGATAAATTTTAATGCATCACGTTTTAAAGATTTATCTTATTTTAATTATGTGTATGATGTGTGTCTATGTGTAGGTATGTACACATGAGTGCAAGTGCCCACAGAGGCTAGAAGAGTACATTCAATCCCCTGGAGTTGGAGGTCGTTGTGTCCTGCCTGACATAGGTGCTAGGAACCAAACTTGGGTCCTCTGTAAGAGCAGCAAGTGCTCTCAGTCACTGAACCATCTCCCTAACCCCTAATACATCTCTTTTAAGAGGTAAAATACATAACTATTTAGCAATACTATAAATGAACACCACTTAAAAACTTTACAGAGCCAATGTGGTATTACATGCCTATAATCTCAACACTTGGGAGGTGGAAGAATCCCAAAGTTGAGGCTAGCTCAACTACATAGCAAGATTCTGTCTCAAAAAAAAAAATGGGAGTGGGAAGAGTACTACTGGAGAGATGCTACACAATCATGAGGCCCAGAGTTTAGATCCCAGCACCCACAAAACAAGCCAGGCATGCATGCCTATAGCCCCAACTCCAAATTGGGTGGGGACAGGAAGATTGTTGGGGCTTGCTGGCTTCCAAACCTAGCTGAAAACATATGAGCCCCAAGTGCAGGGAGAGACTCTGTCTCAAAGAAATAGATGGGGAGCATAGATGAGGGCACATGACAACCTCTTTAGGCCTCTACATGAGCACATCTGCATGCACACATGCATCTACTCATAGACAGACAGACAGACACATTCACATAACTAAAAGGTTTTTTTTTTAATGAGGGAGTTTTTATCTATAGTTGTTTACGAAATTCAGTATCTAGAAACTAGAGAATACACGTTTTCCTCAAGCATCCTTTGTGCATTTGCAAGACTTTATCATGTACTAGGCAGTAAGAAAAGCTTCAGTAATCTACAGGCAGAGAGCCATGGATTTAGAAGGCAGTTTAAAACTATGTTCATTTAGTAAAATAATAGTAGTAGGTTCACCCCTGGGGCCTGTCAGCTCCCAACCATGAGTTCTTGGCCAGATTTACAGTACCAGGCATATGTGTTTCCTCTGTCAGCATGGGCCTTAAGACCAATCAGAAAGCAATTGGTTACCCCCGTAACATTCATGTCAGCACTGCACCCATAGGCATATCATTATTACAGTTCACAGGCCCCTAGTAAGTCAAACATGCTCCAGTAGATACACTCAGAAGTATATGGATAGCACAAATTAGAGTCATGGGCTATTAAATATTTTTTTAAAAAAGAGGATACAAAGCTGAGGGATAGGGTGGTGGGGGTGAATCTTGAAAGAGTTAAGAGGAGAAGTTGGGGATAAAAGATGATCAAAATATGAAATTCTCAAGGAAATTTTTAAAAATTTTTTTAAAAAATCAAGCCAGGCGTGGTGGTGCACGCCTTTAATCCCAGCACTTGGGAGGCAGAGGCAGGAAGATCTCTGTGAGTTCGAGGCCAGCCTGGTCTACATAGTGAGTTCTAGGACAGCTGGGGCTGCAGGGAGACCCTGTCTTCAAAAGACAAAAAAAAATCAATGAATTCTTCATTGTACACATGTGCCAGAGTCTCTCTGTCCATTTACCTATTGAAAGGCACCTTGGTAGCTTTCATTGTTTGGTAACTGGGAACAAAGCTGCTATAAACATTTCCGTGAAAGATTTCCTCTAGACGTAAGATTTCTAAGCAGTTGGATAAGCATTCAGGCTCATGAATGCTGGGTCCTGCAATTAGAGTATGTCAAGTTTTGTAAGAAACAGCCAACTGTCTCCCAAACTGTCCATGTGAATTTGCATTTCACCAGTGATGAATAAGAATTCTTTCATTTTACATCCTGCTTTTGTCAGTTTACTGGATTTCCACCAATCTGATAGATGTGTAGTGGGATTACACTGCTGTGATATTGAAATCCTTAATTACAAATAGTGTCGAGCATCTTTTATTTGCTCATTTTCTGTCAGTATATCTTCCTCCTTGGTGAATTCGCTCCAACCTTGTTCCTCTCTCTCTCTCTTTCTCTCTCTCTCTCTCTCTCTCTCTCTCTCTCTCTCTCTCTCTCATTGGACTCAGGTTCTTCTATATGCTGGGCAAGCATTCTACAGCTGAGCCACATCTACAGTCACTTATGACTATTTTTTTTTTTTTGGTCTTTTTGAGACAGGGTCTCCCTGTAGCTCCAGCTGTCCTGGAACTCACTATGTAGACCAAGCTGGCCTTGAACTCACAGAGATCCGCCTGCCTCTGCCTCCCAAGTGCTGGGATTAAAGGCATGTACCACCATGCCCAGTCAACTTATGACTATTTTTAAATTCAGAGATTTTTTTTTAAATGTCTTTTATCAGATGTGTTTTTGCAAATATTTCTCCCATTCTCTAACTTTCCTTTTCCTCCTAACAGTGACTTTGCAGAGAAGAAGTTTTTAATTTTAATAAGGTCCAACTTGGGGCTGGAGAGACAGCTCAGAACACTGGCTCTTCTTGCAGAAGACCCAGGTTCAAATTCCACAGGCAGCTAACAACAGTCCATAACTCCAGTTTCAGGGGATCTGACAGCCTCTTCTGTCCTCCACAGGCATTGCATGACATGGCTACAGTTATCTACATGCAGGCAATACACACATACACATAAAATAAAAATAAACAAAATATTTTTAAAAATAAGGTCCAACTTAACTATTTTTTTCCTTTGGGAGATTTTGCTTTTGATGCAGTACCTATAAATCTCACTGCCAAACCCAAGGTCACTGATAGTTTCTGCTATTTTTTTCTAGAAGTTTTATAGTTTTGTTTTACACGTAGGTATATGGTCTGATTTGAATTAATTTTTATGAAAATAGATATGTCTACAATGATATTTTTGTCTATAGGTATCTAATTATTATTGTATCAATTATTGAAAAGACTATAGCTTTTCCACTAAATTATTTTTCCTCCCTTGTCAAAGCTCATTTGACTAGATTTGTGTGAATCTATTGCTGAGCTCTCCATTATTTTACGAAGCTGTGCTTATATTCTTTGACTGTCTTGTGTTGGTTTTACTGTAAATCTTGAAATTTTGTTTAGTAATCTGTATCTTTCTTCATGGCTACATTGACTACTCTAGGTTTTCTGCTTTCTAGATGAACTTTAGGGTCAGTTTTTTGTATCTATGAAACAACTTGCGCTTTGACTGAGACTGTATTGAATCCTTAGGTCGATGGAGAAGGATTAACATTGTAAATACAATAGTGAGTCTTGCAGAGCATGAACATGGAGCAAAAATATGTGCACACATCAAAGAAAAAAACCTGTGAACTCCACAAACATCAAAGAAGAAATCATAACGGAAAACTAAACATATTCATAAAGGAGTGATTATAACTATAAAGTAGCAAAACTTAATGGTGGCTTAAAAAGTGGTAATTTGTGGGGAATGTATAGCTTTAGCTACTTTTAATAGACAATCAGAAAGACCGAAAATTGATCAAATAAGGTCCATTATCAGAAGTGAAGAACAAGTCCAAAGAAGGTAAAGGAAGAGGATAATAAATTTAATAAAAAGGAAGTAAGCTGGGCCTGGTTGTGCAGGCCTTGTCATCCCTGCTACTTGGGAGGCTGAGGCAGGAAGATCACGAGTTCAAGGCTTATCTGGGCTACAAGATGAGTTCAAGGGCTGCCTGCTCAATTTAGGAAGATCACGTCTCAAAAAGTGAAAAAAGGGGCTGGGAACACAGCTCAGTGGCGGAGTACTTGCCTAGCTTGTATAAGATCCTAGGTGAGATGCCTAGTACCATACGTAGTACTGAAAGAAAAAATAATAAGAGAATCACTAAAGTTGAAAATTGGTTCTTCAAATAAGATAAAATTTTTGTGAAATTACATTTAAAAAATTGAGATGACAGAAGGTTCAAATAGATGCTTTATATATGCAGTATATAGCAAAACAAAAAACATTGACAGAATACTAATCCAAGTGTACGCTAATAAATTTAAAAATTTAAGAGAATCAAATTCCTAAAACAGGGTCCAGAGAGATGGCTCAGTGGATAAAAGTACTTGCTACCAATCCTGATGGCTGCGTTCAATTCCTGGAACCCACATGGTAGAAGGAGAAAACCATCTCCTACAAGTTGTCCTCTGACCTCCACATGTTTGCTGTGGTATATGTACACACACCATACATATACATGTACCAAATAAATAAATGTAAAAAAATTCCTAAGGCAAGATTAATCAAGACTCCTAAATCTGTTAGTTTCTGCAAGTTTTTTCACAGTTCCTACTGGACACCAAGACTGCTCCATACTGGTTTCTCGTGATCCCAGGTAGCTACCCTGCACACATCATTATGAAACTGGCTCTCTTTTTTCCATGGACTCATGTCTAGGCATGAGGACCATTCCTACTGTTCGTGTACCAAATCCGACTGGACACTGAGCAGCCACATCATCAGGATGGCCTCCCGCATGTCCTTACTTGTCCTACACTCTGGCAATTAGCCTTGAAGGAATTTGTCCCATGAGCAGTGCATAAAACCTACCAATGCAATTTGAATGGACATCCTGCTTAGCTCTTCCTTTTGTTCTTCCTATCTCCCTGGAGATTCTCAGTATTCCTGGGCAGTTTTTCCAGAAAAGTCTTTCAAGGAAGGGCTTTAGCTTAGGCGCCAGGGGCCCTTGCCTGGTTGGGGATTGCACAGTAGTAAGGCTGAAGGCTGGTAAGTTGTGAGGAATTTAACATATGGAATTTAACAAGTTCGATATGTTAAATTGATCCCCTGGGTCCTCTGGGCGCAGCCCAGCCACTGGCCATTGTGTGCGTCTCACCTGGACGTGCTCCCAAGCTGCCCTTGCCAGCCCAGCTAAACAGGATCATTTTCAGAAGCCACAGAGAGCCTTGGGACAGATGGCTGGGAATGAAGAAGAGCTCACTGTCTGCGAGGAAAGAAAAGGCCGGATCTTGACTGTACACACTGGCTCCAGGTGGATCCTCGAACACATCCCTTTCCTGTTTAGAACCAGTTTCTACCAGCCACAGTAGTGAGACCTCCCTCTCAGACCATGGCTCTACCCTTTGGTAATCCAGAAATGATCCAGACAAAAGATCTCCAATGTTTTACCCAGGAGACAAACCCTGCCTACAAACATACTACTCTAATTAGCCCTTATTGAGATCTTACTGGGTTTTACAGATTCCACACAAATTTGTCATTTTCTTTTTGCAATTGGCTCATGGGACAGCATTCTTGCATGCAAGAAATGGCAGAAATGCAGGCCATGGTGGTATATGTCATTAATTCTAGCACTGGAAGACAGAGGCAGGCAGATCTCTGAGTTTGTGGCCAGCCTGGTCTACACACCAGTGCCACATAGTGAGACCCTGTCTCAAAAAAAGAGAAGGAGGAGGAAGAAGAGGAGGAGGAGGAAGAGGAAGAGTAGAGGAGGAGGAGGAAGAAGAGGAAGAGGAAGATGAAGAGGAGGAGGAAGAAGAAGAGGAGGAGGAGGAGGGGGAAGAAGAGGAAGAAGAGGAGGAGAGAGAGAAATGATGGATGTTCTTAGGAGAGCTACTCTATTCAACAGAGAGGTCCAATTACTTCTAATTGAGTCCAACAGGAGGCCCAGCAGGTACTTGTATCATTTGCCCTTCTCACAGTCTCTCTTGGTACTTGGCATCACAGTCTAGGATCCCTCATATCAACAGGACCAGCAGACATATGAAAGGCAGAAGACACAAAGGGGTTTGCCTAGGTATGTAGAAGGGACAGTGGCTAAATAATAGCTACACCAAAGGCATCTTCATCCTAACCCCCAGAGCCTGTAAACGGTCACCTTATGTGGCAAGGAGCATTAAGATCCCTAGATAAAATTAAGTTTCTTAAACAGCTGACTTTAAAAATAAAGATAGTACCCTGGATTATCTAAGCTCTATTGGCCCAATGTAACCAACCCCCAGGTCCTTAAATGCAGAAGAGAACAGAATCCCAGAACAGAGAAAAGATTAGCCCAGCCCTTGCTGATGGAAGACAATCATGAACTAAGGATTCAGCAGCATCTAGATACTACAAAGAGAAGGAAAATGGGTTCTCCTCTAGGCCTCCAGCAAAGAATACACCTGCCCCCACCTCATTCAGAGCCCACTGAGACCAGAACAAGTAACAAACAAGTGGCATCTTAAGCGTAAGTGTGCAGCTGTGTTAGAGCAGCTTCGGGAAGCTGGCGTCCTGTAAGCATGTATAAGGAGGAACGACGGCTGGAGGCAGACAGAGGAGACTGCAGGGGATGCAGGGCTGAAGGAAAGGAATCTGCTGTCCTCATAGATATTTGGCATCTGGGCCAACTATACCAACCTCCCCCTGCAGGGACCCCTTCAAGGTCCCCAGCATCACCTGAACACCCACAGGGCCTTGACAATCTGCAAGGCCCCTGAGCACCCCTCCCTCCATTGATCCCAAAGGTCCTCTGCCAGATGCAGCCCTCGATATATAAAAGAGGCCAAGGAGGTCTTCCAGAGATACAACAGCACTCCACCTGCACATAGGAAATGGCCAGGAGCCACACCTGAGAACTCACACTTTCCATGAGGACAGCCTGTTCTTTCCACAGACTCTCCACAGCCAAACAGGCCCAGGCAGGTTCCTGTCTACATCTGTGCTGAGAACGAGTCCCCACATTCACTAGGTGTCATCATAATTGATACCTTCCACACTCTCCCAGTCCCTCCTCCCTGGAGACAGGACCAAAAGCCAAAGCCAGGGCCCACCTGACTGTTGTCCAGGCCCAGCCAGACCCTTAGAAACAGAATGGTGGGGTTCTATTAGTGACTGGGGAGTTGGTGTCACAATAGGGTGGGGAGGGTGGTTGGGAATGGTGAGGGCCACATTCTACTCCAGGGGCACCAGTGGCCACAATCTTGGGAGCAGAATGGGTTAAGGCAGGTGTGCAAACCATCATATGAGTCAGCCCTGTGCCTTCGTGCAAACTGTCTTCTATACTGAGACCACCTACCTACCCTCCTCATGAAACCCTACTCTGTGTCAGCTGTTCTTCAAGCCTTCCTGATGCTGTAGCTTGGAGGGCTTGTCCCTGCCCCACACCTCTGTTCTGCTTTAAAGACATTTTCCCCATCAGCCTTGATCGGAGCTGCCTGTGTCTGACCTATCTCCCCACCAGCCAAAGCCTTCCTCCACCAACAAGTGGGAATTAGACTCCAGTCTTTGTGCTTGGAGTGGGAGTGGGGATTCAGCACAGAACCAGGGACCAGGCTGATCTGGGCAGAGAGTGGGGGATCTGAGGGATCTTGGCTGGGGAAAATGAAGCTTTATCTTCCCTCTAAGCCTAAGGGTACCCCTCCTCCCCTGCGGCTCAGGGGCCTCACTCTGGTTCCTGAGGCTGCAGAAATGGAACTCTCACCGTGACTCCTTGCCCCAGGATATGGCCTGGAGATGCTCCAGGGAGAAACAGGAATGGCAGCAAAGGAGGCTGGGACCCAGGCGTACCCAATTCCTTCATCAGCAAACATAATATGCACTCAGAACACTGGCAAGACTAGAGCACACACAGAAAAAAAAGGGGGGGAGCAGTGGGGAGGCTAAGAAGATAGCCTAGTCAGTAAATGACTGCTGTTCATGCATGAGGACCTGAGTTCAATCCCTACAACCCCCACAAAAAAGCTGAGAGTGGTAGGTCATGCTTGTAATTCCAGCACTGGGGAAGCAACGAGCAGATCACTGGGGCTTGCTGTCAGCAGACACTGGTAGCCAGTGAGAGACCCTGTCTCAAAAGACAAGGTGGTGGGGCTGGGGAAATGGCTTAGCCAGTAAAATGCTTGCCCCAGCACCAATGTAAAAAGCTAGGCACCGCACCATGCAACTGTATTCCCAGAGTTGGGGAGTCAAAGGCACATAGATCCCAGAGTTCAATGGTCAGCTAGCCTACCAGAATCCATGAGCTTCAGGTTCAGTGAGAGGCTCTGTCTCAAAAAGTAAGGCAAAGAGTGAGAAAGATACCCATTTACTTCTGGCCTCCACACACATGTACTCACCTGTGCACCTGCACACAAACAAAAACACACACATGCATGTACACATACATACACATATACAGACCTGTACACATACAAACATGAACACACACACACACACACCAAAATTAAACAAAACAAAACCATGATGTCACTTTTGTTTCCCTTAATTAATGAGGAAACTAGTAAACATCAGGGTCTTTTCACTTACCTGAACTGAATGCAGGACTGATGGTCACCTTGGCCCTAATCTTTATAAGCCAGGAAGTGGCAACCAGGGAGGCCCTGGGCTCCTCTGGTCTCATACCATGACTGTCAAGGTCTGTCCCAGGTCCCTCTTGGAAACAAATGGTCTGGACTGATCACCTGTAGCTGATATGACCCTGGTGCAGTGAACAGTTAGTGACTCGCTGGGGAGCTCTGAGAGTGGGAGAAACACTAGAAGGAACTGAACTTTCTCACCACCAAGGAAACAGGCAAAAGCAAGTGCACTTGAGAGTGCTCATTCACATGCCTGATGCCAGTCCCTTTGATCAGAGGAATAGAGAGGAGAGGTGGCTGATGAAAGGGGCTGATCTTCAGCAGCAACCAGGGCTAGAGAGAGATCATGACATCACCCTCAGAGGCATCAGTGCCATCGGTGCAGGACACCTCAGCAGGGAACAGCAAAGAAAGCTGAGTGGCAGGTCAATGGGCTTGGCGTACACAGTTTCACAAGCTGCCTAACAGTGGCTCCTCTTTCTGAAGCAAGATAAGGAGCTACTGGCTAGGAAGTGCAGGATGGCAGACATGCAGAGTGGAGAAGAATGGACACTGGTGGGGAAGGAAAGAAACTGGGTAGAAGTTGGTAGAAGTTGGTAGATGCATCCAGTTGAGGCTGGCCACTACAAATTCATAGAGGAGTGGAATTGCTGAGTATGTGACTCTCTTGCAATGACTACTAGTCTGGGGTACAGAGGCAGGGCAAGAGATAACTGGGCTCATTTGCTGCTGTGGTTTTGTTCTAGGTAGATACAATCAAACAGAGCAAGGATTAAAGTATAAGGCACTGGTAACAGGGACAGAATCAATTTGTCTCTCAATAGAAGTTAATATGATGTCTTTGTCCCAAGGCCTTCCATGTCCCACCATCTCAGTTCTTAGGCCTGTTTGGATCACTGGGATCCTTGCCCCTCAAGACCTCCTCAGGCTCTGCATTAACATGGCATACACTCACACACATACACATAAATAAAAATAAAACTCTAGGTTGTTCTCTTAAGTTGGTCACAGTTAGACAGAAGTAATTCAGATAGCTGCTGTATGAAGAATGAGATGTCTGAATTAGAAAGTCATTCATCTGCTGGGCATGGTAGCACATACCTTTAATCCCAGAACTCGGGAGGCAGAGGCAGGCGAATCTCTGTGAGATCAAAGTCATCTTGGTCTACATAGCGAGTTCTAGGTCAAGCACCAGGTCTCAAAAACAAAAATTCATCTATTCACTTATGTGCCTGATGCTTTTGAGACTTTGGTGAAAGAGGACTTTCTCAAAAGAATGGCTGAAGCAGGAATGGAAGGGGTGACTGTGGTCCAGGTAGCAGAGTTGCTTGTGAATGGGGTACATTGTCACCGGTCAGTGACCACAATTCAAGCCTGAGGGGCTTGGGGGCCCCGAGATATAGGTGCAGAAGAAATCAGGATGCAGGGGATGCAGAGGCATGTGAACCAATGCATGCTTTATTCTAAGAAGTAACCTTATTTATAGTACAACAAGAGGAAGAGAAATGTTCTACTCAGGCCAAATGATCTCACTCTGACATTTGCAGTACCTTCCCGACCTTTACGATATCTTCAAGTTCCCAGGGCTCAGCCCTGTTTGGGCTCTATCTTTGTAGCTTTATTATGTACCTTTAATCAGGTACAAGGAACAGTCGGTCTTATGATAAGAATAACTGCAGAAGAACATCCAAGTTCACAGGGAACTGAGGCTTCCCGTTCCAGCTCTGAGTGTCTTTGACTACAGGCCTTCATTAAAAGAGGGAGCACAGTCTCGTATTATGTACAATCACCTATATCCAGGACAGAAGGACCATGCCTGTCTTAGGTTGTCTTCTGCTAGAGCAAAGCCTTACCCGTCATTGGCACACAGCTTCCATCAGCTACACTCTGTCTAGGTCAACTTTCTCTCAGAAGATGTTACCCGTCTTAGACTACTGGCCTTCGTTAGGAAAGGGAGCACAATCTCAAATCATGTACAGTCACCTTGATTTGCCACAAGGATTTCATAAACATAGAAGGAAAGCATGCTCTACCCCACTAAACCATTCACAATGGGAGTGATTCTTATTATTTCCAGCCTTCATTTTCTCATTGTGATAATGCAAATCAGTAATTAATGTTTCAGCAGATTGCTTATCAGTAAGGTGAGAAATGATTCCAAGAACACATCGATACCCTATAAACACTACACATAAAAGTATTATAAAAGTAACAGCTGAAGATCCAAGACTATGTGACAAGCTTTGCCACCATCCTTGAGGATCAAGACCAGAAAGGGTATCAGCTAAGGTAGTTGCTACTTGATCGATAGAACTAGTAGAAGGTATCTCTTCTGAAAATATCTCATATATCTCTTCTTGTAACTGTATCTCATTAAAAGTTACATTATCCATTTTACCTTGAATACACAATTTTATTTTCCCATTCATATTTGGAATCATTATATTTATATGGGGTAATACAAATTTGAGAAGAATTCCAATCACATACATATTGCATAGTTTTTTGTAATTCCAATAACTTATTTCCCAACCAATGTAACCCTCCTTGTAAAGCCACAATTTCTTCTTGTAGTTGTGAGTTAATCTGAGCCTGATGTGTCCAAAGCTTATGAGAATCATCATGCCAATATTCAATAAAATCTTGCGTTTGAACAGATTTCTGAAGTGCCACACCAGCAGTAGTAGCAGTAGCAGCTAAAGCGATAGGTCCCAAAATAGCAGCAATAATCAAGCCAATCATATGCCTCATCGTAACAGTCTTTTGAAAAATCACATAATTAATC
>NW_008353208.1:9427-17299 GCF_000622305.1 Nannospalax galili | reverse complement strand
GCTGGTTTACATTGTATCCCTAGTCAGGAAGCAGAGAGTGATGAATGCATGCTGGTACTCAGCTAACTTTCCCCTTTTTGTGCAGTCCAGCACCCAGCTCATGGACTGGTTCCATCTACAGTGGACACGTCTTCCCATCTCAATTAACCTGATCAAGTTAATCCTCTGCAGGCATGCCCAGAGGCCCATTTCCCAAGAGATTCTAGATTCTGTCAAGTTGACAAAACACTATCACAGGGGCTTATTCTTGGGGTGGTGGAAGTCAGAAGTCAACTGTATTATATGTCATCAGGTAGACATCTCTCAGATCAAAACCTTAGATGGGTAACCTTCTGTCCCACTAAATTTTCTCCTTCCTGCCCTCTGTTTGACCCACCCTCACTTTTTCAGGGTCTCTTGCTCAAGGCGCTATCGGACAAACCACATAACATTTTTAAATATTTTATTATTTTATTTTATGTGTATGAGTGTATTGCATACATGTATGTGAGTGCACCCATGTCATGCAGTGCCACAGAGGCTAGAAGAGGGCATCAGAGTCTCCTGGAACTAGAATTAATGAGGGTTTGTAGCCACCATGTGGGTGCTGGGAATCGAACCTGAGTCCCAATTACAGTTATATGATTAATTTTATGAAATTCCAAAAATTTCCTAAATCACCTGCTAGTATAAGCAGGAGCATTATCTGTTTTAAGGGCGATTGGAATGCCCATAACAGCAAAACAGGCCAATAAATGTCCATTTTATATCTTGGGTACAGAGGGGGAAAATGGAGGAACTTACAAAAGACCAAACACCCGAGACCTGGCACCCAGATTGCTACTGTGCCTGCCCACAGTCTCCGTTAACTTTCACCCATGCATCTTGGGCCCACAGTCTCCCCCACTCTGATTAGTAGTTTCTCCTGTAAGAGGAGTAGCCCAAACAAATTTAGAACAGGTATCTATGGTAACATGTAATTATTGCAACCTTCCAAAAGCAGGTACATGAGTAACATCCATTTGCCATAAATCATTAGGCTGTTGACCACGAGGATTAAATCCAGTAGGCAACATTCGAAGATGTAAAGGGTGACACACTGCACAGCATCTAATAATTTGTTGTGCTTGTCTATAAGGTATTTTATAATAGTTATGTAAAAATCCAGCATTAGTGTGTCTAGCATCATGATCAGCTTGTGCATCAACAAAAGAGACCAAAAGATCAACTTTAGCGTTGCCTTGTGTTAGTGGTCCTGGAAGATTACTATGAGAACGTATATGCATAACATACAAAGGATTAACACGTTGCCTTAGTAATTGTTGTACAGAAGTAAAGAGAGCATCTAATGGTGCTTTAACCTGAGAAATCACTGCAGAAAAATATTCTTAAGCACATAACTAACATATGCTGAATCAGTAACTAAATTACAAGCTTGAGGAAAATATTGAAGAGCATATACAGCTGCTTGCAATTCATTTTGCTGTGCTGAAGTATAAGGTGTAAAGAAAACTTTATATAAGTGATCATGCACCCAAAAAGCACACCTTTCCGATTTTGTTCCATCAATAAAAACAGTAATTGCATTAGCAATAGGTACCTCAGCTATAATTGAATTCACTACAAAAGGATGAGTTTGAAGAAACTGCCAAAAAGCACCAGCAGGTTTATTATAATGTATTAATCCTACAAAGTCTGCTAAAGCTATTTGTAATGCATCAGTCCATGCAAACAAGAATTGAAAATAATCTTGAGGTACAGAAATATAAATATCATGTATATCTGTTCCACTTATAGCAATACCACTATTACAACCTTGCATAATTAATGTAGCAAGCAAATCCTCATATTTAATGAGAATTTTTGGAAACGTGTGTTTGGTATTTATCCATTCTAAAGGATTCTCAGTTTGAGCCAACACTGCAGTAGGATAATGAAGAGTAGATAGAATAATCAAATCAATAGGTTTACTAATATCTACCCGTTCTAGAAATTTATTTTTTATAGCAAATTCAACATACTCAAGCTCTTGCTTTGCTAATTGTGTTAATTCTCTAGGACTATCAAGGGCAGGATCACCCTGAAGAGTTTGAAATAAATTGTGTAACTTATGAGTAGGAATACCAAGTACAGGGCGAAGCCAATTAATATCTCCTAAAAGTCTTTGAAAATCATTTAATGTTCTTAAATTCTCTAATCGAATTTGTGCCAACTGTGGATATATACGTTGTCGTTTTAAGACATACCCTAAATAATGATAAGGCTCCTCTCTCTGTATCTTATCTTCTGCTATAATCAATCCATATCCAGCAAGATGTTTAGTAAATACAAAAAGCAAACTATTTAATAATTGATCATCTTTAGCAGCAAATAAAATATCATCCATATAATGTATAATCATAATAGAAGGAAATTGTTTACGCAGACCCATTAGAGCTTGGGCAACATACATCTGACATATAGTTGGAGAATTCATCATACCCTGAGGCAACACTTTCCACTGAAATCGACGATGAGGTCCCTGCAGATTAACATAAGGTAAAGAAAAAGCAAACCTAGGACAATCATCCGTATGTAAAGGAATAGTAAAGAAACAATCTTGCAAATCTATAATAAGTAACTTCCAATCTCTAGGAATCATACTAGGTTGAGGCAACCCTGGCTGCAATGCTCCCATAGGATGCATTGAAGCATTAACAGCTCGCAAATTAGTGAGCAATCGCCATTTTCTTGATTTTTTTTTTTTTTGATGACAAAGATAGGCGAATTCCATGGCCATACGGAAGGCTCAATGTGGCCTTTTTCTAGTTGTTCGTTGACCAAATGCTCAGCTGCTTGCTGCTTTTCTTCTGATAAAGGCCATTGCTCAATCCAAATTGGCTGAGAAGATTTCCATTGTATCTTTATAGGAGATATATCTGACATTATCTACAAAGATATTAAAATTATGGAACTGCCAAATAAGCTCCCCATTGTTCTAATACATCCCTACCTATAATATTGACTGGAAGCTCTAATACATAAGGTTTAACAACAGCCATTTGCCCATCTATACTAGAAATTGTTTTATATTCCACACTAATATTAACTACTGATACTGGCCGAGCTCCAACTCCTTCGATATCACATTTCATTATCTGAGTTGTCCAATTAGATGGCCAATCATCTCTTTTAATAATAGTAATATCAGAGCCAGTATCAATCAAAACCTTAAAGGATCTATCTTGAATTTTGAAATTAATCTGAGGCTGTTGTGTTTGCAGCAACATAGCCCAGTTAACTAATATAGGATTAGTACTTCCAAATCCTCCAATCCGTTTTTTAGAAGAAGATCCTATACATATAAAAGGAAGAAGAATCAACTGAGCAATCTTATCCCCTATTGTAATAGAATATGAGCTATTGGTAGTAATCAAAATTTGAATTTCACCTTCAAAATCAGAGTCAATTACTCCCGGGCTTACTATAATCCCCTTAGCTGTTAAACTTGATTGTGCAATTAACAACCCCCAAGTTCCTATAGGCAATGGACCATAAATACCTGTAGGTATTTTATAAGGAATAGTGGATGGTATCAGTGTGATAGTTATGGCTGAGGGAAGGTCCATGGCTCACTGCCGGCAGTTGCTGGGTTGAGGGAAAAGATGGTTGGGTGCCCCCGATGGTTTGTGAGAGGCCCCAAACCTCGTTTCCCGAGCGCTGTGGTTGAGTCGTTGGCACAGGCTGATTATTTCCTAAAAGATTACCATCAACGTCTGTCTTGGATTTACAGTCTTTAGCCCAATGCACACCTCGACGACAACGGGGACATTTGCCAGGTGGCTGGGACGGTGCCTTGGGGCACTGCCGCTTCACATGGCCCTGAGTACCACAACCAAAACATTTTACTTTTGATTTAACTGCCCCTCTTTGTGGATTTATCGAAGTTGCCAAAGCTTGAGCAAAAAGTTGCATTTTTCTAGTCTCAGATTGAATATTACGACAAGCTCGAGCATATCCCATAACATCACCTGTCTCTTTTATAGGTAAAGTAGCTCTTTGGCAATCCTCATTTGCATTTTCATAAGCCATGACTTTTTTTATTGCTTCTTGTGCAGCAACCCCAGGCACAGAATGCTCTACAGCCTTTTGAAGGTGAGCCAAAAATTCTACATACGGCTCTTGAGATCCCTGAACAATTTTAAGCTATGGACCATAGTTTTCTCCCTCAGGTTGTATGTGATCCCAAGCTTCAAGGCAAATATCCTGAAGCTGAGCATGTATAGCTTCAGGTGCATTAACCTGCTGAGGAGGCAAATTATATGCTCCTGTTCCTGTTAGCATAGGATAAGTAATAGTTCTAATTTGTGGATCACTAGAAGCAGCATTATCTCTAGCTAGGGAGGCAGCAAGGTCATAATACCACATAGTCCACTGAATATACTCTGATGGCTTTGGTAATGATCTGGCTAAAATTTTCCAATCCTCTGGAGCAAGGGTCCCATAATAATTAGATAAACCTAAAAGAATTTCTTTCACATAAGGTTACTGTGGACCATATAGTGTTACTGCCTTGCACACCTTAGTAATATGATCTTGATCTATACCTTCATAAGTAGGAGGTGGTGCAGGTCCATTAACAGCAGGATGTAGAATAACTAGAAATGAAGCCCTTGGCATAATAATTTCAGAGACAGATCAGAATCAGAAGTTTGCACCAATAATTTTGCAAGAGCTGCTGTTATGCTCAATCTTCATTTAGGTTTCACTTTTACTTTGGGTTTCATTACAACCAATTTTTTAAGTTTCTTTCTCAGCTGTCGAGCCATAACTGAGTCCTCATCAGAATCTAATAAGTCCTCCATGTCACCTGGACACAAGAGGCTTGGGGCTGAAGCTCAAGGCTCTTTCCTTACAGAACTATCTACAGAGGGCTCTGAAGAAGTAGCCTCTTGAATCTCCCTAGTAACTTTATTCTTTAATTCCTCAGGAACAACATAGAGGTTAACTGCTTCAGTAGAAGTACAAAAAACCTGTGTTGGGGACAAACTATTTGGACCTTGATTAAGATAATAGCAGTTCTGATAAGTGCCCACACAGACCAAAAATCAAGTGGTATTGTTTCTCCTCACTGAAATGCCTTTTCCACATTTGTTCTGACTCTGTCCCATACTTCTAAATCTAAAGTTCCTGTATCAGGAAACCATGAATTAAACTCTACAACTATTTGCACACAATTATCTATCTGTTTTTTGGGCACTTGTGCACCATTACTACGAAGAATATGATGAATTAAAGAAACAAAAGGAGTAGACTTACCTTGTCCCATTACCAATAATGCTGTAAAAATGATTTATAGAGACCAACCGCGGCTGCCAACCGGTACCAGCTGGTCAAATTATCTGTCATCTCCTTTGGATGACTTTTACTTACTTGGCCAAGACTCCGCCACCTCCTCTAGGTGACTTGTATTTATCTGCAACTCTATCCTGAACACCTTCTCTGAGTGCAATGTCGGGGTCCTTGTTTGGGCCCAGCTGTCACCGGTCAGTGACCACAATTCAAGCCTGAGGGGCTTGGGGGCCCCGAGGTATAGGCACAGAAGAAATCAGGACACAGGGGATGCAGAGGCGTGTGAACCAGTGCATGCTTTGTTCTAAGAATCAACCTTTATAGTACAACAAGAGGAAAAGAAAATGTTCTTCTCAAGCCAAATTACCTCATCATGATATGTACAGTACTTTATGATATTTGCAGTACCTTCATGTTCCCCGGGCTCAGCCCTTTTTGGAATCGTACCTGTCCTTCCATGCCTATTAAACATTCTATTCTTTACATATAACTTTATTAGTTACACAGCCTTGTTATACAAGCTTACTTGTGTACATTTAATAGGGTTCAAGGGACTGTCAGTGTTGTGATAGAAACCACTGCAGAAGAACATCCAAGTTCCCAGGGAACTGAGGCTTCCCGGTCCAGATCTGAGTTTACTTCAGGTCAGAACTTATTCTGAATTTACTTCAGATCAGAGCTCGGGCCTTCACAGTACATGATCTGGTGGTGCAGAGGTGGGACCAGGGGAGATGAGTTTCCACAGATTGAGTCTGACAAATGAAGGGCTGTAACGGCCAAGAAGCAGTTTTGAGGAGGAAAGAGACCTCCAGCCCCCTTGCTGTGAAAGATTGGACAACCAGATAGGGAGGTAGGGGACAGGGCCCTTCCAAGAAGGGCTGAGGGCATGGGTGGCTTTGGTCCACAGTTCCAGAGGCACAAGTTTGGACCCCTAGGAGGAATTAGATGTGATGAGGGAAAGGCACCTGGGGTCCATGTCCATGTAGAGGCACAGCTGACTAGGTGCCGGTGCCAGCCGACCTTAGATGAACAGCACCTGAAAGGGGGAGTGAGGATTGAAAGGAAAACAAGAGAGACAGAGAAAGATACTTGGGAGGACTGTCAGTAGAGACCGCAGCCCCGGTTTATTCCAGCTCCGCCTTTTTATACAGTAGAACATCAGAGATAGCCACCGTTTGCTTAGCTCAATTAGCTTCAACAGCTGTTTTTCCCACCTGTACCTGAGGGTCAAGGAGGGTCAGATACCTGTGACCTCCACCATATAAACACATTCCTCCTGACTTGGCAGATTAGGTAGTGGTGTGCAAAACACAAACTCAGTAAACAAGCCTGCCACAGCTTATGTACATAATGGATTAATAGCTCCCAACAACTCAGCAGTGTGACTTCAAGAGACTGATTACTTGACTGTGGCTTGAACATATGCATTAAAGAGATGATGCCAAGTGCCTGACCTAGGCTTTAGCACCACTGTTGGAGTAAAACGTCAGGTCTGTGAGCTTTGGGTATGGCACCACCTAGTGTTCACCCACTTATGGGAGTGGCAGTACTGACCTGGAGGGACTGTGCCTTTGAGCCTTTTGACCAGACATTGTAAAGGTGACCTGTTTTGAGCCTGTGTGCTCCTTGGTGACAGTGGACTCTGCTGTTCCAGGACACTGTGCTGCTTCTGAGAAGGCCAGAGCCACCGAGCATAGGTGTCCTTGTGTTTCAGTCTCTGGTGGAGAAGGTGCCTTAGATGAGGCTTGTGAGTACTAGCCACCAGATGAGTCAGAAAGTGGGTGGGAGGGGCCGATATCCGGTGTTTGAGAGCAGAGCCAGGCAAAGCCTACTTCCTTAGTGCGAGGAAGTGAATTCATTGTAGCTTCTCAAGCCCTCTACTGGAATGCTGCTGCCTGTTTGCAGGGCTTTGCCTGAAATTGTGTTAGGAAGAAAAAGAAGGTTTTCCCCCTGAAACTCCAGTTTGTAAGAACAAAGTCACTCAGCAGAGCAGGAAGTTTGAATTCTTTTGACATTGCACTGGCCCTGTTGTTGGTGACTGACAGGCGTGAGCCATGGTGTGGGGGTGGCCAGATGCTGCTTTCACTGTGTTAGCTTGCTTGCTTGTACTAGTTTGTGGACTAGATTGAAGCGCTCAGCTGTGGGAACCTCATTTCTTCTGCTGTATGCCCTTGGGAAGATGGCTGTCTGGTCAGAGCTGCATGAGCAGCAGGACAGCCTGGAGTCAAGGTCCTGTTTGCCATTTTGCAGTACATAGCCTTTGTCAGAGCCAAGTCTGTGCGGTCTAGAGTGCTGTGAGAGCCAGGACTCTGGGGCTTAATGTGCCATCCAACCACAGGGCCCCACCAGAGTGGACGTAGTAAAGGCATTCTGTCCCAATAGCCAGTTGCATTTGTGGGAACCTCCGTTTACCCCGTGGTCGGGCAGGGGTAACTGCCAAACGTAGGCTGCAGTTTCCTCTGGTGTGAGAGTGCTGTTCTTAGGATGGATGAGGCTCACCTTAAATCTCCTACAAAGTCACTGGGAAAGGAAGCCACTCTATCGGCGGGGACCTGCCTACAT
>NW_008353208.1:0-694 GCF_000622305.1 Nannospalax galili | reverse complement strand
TGTCACAGCAATGAAGAAACAAACTAGGACATGGGAGAATTCGAAAAACTTGAAACTGGCCTCTAGGTCAAGATTTCTAGGTAATAGTCTTGCAACGTTATCTATAACTTTGAAATTGCATCAGAATGTATTTCCAGGGGGCTGGAGAGATGGCTCAGTGGATGAGAGAACTGACTGCTCTTACAGAGGACCTGGGTTTGATTCCCAGCACCCATATTGTGGCTACGAACCGTCCTTAACTCTATCTAGTTTTCCAGGGGACTGAAGCCCTCTTCTGACCTCCACGGACATTCACAACACAGGTGCACTTACACACATGCAGGCAATGCACTCATACACAGAAATTAAAAATAATAAATAAATTTTTTTTGTCTTTTTGAAACAAGGTCTCCCTGTAGCCACAACTGGCCTGGATTCGCTAAGGAGACCAAGCTGGCCTCGAACTCACAGAGATCCATCTGCCTCTGCCTCCCGAGTGCTGGGATTAAAGGCATGCACCACCACACCCGGCTTATAATAAAATATTTTTTTTTAAAAAAAGAGAAGTCTCTGAGTACTGTCAAGACCCTGATAGAGAAGCTGGGGTCCATGTCAAATTTGAAATATCTAAAGTGAATACAAAACAATTTCAGTCATGCAGACCATCAAGTCAGTTGTTTTGAGCAATGGAACCATTGTCTCCTGACATCTAACA
>NW_008353207.1:0-307 GCF_000622305.1 Nannospalax galili | reverse complement strand
CTACCCCATTGTGACTGCCATTCTGGCCTTGCTTCAGGGAGTTCCCCCCAAAGCCCCTGAACAGGACAATCTCCTATTAAAGTAGATGAGCAAATACAACAAAAGGATGCTGGGAACGGCCTGTCCCAGGCATTTCCAGTTAAAACAAAACTAATGGATTCTTGTTCTGATGAAACCTTGACTGTTAATGATGATATAAAAAATGAGGAATTGGGTTTTGAGAGCTCCCCTGATAAAAAACAGGAAGTCAAGATTGTCTCTGCTCCACCATTACAGAGCGGTGGCTACCCTCCACCATCTTACACTG
>NW_008353206.1:28332-28680 GCF_000622305.1 Nannospalax galili | reverse complement strand
CCTGTCATTTTTATTTCTGTTTACATTCTTGACATAGCTGTACTTTTCCATCATTATACCTGCATTGAATTTCTTTCCACAACCCCTTAGGTATAGGGGGGTTTCTTTCTTCAGCTCTTTAAATTGCTTCCAGAACTCTCTGAAGGGCTGATTTTGTGGACATGGATTCCTTCAGCCTATTTATGTCATGGAAGATTTTTCTTTCCCCTTCAACTATAATAGACATTTTGGCTGGATATAGTGATCTGGGTTAGCATCTGTGGTCATTTAACACTGGGAATACTTTGGTCCAGGCTCTTCTGGCTTTCATAGTTTGCATTGAAAAGTCAGCTGTGATCCTAATGGGTT
>NW_008353206.1:19513-28159 GCF_000622305.1 Nannospalax galili | reverse complement strand
GCATGTCTTTCTTTAATTTTGGGAAATTTTCTTCCATGATTCTGTTGAAGATCTGGTCCATGCCATTATCTTGAGATTCTTCTCCTGCCTGTATGCCTATGACTCATAAGTTTGGTCTTTTTATTATGCCTGTGTGTGTGTGTGTGTGTGTGTGTGTGTGTGTGTGTGTGTGTGTGTGTGTGTGTGTATAATGTGTATGTGTGAGTATGCATGTTCATGTATATGAATGCAGGCACACATGTCCAACGTTTGCATGTGAGGTCAGAGGACACTTCGGGTGTTGGTCCTTACCATGTTTGAGACAGGGTTTCTTTCTTGTTTGCTAGCTGCAAGCTTCCAATGATTCTTCTGTCTCTGTTTCTGTTTGTGCTGTTGAGCACTGGGATCACAGATATGCACTGGTTCTGAGGATTTGAAATTGGGTCCTCACACCTGCATGACGAGCTTTTTACCCATTGAGCCATCTCCTCAGACTGACTTCTTGTCTTCTGTTTACATCTAAACCTCATATGAACTCCAAAGATGGGCCTAGAGGATTTTGGGGTCTCTTTATTTGTTCTTCCCAGTGTGGCTATAAGAGGGGTGGGAATGGAGGCACAGCTGCTCACTGTTGCCCACAGAGGCCTGAGTAGTTTCTTTCCCCTTTAGGGACCTCCACTCAGGCAAACCCAGGATTCTTGTCTTTATCATAAAAAAGAATTTCAAGACAAACCAGTATGTAGCATAATAAATAATCTCTATTTATTAAGAGATTATAATGTAGATTTTAAACATGAGTGTTTAAAAAAAAAGAGGTGCTCAAAATGACAAGACATACTTGAGTGTGGATATGGGCTTCTCAAAGCTGAATTGAGCTTAGACATCCTCATAGTGGATGTGTATACAATCCTATGACTTTCTAAATTACATTGATCAGAAAGTGTAATTTACAGCAAGGTTAAAGGTTTAAGGTTAAAGAATTTTCTTTTGTGATGCACACTGGGAAGGAGAGGTAGCCTAGCTACCAAGAGATGAAGAGTTAGGGCAGTGGCCATATTGGAACTCTGGGAGCTAAGGAGGCGGCCTCCTGGGAAGCTGAGAATGGTGGGACATGGGGTTTGAATGGCATGTGGGTTTTGAAAAGCCATCTCTTGGTAAGTCACTCCCTTCCAAATGTCATATAAACCATGCAAAACCCAAGTAGAAATGCCTTATGTTGTCTGTAAGCCCTGGAGCCTCAGAGGGCCTTCGAGAAGGTCCTCTAAGAAGGGGGAGGCAAGAAATTTGTCGAAACAATTGGTGTAGAGCAGCTGGATAGACAAACCACAGGGAAAACATGGGGATGTGGGCCTGGGAAAGTTTTGCGGTTCAAGCAGCATCTGGTGAGCCAAAAGGGAGCTGGGTTCAGATTCCCAAATCCAGAAGGGTGGAGATGGGCACCACAGGGTGTCCTGTAAGGTAACTGGAATCATTCAGGAGAAGTTGGAAGTCAGGGGAGAGGACAGCCAAACCCAATCTGCTTAAGTGGGCTGGCTGTGCTCATGTGCATTATACAATGGACCATAAAATATATAATTAGAATGATGTGGGTGAGGCAGGCAAGAGACTTAAAGGGGAAAATTCCTGGGTCACAGCTGTGCTGTAAATGTGGGATAATAGCTCAGTTGCTTGAAAAATGGGGTCTGCCACCACGTGTGTCTGAAAATTGGTTAAAGATTCTAGAGCCTGAAAAAACTCTTACAAGCAAAAGAGGAAAACAGAGAGGGGGCGTGGCCACTACTTTGCATAATAAAAGATTTTCCCAAGGCAGAGGGCACTGAAATGGCTAAGGAGTTACTCAGAGCTTAAGAGAGGGGAATATGGGAGATTTTTAACCTGTGTAAGGTTAGGGAACCAGGGGCCCAAGGACCCAGGAAAAAAGGAAAAAAGACAGTAGTGAAAAAAGAAACAACCTAGAAATAAAAGTAGCTAAAGCTGCCCCTCAGACTCAACCTTTGATACTAAAAGAGAAAAAAGTTAACAGTACTATAGCTAGGAGAAAATACTCCATACTGAAGCTGTTGAAACTCGGAAAGACAAGCAATCCAAGAACCCCTCACCACGTGGCTCGTGAGAGTGTGGGACATGGGAGCAAATGACATCAGTCTAAGTCCTTCAGAAGCTTCACAGTGGAGTTATATAAACACCCATCTGTCCTTTTGACATAGGCTGTTTAACATAGGTGGGGGGGGAGTCCCTAATGGGAGGGCTGGTGCAAGGCATTAAAGGTAGGTAGTCATCACCAAGGGAAATTCCCATAATTATCAGAAGCTGGAGGACTATAAAGGAGGGACAGGCCTTACTGAGAGAACTAGTATGAGAAAAGCCACATGTGATGCCCAGTTTGCTGGGCCAGATAGGGCTATGTTCACCAGAGAGATAAAGGAAAGCTTAGTTCAATGGGGACCTTGAGGCTGGTGTAGAGCTTTAATGGTTTGCTAAGTCCTTTAATGGGACAGAATATTTGTAAAGTGAGAGGCTTTAGCAGATCTAAGTGACTCTGACCAGCAAGTAAAATGCATCTTCAGAATAACAGAACAACGTACAAGAGATACAAAAGACCAGAGAGAAGAAATGGTCCATTTGGGTTACTCAAAGGCAAATGTGGCAAGATTTATGTTGAGCCCAAATTTCCAAAGAAAAAATTGATAGAAAATCAAATTCAGTGATAAAGAGAATCTGAAAGGCTCTAAAACCTGAAGAACCTGGAGGCAATTTTTCCCACCAAGGCCTCCACCAACAGCCAGGTATGGTCAGTGGAGAGATAACAGATATGGCTACAGTCAGGAGGCAGACCCAGGGCCTGCCTCAGAGAACCAACTGTTGCAGCAGTGATGGGAGAAACCCTCTGCCTCCTTAGCCCAGTGCAGGGTCAGGCAACTGGAGCCAACACCTGTAAGTGTATCAAGAATAAACGAATACAAAGAGACTTCGTGTAAAATCCCCCAAGTGTGGAATGACTCCAAAGGGATAACTAAAGATAGTGAAGAACTAGCCAAATTAATGCCTCTTACCCATGCTATGTACCTAACAAAGTTCTATGGAGAAAACAAGAACAAACCACACTGAAAAAGAGTGTTGGCACATGCTTTTAATCCCAGAACTCAGGAAGCAGGGGCAGGCAGATCTGTGAGTTCAAGGACCCATTTGAAAGATACCGGAGAAACAAAGGGCAGCTATAGCTGTAAGATTCTTGGGAGTTTTATTTATGGGTAAGATAAAAACAGAGGCTCCCAAACTATACAACTGTTAAGAAAATCTACAGTACAGGGCTAGGTTGCCCCCCTATGAGCTGTTGGTCAGAGAGAGATCCTAGAGGCCCTCAAATTCACCAAGGCTACTGCCACTAATGTAGGTTGTACACTAGAAAGGCTGCTAAGGCCATGTTGCTGAAGACACTGCATGATGTGAGTGCAGGAGAAGAGATGGAGCTGAGACTAAGCCAATAACTCCATGTCACTGGATGGATGACATTCACAGTACCAGAAGGTGCTATGCAGATGGGGAAGAAAGGATCCCCTGTGCTTCTACTCACGAATGGACCCTGCATGTTGCACACTATGGACATGTCAAGCAATGCCTGCAAGTGCAAAAATGGCTCGACTAACATATGTACAACTGACAAATTTCTATTTGGACAAGGCCCACTCCTAGGGGTGGAACACACATCTGGTGCTGTAGACCAGGCCAACCCCTGTGTCAAGAAAGGCTACAGGCCCCAGCAGCGAAGCTGTTGCAAGTATACTGTTTAATGAATATAGTACACCTACTGGGATCTCCTCTAGGCATTAGTATTTACATCCATGTTTGTTTAGATATGTCTACTTCCTTCCATTTGTCTTTAGTGTAGGGGAAACACCACTGAGATAGATCATCAGCCACACCTTGAAGACAAATGATTGGGAGGCCTAAGAGGTCACTATCTTCCCATGATACAAGAGAGATCGCCCTGCATCTGTCACCCCCTCCAAGACTCAGGGAAATTTGAGCATGAGGTGTCGGGAAGATTCTTCTTCTTCTTCTTCTTCTTCTTCTTCTTCTTCTTCTTCTTCTTCTTCTTCTTCTTCTTTTCTTCTTTTCTTTTTGAGACAGGGTCTCCCAGTAACCCCAGGTGGCCTGGATTCATTATGGAGACCAGTCTGGCCTTGAACTCACAGAGAGCCACCTGCCTCTGCCTCCCGAGTGCTGGGATTAAAGGCATTTCTAAGACCCAGAGGAAAGGGAGGGAGTGTAGCCCGAAAATTACTCATTCCTCTGAAAAGAGTGAGCCTACAGAGAGTAAGCCAGCCAGGGGTGAGATGAGGAGCACCCTGGGAAGAGGAGTTGACCTGTGGGCATTTTAGAACTCCAGGAGCGAAGGGTCTGGCCTCAGGAGAAGCTGTGGGGGAGGATGACCCATGGGGGTGCAGTGTGGGGCTTGAATGGTGTGTGGATTGGGAGAAGCCATTTATTTGTAAGCCATCCCCTCCCAAATGTCATATAAACTATACAAAATTCAAATAGGATGCCTTATGTCATCTGTTAGCCTGGGGGCCTCAGAGGGTACAGGCCCGAGTCTCCCAAACAGGGATGAAAAAGGAAAAATGTTAGTTAAACAACAGCCTTTTTGATGCCCTCACTAGCTCCTAGGTAACTGGGCTTGCTTTATAAAACAATTTCTGTGTACTGAGAGTTATACCTGCATTTATGTGCACCTGTGCTTGCAATTCCCAAGGAGGCCAGAAGAGGGCAGTGGCTCTCCTGGAACTGGAGTTATGGACAGTTGTTAGCATGTGGATGCTGGAATCCAAAACTGGATCCTCTGAAAGAATAACAAGTGTTCTTGACCTTTGGACCATGTCCCCAGCCCTAGGCTTTTGCTTTTTAACCCTAATGAGGATATTTTAAGCTCACAGACAAAGAGAAATAAAAAAGGAGCCTGGGGAAAGCCTGTGAGCCCTGAGCTCACCTATGGCCATCAACCACCAACCTCCCAGCATCTGCCTCCACCCCAAACCCACCTATCCATGTCTTAAAAATTACTAATATTATTATTTGAAATATGGTCTCATAGCGTTGGCTGACTTGAAACTTCCTATGTAGAGCACTCATGACTCAAACTCGGAGATCTTCCCCAGTGCCCTCCTTCAGTAGGGGCAGCTTGGGGGACTGATGGTGCAGGAGCTCGTAGGGCAGAACTGCTCCAGCAGCCCCCTGGAGCCTGGGTGCATCTGGAATGGGCTCAGTGGAGAGACTGGTTCCGGGATGTCCCCCCATCAATCCCCCCATGTTGCTCCTCAGGAATGACAGCAGTGGAGCATCCAGAGGATCCAGCCACCATCTGACCCCCAAGCAGCCCTGGGTTCCAGACGCGGGTGAGCTACCCAGGATCTGAGGTCAATCACTTGCAGTGCACAGGATGGTGGGTGGTCCTCTGGTAGTGGCCTCCACCCCTCCTCCCACAGCCCCGGGGGCCTGGTCCTAAATGGACCCGAAACCTTGAGCTCCCAGGGCTGTGCACAGGCACCTTCCAATTCAGGGGCCTCAGAAGATGGCCCTGGGTCCTGGAACTCTGCACATCCTCCTGCTCCAGCTCCATACATATATCTTTAATTAATAGAGAAATCGTTTGTATTAGGGGATATTGACTGATGTTTCCACACATGCATACTTCGTACAAGGTTCAAACCCAATTATCCATATCTCAAGTTTCTGTCATTTCTCTTTATTTTATTGTCTCAAAAATAGACTAAAAGGAAAATAAAAGAATAAACTGAAATTAATTGGTGAACTTAAAACATTACCTCACGTTTCTAGTCCCCTCTGGTTTCAGACCTGGGGCTCATGATCTCCCTCCCCCTACAGCTCCCTCTGCTTCCCCTGGAAATTCGAATTTACATGAAAACAGAAGCCACACAGAATACCCATCTCACCATCAGCAGCAGGAGGGTCAGCAGCAGGGCCAGGAACACAGTGGAGAGTTGAGTCCTGTGGAGGGCAGGATGGAGGCTCCCTGAGGTGGTAAGACTGGGAGGCCCCATGGCAGTTCAGCCTGCCCACCTGCTCCTCATTTCCACCTACTCATGTCTCCAGAGACCCTGGCATGAGGCTTCAGGTCCGCCAGGCAGAGGACCACACCTCAGGTCTGACCAGGAGGTGGGACTCAGGCTGGCACTGAGCAGGATGCACTGGCACAGGGGACTTGAGTGGCAGCAGAGAGGTCCAGGCACCAGGAGCTGTGACAGCAGCCCCAGCCCAGGATCTAGTGTCCAGCAGCAGGTAGAGGCTGAAGTGGGCTCTGAGCAGCCTGGTGTTGTCAGTCAGTTGATGGCTGGAGCCCGGTCCTGTGGTTTTACACAGAGAGAAGCTAGCCCCATAGTTACATAGAAAAATGCAGATAGGATTTTAGGAACATATGGGAAATGTAGATTCCAGTCTTTGGTGGGAAGTGACCTGGGTGCAGTGTCAGAGCTCTGTACAGAGATGCTGTATGCGGAGCTGTGAGCAGCTTCCTGCATCTTCCACCTGCTGGGACATGGGAGGGAACAGCTCCACCCCCCACTCCCACCCCCACCCCCATGTCTCATCTGGTGATTGAAGGTGATGCCCTCCCTTCTCTCTCTATGGAAAATCCACCTGTAACTGCATCAAGACCCCTCCCCACCATGGACACTGACACTGGCCTCACTGGCCATCATCAGGCATGGTGGCGCACGTCTTTAATCCCAGCACTCGGGAGGCAGAGGCAGGGAGATCATTGTGAGGTTGAGGCCAGCCTGGTCTACATAGTGAGTTACAGGGAGACCCTGTCTCAAGAAAGAGAGAGAGAGAGAGAGAGAGAGAGAGAGAGAGAGAGAAAGGAAAGAAGGAAGGAAGGAAAGAAAGAAAGAAAGAAAGAAAGAAAGAAAGAAAGAAAGAAAGAAAGAAAGAAAGAAAGAAAGAAAGAGAAAGAAAGGAAAACATTCAGGTCTCTCCCCAGACCCATCTCACTCTGAGCACTGTTAGACATAAGTTCAAGGGATCAATTAGTTAAGACACCCTACTGCTGAGACTTACCCAGCCTGGCACCCTGGTGACTTTCCTGCTCCTGATAGTGTGACCCCCACACCAGCAGCCCCAGCACTGCCTCTCAGAACCCAGCACCTCACACTTCATTGTGACTGTGTGTAAAGGTGACATCCAGGACATTCTGTGTGCAGGAAATCTTAGAGCCTTCTAGAAGATGCACCTGAACTGTGCCGTCAGCTGGCCAGGGTCTGGTCATGTCCTGACACTGAACTCCAGGCTCAGTCCTGGTCAATGAACTGGCTCAGCAAACTTCCCTAAGTTACTCCATTTTGTTCAGAGCCATTTCAGCAGCAACTTTGCGCCACACCAAAAGGAAAAGTGGGGCAACCTTGGGTCTTGGAAAATTGCCCTCGCCATGAACCATGGAATGTGCTAATTCCAGACATCACACATCTGACTAACCAGCTTGTTTTCGCTTCTGTAACCTGCTTGCTATCTTGGGTCACCCTGACACAGGGCATAAGACCACCCTTGTTATCCTGTTATTGTATGACCACCTAGAAGTTGTTTACCTTGGCTGTCTTAGTATACTTATGGCTAGAATAGTTGGCTAAGTTATATGACTGTATCACTTGTCTGTATAATGATTGGTTGTTGATTAATAGAGTCAAAGTTCTGCTATGTTGTACAAACCTGATTGGTTCACAAATGTCCTGTTTTAATAATACTTCTGTAATCCTATAAAAACTCTGACCTGACAATCATCAGGGCTACTTCTATTCCCGAGATAGACAGCCTGGCCGGTCGAAAATTAAAATTTACCTTGCTACTTTTCTTAAAGCGGTGTTGGTGATTTTTTTTACGAACTCTGTCCTATAACAGGAGGTCTTTCCATCTTCTGATGTCTTCCTCAATCTCTTTCTTTAAAGATTTAAAATTTTCATTGTAGAGTGTTGGGAGCTTTGATATGAGTGCAGCCATTATGTACATTGAGCTGTGGCAGGCTTGCTTGTTTACTTAGAGTTTGTGTTTTGCACACCAGGATCTAATCTGCCAAGTCAGGAGGAATGTGTTTATATGGTGGAGCTCACAACAAGTATTTGACCACTCCTTGACCCTCAGATACAGGTTGGAAAAACAGCTGTTGAAGCTAATTGAGCTAAGCAAACGGTGGCTATCTCTGATGTTCTTCTGTATAAAAAGGTGGAGCTAAAATAAACCGGGGCTGCAATCTCTACTGACAGTCCTCCCAAGTATCTTTTCTCTGTCTCTTGTTTTTTCTTTCAATCCTCTCTCACCCTTTCAAGTGCTATTCATCTAAGACTGGCTGGCACCGGCAGTAGAGATCTTTAATGTCTTTGATCAGGTTTATTCTAAGATGTTGTAATTTTTTGACAGCTATTGTGAAGGGGAGTGTTTCCATGTGCTCTTTCTCTGATTGCTTGTTTTTAGCATATAGAAAGGCTACAAACTTTTGTAGGTTAATTTTGTAACCTGCCACTTGACTGAACAGGTTAATAATTTCTAGGAGTTTTCTGATGGAATTTTTGGTGTCTCTCAGATATAATATATCATCTGCAAAAAGGGATAATTTGATCTCTTCTTTTCCAATTATTACTCCTTTAATTTCCTTCTCTTGTC
>NW_008353206.1:19161-19355 GCF_000622305.1 Nannospalax galili | reverse complement strand
TGAGGTATGTTCCCTCCAGTCCAGTTCCCTCTAGGACTTTGAACATAACTGTATGTTGAATTTTGTCAAAGTCCTTCCCTGCATCTATTGAGATGATCATGTGGTTCTTTGAGTCCATTTATATGAGTTATGATGTTTATTGACTTACATATATTGAACCATTCCTGCATCTCTGGAATAAAGTCAATTTGATC
>NW_008353206.1:17909-19096 GCF_000622305.1 Nannospalax galili | reverse complement strand
ATGCTGGCTTCATAGAAGGAATTTGGAAGTTCTCCCTCCATTTCTATCTTTTTGAATAAATTAAGTAGTATTGGATGTAGATCTTCTTTAAATGTCTGATAGAATTCTGCTGTGAATCCATCTGGTCCTGGGCTTCTTTTAGTCGGAGGTTTTGTATTGTTTCAATTTGTTTTTGTGTTATGGGTCGTTTTAAGCTGTTAATCTCTTCTTGGTTTAGTTTTGGTGGTTCCCTTGCCTTTTGATATCTGTTCATTTCTTTTAGGATTTCAAATTTAGTAGCATATAGGATTTTTTTTTTTTTTTAGTCTTTTTGAGACAGGGTCTCCCTTGTAGCCCCAGCTGTCCTGGAACACACTATGTAGACCAGGCTGGCCTTGAACTCACAGAGATCCACCTGCCTCTCCCTCCCGAGTACTGGGATTAAAGGCGTGTGCCACCACGCCCAGCAGCATATTGGTTTTTAAAGTAGTCTTTTATAATGTTCTGTATCTTTCTGGCGTCTCTTGTGATGTTTCCCCTTTCATCTCTGATTTTGTTGATTTGGAGGTGCTCGTTCTTTCTTTTGGTTAACTGGGCTAGTGGTCTGTCAATCTTGTTTATCTTTTCAAAGAACCACCTCTTGGATTCATCAATACTTTGTATTGTTTTCTTTGTTTCGATTTCATTAACTTCTGCCCAGGTTTTTGTTATTTCTTCTTGTCTGCTGGGTTCGGATTTCATTTGTTGTTGCTTTTGAAGTGTCTTGAGTTGCAATGTTAAATCATTTATTTGTGTTCTTTCCGATTTTTTGATGTAGGCACTTAGAGCTATAAACTTCTCTCTAAGGACAGCTTTCAGCGTGTCCCAGAGGTTTTGTTGTGTTGTATTATCCTTTTCATTTAGTTCCAGGAATACTTTTATTTATTCTTAATTTCTCTTTTGACCCATTCATCATTCAGGAGTGTGTTTAATCTCCATGTGTTCATGTGGTGATTAGGGCTTCTTCGGGTGTTGATTGTAAGCTTTATTGCATTGTGGTCTCATAGAATGCATGGAATTATTTTGATCTGTTTGTATTTGTTGAGGTTTGTTTTGAGCCCCAGTATATGGTTGATTTTGGAGAAGGTTCCATGGGGCACTGAATAGAAAGTATATCCTTTGGTGCTTGGATGGAATACTCGGTAGATGTCTGTCAGGTCCATTTGATG
>NW_008353206.1:16911-17871 GCF_000622305.1 Nannospalax galili | reverse complement strand
TAATTCTCTGTTGTGTTGACTTATATAATGGAGGAATGGGGTATTGATGTCCCCTACTATTAATGAGTTGGGGTTAATCTGGGACTTAAAGTCCCATAGCACTGTTTTTATGAAGTTGGGTGCACCACAGTTTGGTGAATATGTGTTAATGATTATAATATCTTCTTGATTTATTGTTCCTTTGATCAGAATGAAGTGGCCCTGTTTATCTCTTCTGATTAGTTTTAAACTATATTTTGTCAGATATTAGCATTGCAACACCTGCTTTTTTCTTAGTACCATTCGCTTGGTATGTTTTTTTCCATCCTTTCACCTTAAGATAGTGCCTGTCCTTGAAAGTGAGAGGAATTTCTTTCAGACGACAAAAAGATGGGTTTTGTTTCTTAATCCATTTACTTTGCATATTTTGACTGGGGAGTTCAGTCCATTAATATTTAAAGTTATTAATGAAAGATGAGTATTGAATCCTGTCATTTTTATTTTTGTTTACATTCTTGATATAGCTGTACTTTTCCACAGTTATACCTTCATTGAATTTTTTTCTGCACCACCTTGGGTATAGTCATCCCTTTCTTCAGCTCTTTGTATTACTTCCAGAACTCTCTGAAGGGCTGGTTCTGTGGACATGAATTCCTTCAGCCTGTTTATGTCATGGAAGATTTTTCTTTCCCCTTTGACTATAGTAGACATTTTGGCTGGGTATAGTAATCTGGGTTGGCATCTGTGGTCATTTAAAACTCGGAATACTTTGGTCCAGGCTCTTCTGGCTTTTGTAGCTTGCACTGAAAAGTCAGCTGTAATCCTAATGGGTTTTCCTTTATATGTGACTTCTTGTTACTCTTTTGCAGCTTTCAGTATTGTCTCTTTGCTCTGTTTGTTTAGTGTTTTTACTATGATGTGCTGTGGAGAGTTTCTTTTCTGGTCCTGTCTGTTTGGTGTTCTATATGCTTCTTGTATTTG
>NW_008353206.1:10997-13421 GCF_000622305.1 Nannospalax galili | reverse complement strand
CCATAGCCCCTGGAACTTGTTTGACCTTGGAGGACCAGGAACAAAAATTGGTCCCTTTAAGTCCCTCTGACCATATTAATGTAGGTCTTAGAGTCTGGCTATTAAACATCCAACAAGGTTAGTTACACCAGCCTGATACATTAATTACCATGTGCTTTGTAGATAGAGCTTGGGCAACATCCTTAAATAAACCTTGACTAGATATCCTTAGACTAGTTGACTAAGCTTCGACCTTAGAAATTTCAAGATTGTCTACACATTATCCTTGGTATATTATAACAATCATACACAGACCTTCATCACCTGCCCAGCTTTCTCATTTCTCTGTCAATTCTGGAAGTATCTAGCCATCATACTTTTTATACATAAATCCTTCTTTAAAATGTCTCCATTCTCATATCCTTCTGGTGCAGGCACGGGTCTCCCAAGGAGGGAGGAAAATGTAAAAAAATTCATTGAAACAATTGGTGTAGAGCAGCTGGATAGACGAAGCACAGGGAAAACATGGGCATGTGGACCTGGGAAAGTGTTGCGGTTCCAGCAGCATCTGGTGAGCCAAAAGGGAGCTGGGTTCAGATTCCCAAATCCAGAAGGGTGGAGATGGGTGATAGGTAAAAAGTAGCCATATGATGAGTAGGGTTGTTCTGGAGAAAGCAGAGTTTATTAGCAAAGGAACACATGGGACAGATGGTTGGAAGATGTATTCTTTTTAAAGTTGATGGGGGGGAGCAGGACTGTTGAAACCTTTTCTCTTTAGAGATCATAGGGGAAGCCTGCTGTGTTGGCCAAACAGTGGAGAAAAGTCTGCTTCTCTTGACTTCAAAGACTAATGTGCTTATCAGCTAGGTTCCCTTTTCTCAGGAGCATGAGAAGTCCATGAGACCCTGTTGGTGAGGGGGTGGGGCTATCTGAACCTTAACATTCCAGCCTTTTGTGTTATAGGATAGAGGGCACCATTATTGTCTTGCTACTTCCTGCTGGACAAGGTTGATGTGGGAGGTGCTGGATTAGGGCTCGGTCAGAGAGCGGGGGTTCCCTCTTCATGCATCTCAACAGGGTCCGCAATGGTTGACAGGTGCTTATATACATGTGGAGGGAAGAAAAGTAACAACTGATTAAAATTAGTATGAGAGTAAGAGTTAGTTTTTGGATTTAGTCCTGAAAATATCTGGAGGCAAGGAGCAACAGTCAGCACCAAGGTAATAGGTCTTTTTTCTTTTTTCTTTTTACTTTTTTTTCTGTCATGGCTGAACTCAGTGATGGACTCAGGATTTGTTTTCAGGCATTTTGATAGCTGTTGGAGTGGCTAGAGTCAGTGTCAGTTACCCTTCAAAGGCTCTAGATAGGGAGAGAAAACAAATTTAGCCATCATTTAATTTTTTAGGCTAGAACAATAGTGGGTTGCCTCCCTTAGCTGTAGGTGGGCACTACAGTATTGCAGACCAAGATTTGAAGACTTACATCTGAGTACATTGTCTTATTAGGAACAAAATCATCAATGAGAGATAATTGTCTAAATAACATAAGAGGTTACATCTAATGTTCGGGTTGTGTAATCCCTTGAACCCTTAAAATATAATGATGACTTTAATTTTTGGTTATACTTTCCTTTTGGGTGTTTAAGACCATACTGTTGGCCCAAATAAAACAGTTTATTTCTACTCTTAAGGTTGTATGAGGATTTGGACCTCAGGGGTCACATGGACTTGGGATGAGCCCCTGGCTCCTCAGGCTTTTCTTTAACCAGTTCCATCTATGTAAAGATAAGTCAAGAGGTCCTGCTTGACCGGGGCTTTGCTTGGAAGCATGGAGGAAATGTTTCCTCTGTGTTGACCCTCCTCTTTGAAGACTGGACATTGGATTAAGTCCATCTTCTGGGGTTTCTATGGCCTCCCTGAGCAAGAGGACAGGTGACTCTCCAAAGTTACAGGACATTTTGAGAGATGCACCATAGCCCCTGGAACTTGTTTGACCTTGGAGGGCCAGGAACAAAAATTTGTCCCTTTAAGTCCCTCTGACCAAATTAATATAGGCCTTAGAGTCTGGCTATTAAACATCCAACAAGGTTAGTTACACCAGTCTGGTACATTAATTACCATGTGCTATATAGATAGAGCTTGGGCAGCATCCTTAAATAAACCTTGACTAGACAGACTAGTTAACTAAGCTATGACCTTAGAAATTTCAAGATTATCTATATTTTATCTTTGTCTCATTTCAAATTTATAGAAACATGGTGGGTAAGTGTAGTGGGGAATGGCTGAGGTGGGGTTCAGAGGGAAGAATAGACATAGGGTCAGTAGAAAACTCATTCCTGGGTTGGTGTTAAAGGGGAGTCCTCGAGGTTTTTAATTTAAGAGACATGATACTGGTGGCCTGGTACTTGCTCTGTTCCTTGGCCAGCTTTAATTTGGAAAGCTGAAT
>NW_008353206.1:8161-10934 GCF_000622305.1 Nannospalax galili | reverse complement strand
TTCTGTCAATTCTGGAAGTATCCAGCCATCATAATCTTCATACATAAATCCTTCTTTAAAAATATCTTCATTCTCATATCCTTCCAACATCCTCCACTTTTCCATTTTCTTTTTTTAATAACCATGAGACAATAACATTAACAAACCAATTTTTCATCTGTTGTGAGAATTCTTTTCCTGGGGATACTAAGCAATGTTTTTCCCTTTTTTAGGTTGTAGCATCAAACCAATGTTTAATTACATTAAAGTTTTTCTGGGGAGCTAATGAATTCACTGAGCTTACTTACAGAGATGACTGAGGGTTTGCTGAGGTGTATGAGTGACCTGAGAGTATTTACATTGGAAAGCCTTAACCCAGCATGGATCAAGCCTTATCTTCCTAGCCTTTTCCAGATAATATACTTTAGTCCTCCCCAAACCCAGGAGACCATGTATGATTAGGGCCAAATTACATACAGTTGGCTGGGAAGAGTAGCTGGATACTCAGGTGAGGGTCCAATGACCCTGTTTATCCCTCCTCCTTCAATTAGATACTTAAGTCCACAAGTCCAGTTGTGATGATCTTTTGTTAGTGAACACAGCTGAAGTCATGAAGATGGTAGTTTGACTCAAAAAAATGTAGTGTGTAGCATCATGTTATTAAAAGAACATGGACTCTAAATTATATATATATATGATAGTGTAATAAATTAATATTACCCATGTAGCATACTGTGTTTTATAAGTTTCCAGGTAAACCTTATAGAAAACACAAGACAGTTAAAAATCTTTTACCTTACATAGTTTAGAGAGTGGTCTACCAAAACCTTGCTTTAGGTGGAAAAAAGCAATTGGTACATAGTTAGACTTTATCAAATTGATATTTACAACCTCCAGCATAATCAATTAAGGAAAACTGTGCTATAAACCTGTTCAGACTTTATAACTGTTGGAGTGGGAGAGATGGGAGGGATGTCCTGTCCATGAGGGGACACGGGCAGGGGTATCAGAGGCAGGGTCTGGAATCAAAGTAAAAGTTAGACACAGGAGGGATAAATGGGTTATTTGAGCTAGAAGCCAGAATGGGGTGACTAGGGAATATTTGGCAAGGAGGTGTTTAAGGTTTTGGATTTCCTCAAGTAGAGGAGAGTTAGTGGAAGGAGAGCAGGTGATGGACTTAGAGTGGTGCTGGAGGGGGGAAGGTCGTGGCATGGAGAGGGAGTTCGAGTTGGAGAAAGGAGAGCTGGGTTGGGCCCTGGAATGGAAGGCAAGGGAGAGTATGGCCAGGGGAGAGCACAGGGAGGACTTGGCTGTGCCTCAGGCTGGGGAACAGGAGGAGGTTGGGGATGGGTCCTAATTGGAGGAAGTTCATCAGCTATGGTAAGATCAAAAGCTGAGGTGGAGGAGTGGGGGTGGTGTTGCGGGTGTCCTGGGGCCCTCCGGGTGGGGGTAGAGTTGGCGTGGAGTCACAACACAGACTCCGGGAGTCAGGTGAGAAGCAGGCAGTGCAAGCAGCTGCAGACTTGTTTATTGCGGATATGGGGTTCCCTTATATCCCCCCTCCCAGTGTCCCATTGGCCCATTGATAGGTCATGTCTGTTCCTCATTGGCTCTCTGTATCAGGCCATTTTCAAGTCAGCCATCTCTATGTCTTTTGGCAGAACACAGGTTTGCCTCACCCGGATGTTTCTGGCACGTTTGCAGTGTGCATACACTGGTTGTTCCGGCCGCACTTCATCCTACGGCGCGGGGGGAGGCCCCTGGTGGGTTGGGATCCAGTGAAACTGTCTTAGCCAGAAGAACATGATGGGAAGAACATGGGACCCAGAGGGAGGGATTAGCACGGGGATCAAAGGAAGCTTGGATGTATGATAATTCAGACCATTTGCCTTTATGATGGCAGAAATTTTATAAATCTCTCAAAATATTGAAGTTTAAGGTTCTGGTGTCTGGCCAAACAAGAGTCATTATCTGGCAGTGGTGCACAGGAACTTCAGGCGTTTTGGCCTAATTGTATCCGAAAGTCCTAGTTGTTTTAAGGATTTAAGAAGACAAGCAAGAGGTGTGAGACCCTGAGACTTTGAGTGGGTGTTTCCCATAGTGACAGATTATGCACAGAGTGAAGAGGAGATAGAGAAAGAACCCAGCAAGTGGGTAGGAGGTAGAGACAGAACCGAGCAGATGGGAGACAAAGGAAATCCCCTCTCCCTAGGGAGTGGAGGCAGGATCACGAGTCCAGGCAGGAAAGCGCAGCAGAGGAAGAGAGAGAGACGGGGAGGGAGTAGGGGTTTGGAATTGGTCACACAAAATGAGAGTGAGAAGAATCAGGCATCAAAACAAAGCGTCCTTTTTTTGTTGCATGGGTTCGAGTTATTATTTTTGAGTTATTTCCAAGTCCCAGAAGGCAGTGTCCCGCAATCAGTTCATCAGGGAGAGGAAAGGTGAGTTCCTGTTCTGGACAGGAAGTAGTGTGTGTTCCTAGCTCTGGAAATAGCGTCCTATGTCCAGAGAAAGGAAAGGGTTTTCCGACACACATGTGATTTTGAGGCAAGTGAGAGGAGCAGAAAACACTGTAATGAGACTGTGGCGTGACCAGCCAGTAGATGGAGACAGAGTACAAGGAATGGGATGGGAGAAAAGTGGAAAAAATGCAGTGAACCAGAAGGGAGGGAAGCTTGTGGAACAAGTTGATCCCGAGGTTTAGTAGAGGCTGGGGGAAGAGGATCCCCAGAAGGGTGGTGGTTTAGTAAAGGTTTAGTAGAGCCCCAGAAGGGCAGTGGTGAGAGAGAGGGAG
>NW_008353206.1:7202-7476 GCF_000622305.1 Nannospalax galili | reverse complement strand
TTAATGGTTCTCAACTGCATAGTGCCTTTACTCTTAGGCTGTTTTGTTGTTCTCCTCCTTGTCACAGGGTCAAGGGGCCAGCCTGAACCTGGAAAAATCTTGGAGAGCACATCTTGAGATAATAGGCTTGAGTCTGAAGTGAGAAGATCCTATCCTACCTCCAGTGTCAGTGTCTCAATGAGCTCAAACAGCATAAGACAATTTACCAATATAATTAATTCAAAAAGGCATTTGTTTTTCTTAGCCTAAAATTTTTTACTTGCGTGGTGAATCC
>NW_008353206.1:0-7047 GCF_000622305.1 Nannospalax galili | reverse complement strand
ACCTCTCATTGTTGTAACTATGTGTTGGTAGCAGCTTGTCTCTTGTAAGGTCTGGGCCCTGGAGTACAGCAAATTCCCATCTTCTTCACAGGTCTAGTCATCACAAAATGTCAGCTTCCTTTGCACCTTGAAGGCAAATGGCTAGAAAAACTTTAAGTTCCCTTTAGAAACTAGCAAATATACTATGTAAAACAGTAAGAATTTAAAATAGTCATTTTTAGAAATTAACAAATACCATATAAAAGATGTTAAAATCCAAATAATTCCTTTTAAAGTACCAGATCATGATGTCATGCAAACAATATCAAAACCTAAAAATAATTCCTTTTAAAATATCCATAATTATGTCAAACAATGTAAAAACTTAAAACAATTGTCTTTAAAAAACAGTAAATAAGCCGGGTGTGGTGGCACACACCTCTAATCCCAGCACTCAGGAGGTAGAGGCAGGCAGATCTCTGTGAGTTCAAGGCCAGCCTGGTCTACATAGTGAGTTACAGGACAGCTGGAGCTACAGGGAGACCCTGTCTCAAAAAAAACCTCAAAGTAATCCCCTTTAGAAACAGGCCCTAAATGATGTTAAACTCCCATTGTGTAGCTCTGGCATTATTACCTTAGTTTGAACTAGAAATGCATTGTTTATTTTATGACATCATTAAGAAATGAAAACAAAAATAAATTACAAGAGAATCCTAGGCATCCCAGTACCGGTAGATTAGGCTTGATATAAAAGAAGAAAGTACCCTCAGATATTTATGTATATGTGACCCAAACAGAAAAGCAAGTCAAAGGAATCCATGTTTCTCACCAACCAATGTAGCCATGAATGCAAAACCAAGTTCTCAGGATCTCTTAGTCTGTAGACAGAAGCTATGCTGGAAAGGAAACTCATGAGGGCAGCAGAAGGAACAGGGCACATAAATCAGTGTTCCTTGGTCTGAAAGCATATGACTCACCTGAGCAGTGCCTGTGACCTTTTATGTATAGTGAAATTTAAAATGGTTAGGTCTAG
The DNA here is from genome assembly GCF_000622305.1 of Nannospalax galili. NCBI lineage: Eukaryota > Metazoa > Chordata > Mammalia > Rodentia > Spalacidae > Nannospalax > Nannospalax galili. The sequence continues at coordinate 6,035 of NW_008353206.1, read as the reverse complement.
TTAGAAAAGTAGGCACCTGAGCACTAGTTGCTTGATGCCCAAGAGGGCCCAAGATCAAAATTTCGAGCCCCTTTGTCTGAGAAAAAGTTTAGGAGAAAAAAAGTCTTTAAAAATGTTTTTTGTTTGTCAATGGGGCAAGCCACCTGAAACTGTTTAAATGCTCCAGCAAAGCTGCTGAGCTGGTTTAGGCTAGTTGGGTCAAAATGGGGAGAAAGGGTCCCCTAAAGGGTTCTCAGCCACATTTATAAGAGAATTTAAGAATGGGCCCAGCTGGAAACTTATCATTTCATTAGAATGTTAAAGAAAAAAAAAATTCCCAGGGCAGGGGAACTAGCAATCTTGGCAGCCGCCTGGAGGGGGTGAAGCGGGAAGGGAAAAAAGAAGGCTTGGGGTCATGCAGGTTGAGAGCCTGCATCAGAGGTCAGACACGTGGTGGGCTGGCAGGCACACAGCAGGGAGTAGAAAGCTTTAGTATGGGAGGGAAGAGAGAGGAGAATAATACAAAGCATTTGTATGTGTTGGGTTGAACAGTATCAGAAATTACCCCGAGTAAAGTGAGGAGGAAAGGCAGTGGAAGAGGATAAAGACAGGAAAAAGGATGGAAGACAGCAGACCTTGCAGGCAAAAGGCAAAGAGCTGGGGTGGGGGGGGGAGGCAAGATGCCGGTGGTGAGCAGCTGGTGATGAGCTGAGATAGGGAACAGATGAAGCAGGTCCATCACGGAGACCACAGTGCTGTCTGGGAGTGGTGAAAATCAGTGGGAAAGGAGATCAAAAGAAGTAGGCAAGGCAGAGTGTTCCCAGTGAGGAGAGCCAGAAAGAGGTGAGAGCAAAGCAGAGGGCTGGGGAGAGGAGGAGAGAGAAAAGAAGTGTACCTGAGAGCCAAGTTAGTGGCATTGGAGAAGTCCAGGCGGGTCCCTTGAAGTAAGAACCGGGTTTTGGCATTATGTGATAGATAAAAAGTAGCCATATGATGAACAGGGTTGATCAGAAGAAAGCAGAGTTTATTAGCAAAGGAACACATGGGGCAGATTCCCTTCTGGGCAGGGAAAATGTCAGCTCCGGGTTGTGAGCTGGGGTCTTTTAAAAAGGAAGGCTTCTACTTCCTGCAGAAGGCGGGAAGATGTATTTTTTTTTAAGTTGAGGGGGGAGTGGGAGAGCAGGACTGTTAAAACCTGTTCTCTTTAGAGATCAAAGGGGAAGCCTGCTGTGTTGGCCAAACAGTGGAGAAAAGTCTATTTCTCTTGACTTCAAAGACCAAGGTGCTTATCAGCTCAGTTCCTTTTTCTCAGGAGCATGAGAAGTCCATGAGACCCTATTGGTGAGGGGGCAAGGCTATCTGAACCTTCACAATAGGCACCACAAGGTGTCCTGTGAGGTAATGTGAATCATCCAGAAGAAGCTGGAACCCAGGAGAGAGAACAGCCAAACCCTATCTGCTTAAGTGGGCTGGCTGTGCTCATGTGCATTATACAGTGGACCATAAAATATATAATTAGAATGATGTGGGCGAGGCAGACAAGAGACTCAAAGGGGAAAATTCCTGGGCCACAGCTGTGCTGTAAATGTGGGATAATAGCTCAGTTGCTTGAAAAATGGGGTCTGCCACCACATGTGTCTGAAAATTGGTTAAAGATTCTAGAGCCTGAAAAACTCTTACAAGCAAAAGAGGAAAACAGAGAGGGGGCATGGCCACTACTTTGCATAATAAAAGATTTGCCCAAGGCAGAGGACACTGAAATGGCTAAGGACTTACTCAGAGCTTAAGAGAGAGGAAAATGGGAGATTTTTAACTTGTGTAAGGTTAGGGGACCAGGGGTCCAAGGACCCAGGAAAAAAGACAGATAGTAATGAAAAAAGAAACAACCTAGAAATAAAAGTAGCTAAAGCTGCCCCTCAGACTCAACCTTTGATACTAAAAGAGAAAAAAGTTAACAGGACTATAGCTAGGAGAAAATACTCCACACTGGAGCTGTTGAAACTTGGAAAGACAAGCAAGCAATCCAAGAACCCTCACCACGAGACTCATGAGGGTGTGGGACATGGGAGCAAATGACTTCAGTCTGAGTCCTTCAGAAGCTTCACAGCCAAGTCATATAACCACCCAACTGTCCTTTTGACATAGGCTGTTTAACATAGGTCAGCATGGGGGGAGCAGTCCCTAATGGGATGGCTGGTGCAAGGCATTAAAGGTAGGTAGTCATCACCGAGGGAGATTCCCATAATTAACAGAGGCTGGAGGACTATAAAGGAGGGACAGGCCTTACTGAGAGAACTAGTATGAGAAAAGCCACACGTGATGCCCAGTTTGCTGGGCCAGATAAAGCTATGTTCACCAGAGAGATAAAGGAAAGCTTAGTTATACGGGGACCTTGCTGCTGGTATAGAGCTTTAATGGTTTTTCTAAGTCCTTTAATGGGACAGAATATTTGTAAAGCGAGAGGCTTTAGCAGATCTAAGTGACTCTGATCAGCAAGTAAATCGTGTCTGTAGAATAACAGAACAACCTACAAGAGATACAGAAGACCAGACAGAAGAAATGGTCCATTTGGGTTACTTAAAGACAAATGTGGCAAGATTTATGTTGAGCCCAAATTTCCAAAGAAAAAATTGATAGAAAATCAAATTCAGTGCTAAAGAGAATCTGAAAGGCTCTAAAACCTGAAGAACCTGGAGGCAGTTTTTCCCACCAAGGCCTCCGCCAACAGCCAGGTATGGTCAGTGGAGAGATAACAGATATGGCTACAGTCAGGAGGCAGACCCAGGGCCTGCCTCAGAGAACCAACTGTTGCAGCAGTGACGGGGGAAACCCTCTGCCTCCTTAGCCCAGTGCAGGGTCAGGCAACTGGAGCCAACACCTGTAAGTGTATCAAGAATAAACGAATACAAAGAGACTTCGTGTAAAATCCCCCAAGTGTGGAATGACTCCAAAGGGATAACTAAAGATAGTGAAGAACTAGCCAAATTAATGCCTCTTACCCATGCTATGTACCTAACAAAGTTCTATGGAGAAAACTGTTCATACAAATGGATAAAACCTTTCCACGCTGTGTTAGAGCTTGTCTATGATTGATTTAATATATGATGTTAACCTTTGAGTGTTTTACAGATGTGAAACCCATTTGAAAGACCTGAAGAAGCAAAGGCCAGCTATAGCTGTGAGATTCTTGGGTGTTTTATGGGTAAGATAAAAACAGAGGCTCCAAAACTATACAACTATTAAGAAAAACTACAGTACAGGGCTAGGTTGCCCCCCTATGAGCTGTTGGTCAGAGAGAGATCCTAGAGTCCCTCAAATTCAACCAAGGCTATTGCCACTAACGTAGGTTGTACACTAGAAAGGTCGGTAAGGCCATGTTGCTGAAGACACTGCATGACGTGAGTGCAGGAGAAGAGATGGAGCTGAGACTAAGCCAAAAACTCCATGTCACTGGATGGATGACGTTCACAGTACCAGAAGGTGCTATGCAGATGGTTTGGGAAGAAAGGATCCCCTGTGCTTCTACTCACGAATGGACCCTGCATGTTGCACACTATGGACATGCCAAGCAATGCCTGCAAGTACAATAATGGCTCAACTAACATATGTACAACTGGCAAATTTCTAATTGGACAAGGCCCACTCCTAGGGGTGGAACACACATCTGGTGCTGTAGACCAGGCCAATCCCCTGTGTCGAGAAAGGCTACAGGTCCAACCAGGGAAGCTGTTGCAAGTATACTGTTTAATGAATATGGTACACCTACTGGGATCTCCTGTAGGCAGCTGTCCACTAAAATTGCTTTGGTCACATGAGCAATAAATTCTTGATTTCTCAATAAAATTGACTTTTCAGTGTTTGGTCAAAAGCATTCGAAAGTTTCTCCTCCTCCTCCTCCTCCTCATCCTCCTCCTCCTCCTCCTCCTCCTCCTTCTTCTTCTTCTTTGGTCTTTATGAGACCGGGTCTCCCGGTAGCCCCAGGTGTCCTGGATTCATTATGGAGACCAGGCTGGCCTCAAACTGACAGAGATCCACCTGCCTCTGCCTCTGGAGTGCTGGGATTAAAGGCGTGAACCACCACACCCAGCCAGTGTCAGAAAGTTTCTAAGACCGGGAGGAAAGGGAGGGAGTGTAGGCCCGAAAATTACTTGTCCAACAAAAGTGAGTCTATGGAAAGTAAGCCAGCCAGGGGTGAGATGAGGAGCACCCTAGGAAGAGGGGTGGACCTGTGGGCATTTTAGAACTCCAGGAGTGAAGGGTGTGGCCTCAGGAGAAGGTGTGGGGGAGGACAACCCATGGGTGTGCGGTGTGGGGCTTGAATGGTGTGTGGGTTGGGAGAAGCCATTTCTTTGTAAGCCATCCCCTCCCAAATGTTATATAAACTATGCAAAATTCAAATAGGATGTCTTATGTCATCTGTTAGCCTGGGGGCCTCAGAGGGTACAGGCCCGAGTCTCCCAAACAGGGATGAAAAAGGAAAAATGTTAGTTAAACAACAGCCTTTTTGATGCCATCACTAGCTCCTAGGTAACTGGGCTTGCTTTATAAAACAATTTCTGTGTACTGAGTGTTATATCTGCATTTATGTGCACCTGTGCTTGCAATTCCCAAGGCTATGCAAAATTCAAATAGGATGCCTTATGTCATCTGTTAGCCTGGGAGCCTCAGAGGGTACAGACCCAAGTCTCCCAAACAGGGATGAAAAAGGAAAAATGTTAGTTAAACAGCCTTTTTGATGCCCTCACTAGCTCCTAGGTAACTGGGCTTGCTTTATAAAACAATTTCTGTGTACTGAGTGTTATACCTGCATTTATGTGCACCTGTGCTTGCAATGCCCAAGGAGGCCAGAAGAGGGCAGTGACTGCCCTGGAACTGGAGTTATGGACAGTTGTTAGCATGTGGATGCTGGGATCCAGAATTGGATCCTCTGAAAGACTAACAAGTGCTCTTAACCTTTGGACCATGTTCCCAGCCTTAGGCTTTTGCTTTTTAACCCCAAAAAGGATCTTTTAAGGTCACACACATAGAAAAAAAATAAAAAAAGAGCCCAGGGAAAGCTGGTGAGCCCTCAACCACCAACCATCAACCACCAACCTCCCAGCATCTGCCTCCACCCCAAACCCCACCAGTCCATGTCTTAAAAATTACTAATATTATTATTTGAAATAAGGTCTCATTATATAGCATTGGCTGACTTGGAACTTCCTATGTAGAGCAGTCACGACTCAAACTCAGAGATCTTCCCCAGCCCTGTCCTTCAGTAGGGGTGCCTTTGGGGACTGATGTTGCAGGAGCTCTTAGGGCAGAACTGCTCCAGCGGCCCCTGGAGCCTGGGTGCGTCTGGAATGGGCTCTGTGGAGAGACTTGTTCCTGGATGTCCCCCCATCAATCCCCCCATGTGCCTTCTCCTGAATGGCAGCGGTGGGGCATCTGGAGGGTCCAGCTGCCACCTGACCCCCACGGCAGGCCTGGGTTCCAGACACGTGCGATCTACCCAGGATCTGAGGTCGATCATGTCCAGTGCACAAGATGGCGGGTGGTCCTCCGGGAGCAGCCTCAACTCTTCTTCCCACAGTCCTGGGGGCCTGGTCCTAAATGGACCCGAAACCTTGAGCTCTCGGGACTGGGCACGGGCTCCTTCCAATTCAGGGGCCTCAGAAGATGGCCCTGGGTCCTGGAACTCTGCACATCCTCCTGCTCCAGCTCCATACATGTATCTCTAATTAATAGACAGAAAAATCGTGCATATTAGGGGATATTGAGTGATGTTTCCACACATGCATACTTCGTACAAGGTTCAAACCCAATTATCCATATCTCAAGTATCTGTCATTTTATTTTATTGTCTCAAGAATAGACTAAAAGGAAAATAAAAGAATAAACTGAAATAAATTGGCGAAGTTAAAACATTACCTCATTTTCTAGTCCTCTCTGGTCTCAGACCGGGGGGGGGGCTCATGATCTCCCTCCCCCTACAGCTCCCTCTGCTTCCCCTGGAACCTTGAATTTACATGAAAACAGAAGCCACACAGAATACCCACCTCACCATCAGCAGC
>NW_008353205.1:123476-125372 GCF_000622305.1 Nannospalax galili | reverse complement strand
GTTTTTACCCTGCCCATTGATTACATTCACAGGGTTTTTCTCCAGTATGCCCTTTTCCATATAACTGTAAGGAAGCAGAAAATGTAAAGCTCTCACTGTCCACACTGTTTACATTCATAGTTTCTCTCCAGTATGAATTTTTTCATGTAACAGAAGATCACTCTTACCTCTAAAGACTTTGACACACTGTTTACACTCATACGGTTTTTCTCCAGTATGAATTTTTTCATGTCTTTGAAGATCACGATTACATCTAAAGGTTGCATTCATATTTTTTCTCTCCAGCATGAATTCTTTCATCTAACAGTAAAGAATTAGGAAATGTAAAGGTCTTATCACATTTTTTACATTCATATGGCTTTTCGCCAGTATGAATTCTTTCATGGAAGTGAAGGGAACTGTGCCATCTAAACGCTTTACCACATTGCTTACATTCATATGGTTTTTCTCCAGTATGAATTTTTTCATGTCTTTGAAGATTTCTCTTACATCTAAAGCCTTTACCACATTGTTTACATTCATAGGGTTTTTCTCCAGTATGAATTTTTTCATGTGTTCTAAGATTGCTCTTACTTCCAAAGGCTTTACTACATTGTTTACATTCATATGGTTTTTCTCCAGTATGAATTTTTTCATGTGTTTGAAGACTGCTCTTACATCCAAAGGCTTTACTACATTGTTTACATTCATAGGGTTTTTCTCCAGTATGAATTTTTTCATGTGTTTGAAGATTGCTCTTACATCTAAAGGCTTTACTACACTGTTTACATTCATAGGGTTTTTCTCCAGTATGAATTTTTTCATGTCTTTGAAGATGGCTCTTACATCTAAAGGCTTTACCACATTGATTACATTCATAGGGTTTTTCTCCAGTATGAATTTTTTCATGTCTTTGAAGATGGCTCTTACATCTAAAGGCTTTACCACATTGATTACATTCATAGGGTTTTTCTCCACTATACATTTTTTGAGGTCTTTGAAGATCACTATTATATCGAAAGGCCTTACCACATTCTCTACATGCATAGGGTTTTTCTCCACTATACATTTTTTGAGGTCTTTGAAGATCACTATTATATCGAAAGGCCTTACCACATTCTCTATATGCATAGGGTTTCTCTCCAGTATGCATTTTTTCATGCCTATGAAGATGGCTGTTATGCCTAAAGGCTTTACCCCATTGTTTACATTCAAATGCTTTCTCTCCCTTATGAAGTTTTTCATGTGTTCGAAGGTAACTGAATAGTGTAAAGGTTTTTCCACACTTTTTACATTCATAGGGTTTTTCACCACTATGAATTCTTTCATGTCCTCGAAGAGAAATGGAAGAACTCAGCTGTTTCCCACATATATTACACTGATAATGCTTTCTGACAGTTTGAGTTCCTCCAGATGTGTAAAGTGAACTCTCACAAGCAGAGGCCTTTCTATATTCTTCGAATTGGTGGACTGTTTTTGCACTGTGTGTTTCCTGATCTACCAACAAACTTTGGAGATCAAAAAGATTGAAACATGTCTTATATTCCAGAGGTCCATTCACAGTGTGAGTTCTCATATGTCCTTGACAGCTTGTGAGAGAATTAGAGTTCTGCAGCTTGTTTCCATACTCCTCATGCTCATGAGATTTATACTGAGAGTAAGAGGTAGGATGGTTATTAAAGGGTGGATGACACATGGAAACCTTCCCATACACATTGCTTTCACATGGTGTTAGGTCACTGTACACTTTCAGGATCATATTGGCATTTGCTATCCAAGTCAAAGTCTCTCCATCCTGAAGATCTTCTTTATGCTCACAGAACGTCTCGAACATGAAACGTCTGTGAAAATGACAATTATATTAGTAAATGTGAATTTACTGCTATTTATTACAAAGTGTAGGTTACATACTCTTCC
>NW_008353205.1:120877-122866 GCF_000622305.1 Nannospalax galili | reverse complement strand
ATCATGCCAGATTTATATAACATTCTTCCCTTTCAATATTCCAAATATACTAAGGAAGGTAAGATGATATTCTAACCTATAAAAGTGAGGTTCCTGCAGGTTTCCAGCATCACATCTCTGTAGAGATTCTTCTGAGAAGGATCCAGCAAAGCCCACTCTTCCTGGGTGAAGTTCACAACAACATCCTCAAATGACACAGAATCCTAAACATTCCACAGACTCAATTGACAATAGGTTCACACAATTCTGTGCTATCCACACATTTCATTCGATGACACAGAAGTTCTAATGCAAGCGTTAGGTGGTTCTGAAGGACAGACCGCTGGAGGGACACTCCTCTCACTACTGTGCACAGGGCACAGGGCTGCTGCTCTGCCCCAATTCTCTTTCTACAGCGCATGTCTACTTCCTGTCTTCAGAAAGTCTGACCCCCTGACATATAGAACAGAGGTAAATTAGCATGCAAGAGCCTGCTTGCCCTTAGAAATTCCTGCTCACATACTTCAGATTTGACAGTGTGAGAAAATTTTAAATTGGTACAGTTGGCATGAACAGAAATGAGAAATTGCCTACATAAATACTTCATATGGTACATTATGGTACATTATGAATGGTTCTCATTCAGAAAGTCTATTAATATATTCAAAACTCACAGAGATAACTAGAGGATCAGCCCTGTGCCCTCAAAGAGTAAGAGGCACTGAGTGCAGTGAGCTTCCCTGGTGGGCAAAAATTCACACATGCTGTCATGAGTTGTTAAATGGAGAAATGAGCCCATTTTCTGTGCTTACAGAAGTAATGTATACACTATCAGTAGTTTACTCAAGCACAATTGTAAAAAATATATTTTACTTACTAATTTTATGTGTATGAATGTATTCCCTGCATGTATGTAAGTGCACCTGTGTTGTGCAATGCCCTTGGAGCTCAAGAGGGCACTGGACTCCATGGAACCTGAGTTATTGATGATTGTTAGCTCCCAAGTGGGTGTTGAGAATTGAATCCAGGTCCTCTGTTAGAGCAGCCAGAGTTATTATGAGCCAAATTTCCAGCCCCTCAAGCAAAATTTTAACCAAATAACAAATAGGATACATGGTTAATATTTAAAGAGCCTAAGAGAGTACTTTTAAAAAAACACCTTTTCTTCAGTCTTTTAGAGACAAGGTCTCCCTGTAGCCCCAACTGACCTGGAACTCACTATGTAGACAAGGCAGGCCTTGAAGTCACAGGAAATCACCTGCCTCTGCCCCAAAAGTGCTGGGATTAAAGGTGTGCACCACCACGCCCAGCTTTAAAATTTTTTAAGTAATGTCACATGTGAATAAAGTAAGTATAAAGGCGACATGTGCTTCAGAAAGAACTCATTGTAATGAGTCATGTTGACATGTGTGTACAGTTACAGCTGCATCAGAGAATGAGACAGAATACATACATGAGCACAAAAGTCCAAATCAGCTAAAGCTATGTAGCAAAACACCCATCTCAGAAAGAAACTAGGGAGGGAAAACGGATTGGAATGGGGAAGGGCAAGAAGCAGGGTCAACAAAATTCATGATTTCAGTTTATACTATTAGAGAAAAACTCATGAATGAGCAAACCAGATAATTTTTTACTTAATGAAAAACTGACTAGTATCAGTAAGTGCCTAGCAACCGTCAAAGCCAAAGAAAAACATGATGATGTTTTGCTCAACACACTTCAAGGACGTCTCAAAAGGAAGGGAAGGGCAAGAAGCAGGGTCAACAAAATTCATGATTTCAGTTTATACTATTAGAGAAAAACTCATGAATGAGCAAACCAGATAATTTTTACTTAATGAAAAACTGACTAGTATCAGTAAGTGCCTAGCAACTGTCAAAGTCAAAGAAAAACATGATGATGTTTTGCCCAACACACTTCAAGGACGTCTCAAAACGAAAAAAAAAAATGGTAAAAACTAAGGCCCAAAACTAACTGCCACATTTAAAAATCTGGTCCTGGAGTCTAGGG
>NW_008353205.1:118004-119386 GCF_000622305.1 Nannospalax galili | reverse complement strand
AAAAACAAAACCTAAAACCCAGGACAGCCAAAACAAACTTCAACAATAAAGGAAGTGCTGGAGAGATTACATCCCTAATCTCTAATAATACCACAGAGCTATAGAAATTAAAACAGATGGCACTAGCATCAAAACAGACACATTGACCAATGGAAGACAAGTGAGCATCCAGGTGAGTCCACATAGTTACAATTTGATTTTTGACAATGGCGCTGAAAACACACGCAGACTTCAACATAAGATCTGATAACCTAAATATTATAGAGTAGAAAGTAGGGAACAGACCAGAACTTACAGACACAGAAAATGACGCTCTGAACATGAGTCCTATAGCACAGGAATTAAGCCCACTAAGGAAGGAGAATCACCATGGCTTCAAGACCAGACTAGTAAACACATACATACATACATATGAATACATGTGTATATATGTACATTTGTATGTCTGTTGGTAAAACTGAAAACTTACATCCAAGAAGACACAAAAGTTAATTCTAGAGGGCCCATCACTGAAGTGGATATTAAAAGTACCTACCAAGAAGTAGATATATTTTTTCCTTGCTGCAACCAATACTTGACAAGAAACTTAGAAGGATAACAGATGAAGGCTATATTTTGGCTTATATAGTAAGAAGGGATATAACTCATCTGGGTGGGGAAGCATGGCTAGCTGTTTACACAGAAAGTAGGCTGTAGAGAAGCAGAGGAAGATCCACTAGCTGAGTCCATTGGGATGACATAGTCTTTGGATCACTTTGGCACTGACCTCTCCTGCAGTTTTAGCTCTTTGTGACCATAAATAAACCTTTTCCTTGCAGGCTCATTGTGCTGGATAGCTTTAGTGTCCACTTGACAAACCTGGGTTGAAGGTGCCTCAATTAGGGAATTTCCTTCATTGGACTGGCCTGTGGCCATGTTCATGGGGCACCTTCTTGACTGTTGAATGACATGGGAGGGCCCCACCCACAGTGGGTGGCACCATGCCTGGGCAGGTGGGCCTGTGTTGAATAAGAAAGCAGGCTGAGCAGGGGCCAGGGGAGCAAGTCAGTAAGCAGTATTCCTCCATGGCCTTTGCTCCAGCTCCTGCTCCAGGTTCCTGTCCTGATTTCCTACTTCATGGGGCACCTTCTTGACTGTTGAATGACATGGGAGGGCCCCACCCACAGTGGGTGGCACCATGCCTGGGCAGGTGGGCCTGTGTTGAATAAGAAAGCAGGCTGAGCAGGGGCCAGGGGAGCAAGTCAGTAAGCAGTATTCCTCCATGGCCTTTGCTCCAGCTCCTGCTCCAGGTTCCTGTCCTGATTTCCTACTTTGGGCTCCCTGATGAACTGTGACCTGGGAGACATAAGCTAAATAAACCCTTTCCTCTCCAAGTTGGTATT
>NW_008353205.1:114801-116887 GCF_000622305.1 Nannospalax galili | reverse complement strand
GAACCTTTCTATGTAGACCAGGATCACCTCGAACTCACAGAGCTCTACAGATCTCTGCCTCCTGAGTGCTGGGATTAAAGGCCTTTGCCACCACGCCTGTAGTATAAATACATTTATTTAGTGGTCTCGATTAACAGCCATTCCCCCAGAACTATTTCCAATGGACCCCTATCTTGTTGCGCTTATCACCCTTCAAAACATTGATGGACAAATGTAACCACAAATTCAACTTCCTGCATTTACTTCAACTGAAAGCAGTTTGATTAGATGCTCACCACATAAGCCAGGCTTCTCTTAGAATTAAAAGCCACAAACCATAAGAGGTGTTTCCATGGAGATCCTTCAGTCAGGCATCTTCACTCTTCTGTTATCTACACAAAAAAGAACATCTCTACCTCTAATGAACTCAATTCCAAGACAAAACACAAAGACCACAGGTTGTTTGCTTTTAACACAGCTAAATAAAACCTCAATTTGAGGGGCTAGAAATACGAATCAGCAGTTAAGACACCGGTCGTTATTGCAGAAGACCCAGGTTCAAATCCCAGCATCCAGTGGTGGATAACACAATCCATAACTTCAGTTCCAGGGGATTTAATGCCCTTCTCTGTCCTCCTTGGGCACTGCACTTACCCACATACAGGCATAACACTGATACACTTTAAAATTAAAATCAATCAATGAAAAAAACCCACATGTGCAAAGTGGTGCACACCTTTAATCCCAGCACTCCAGACCCAGAGGCAGGCGGATCTCTGAGTTCAAGGACAGCCTGGTCTACATAGCCAGTTCCAGGCCATAAAAAAAAAAAAAAAAAAAAAAAAAAAAAAAAAAAAAAAAAAAAAACCCGACTTGAATGGATCACTTGTAAAGTTCCCATCACATAATTATTAAAACAAGAAACTAGATTCCCAGGACAAAGTAAAAACCTGATCATAGTATACATGACTCTAAACCCAGTGGTGAGGAGTTTGAGATTCCAGGAAGCCTAGCACATGCTGGGCTGCTCTAGGTCTAAGGGAATTAGTGAACTCCTTGTTCAGTGAGAGAGCCTGTCTCAATAAAGAATATGGAGGGTGGCATCAAGATGGCTCAGCAAGTTAAGCACTTGCCTGGCAAGCCTGGAAAATTCAGTACAATCCACAGAACCCAAATAAAGGTAGAAGGAGAGAATTGACTCCACAAAGTTGTCCTCAGGCCTCCTCACATGTGTCATCGCAAATGTGAGCCTGTCCACTCACATGATATACACATGCATATGTAATAGTGATAAAATTTCTAAATTCAAAAAAATAAAGGAGAAAACTGACAAATGGCATCACTCAATGTCAATCTCTGGCCTCCAAAAACATATGAAACCACATGCTTCATACCTGCAGTCAGATGAACACATACATACACAAGCAATCTCAATTCAATCAACTCTGAGAATCTGCTTGTACTGAACTCTCCCCTGGAAAGAACAAATTCCCTCTGTTGGATAGGTATGTCCTCTGAAAGGACCAGCAACTGTTGGATATCTGAACCCTAAGAGACTCCACAGGAAGGGAAGGAGACAGTCACCCCTTCCACCCACTCAGCTTCAGTAACATGAGGGGGAATCTGTAAGAATAGACAGGGAAGAATCCAAGGAGGAAGCACGAGCTTCACCATTTTGGCCCAACCTGCTGGAAGCACAGATCTGGAAAGTTCAGCCGAAGTATAGGGAAGCATGCTTCATTAAGTGCAGTGCTGGGGGGATTACTATACTAGATTTTTAAACTATATTGTAGAGCTATAGTCATTAAAAACAACATGGTACTGGCACAAAACTAGATCTGTAGATCAATGAAATGTAATTGAAGATGGAAATACTAGTACATGCAGTTTCAGCCACCTGATATTTGACAAAGGGGTCAAGAACATTCACTGGAGGAAAGACAGCATGTTCAGCAAATGATGCTGGTAAAACTGGATCTCCACCTGTAGAAGAATGAAACTAAACCCCTATCTTTCACCTTGCACAAAAGTCAACTCCATATGGATCAAAGACCTCAGTGTGAAGCCTGAAACTCTGAAACTGTTAGAAGAAAACATTGGCAATAAC
>NW_008353205.1:110496-111101 GCF_000622305.1 Nannospalax galili | reverse complement strand
AAAGACACTTCAGCCAACAACCTGTGGAGGGGACAGCTTCTCTATCTCGAAGGAGATTGTCCCCTGCGCTTTCCTCTGATAATAAACTCTATCCCACCAGAGTTTTGTCTGTGTCCTGGTGCTTTCTCTGGATTGACCTGATTCACCTATCACAGGCCATTCTGCCCCCACAACTCCACTTCTTCAGCTCTTTTCCTGAGACACAGCTAAGAAGCTGTCTATGTTGTGGTTTCACAACTTTTAGTTTATAGTGAAAAGGCCAAACTGACTCCATTTTCTTCACCCAACTATCTCCCCCTCCCCTCTGCCCTGCTAGTGACAGCCATGCAGGTCCCATGAAGGTTGAACCTGCTGAAGTTTCAGGGAGTACATTGTTTCTACAATACTGAGAAACATACATTCAGCCAGACAGAACAACATGTTCAGCTGCAGGGAACCATTGTTCCTGCAATTCTGAGAAGCTTGTTTTTCTTAACTGAAGCTTAGAACTATTTGTTAGCTGAAAACTTCAGTGTTCACTGACCTGGCACGGTTATGGTCTTACCATATGATCTACCACTGTTACTATGAAGCTCTGATTACTGGCTTTGCCTCTGCTATGATGA
>NW_008353205.1:105930-110017 GCF_000622305.1 Nannospalax galili | reverse complement strand
CTGTCACGCCATCTCCAATGGAGCCCACGTGAGATCCTCCATGGGTTGAGGCTGAAACTTCAAGGAAGGTTGCCTCTTGGAATTGGCTGTGCTAAAAAACATGCAGTGTACTTGGCATGCTTTTACTTGCTATTATCTTTCTGAATGTCACTGTATCATGGGCTTTCAGGGGGCCCAGAAAGCACCTGGTGTCCTTGACACTGCTATCACTGCCTTTATTGAAATCTTTTAATTATCCTAGTATGCAGGAAGAGTTCTCAGGAACTCAATCACCTGAGGCAACTTTGCCTCCAGAAGCATCATTATTAAGGAAAGCTATTTTAGATGCAGCAAGAAGTAGTCAAGCAGAATTAATGCTGAAAAGTCCAGGGAATAACAGATTTCTAGAGGAGAGACATAGATGGGTAAATATAGACAGAAGAAGGGTTTCCTGGTATTCATTACAATTCATGGATAAATTGGCAAGATCAAGACCACCTTGGTGCCTTTTGACAAAAAATCAACAAGAGAGCATTAAAAGACAACTACAGACTGTATTTGAAAGTTGGAAAAGATAGAAGGGAAGGATGGCTTCATAGGTCCCTAACATGGGATGATTTTTTAGGATCTAAGGGATTAAGGAATGACTTAGAAGCCCAATGACCGACTACAAATAAGCGAGGAATGTTATCAAATAATTAAAAGTGTAATATCAGGTGCAGCTAATGTTGAAAGTACGTGATGGGTTAAGGTCATTTTGACCTGAAACCACAGAGCTGAGCGGAATCCTGAGTATGGGAAAGGCTGGCAGTGAAGGCCACGGCGGGGGTTTGCTGTCTGGTGCCAGGTCGATGGGATGGGGAGGTGTGTTTTGGCTGTACATGATGATTGGCAGGGTTGTTTTGCTTTTATCTCTGGAATTGTAAATCTTGGCATGGCTGTCCTGCAGTTTCTGTTGGGGAGATTTTGCAATCTTTGCTGTACATATCTCAAACCTTGCAGCTGCAAAAATTACACTCAGACCTTCACCAAGCTCTTGTGTGTCTGTCTGTTTGTCACTCACCGAATCCTTGCCCAACCTCTCAAGGACCCTGTTCCCATTGGACTGAACTGCTCCCAGTCTGGGCTGGTCCATAACATGCCAGGTTTAAAGGGCTCATGCACTAGAGGAAAATATCTTTGTGCCCCATGAAGTGGCTTACTACAGTTGTGTTTGGGGCAAGATAGGGTATCTTGAATTTACTTTGTGAGCTATTGTGTGGGGAGGGTTTCCAAACAAAATATCACCCCAAAGAGTTCCTTTTTTTCAGAAGACCAATGAGTTAAATTATGTATGTATTCCAGAAGAAGCAATTGTGCATTTAGGGCTACTATGGGCTTCCCATTTGGACCCAACCAAAGGTTACATAAGGAATTGAAATTACAACTGATAGAATGCCCTGGTGGCAGAAAGCTGGCATTATCAATCAGCCACTTCCCTCCTTCCAAAGAGGACTGTTTGATGAGACAGCCTGTTTCCCAAGAAGCCTGTCTCCTTGAGCAAATGGTCACAAGAAGAGATCATAAACCCTCTGTCTCTCAAGATAAACCAGAGCAAATGGTTCCAGGCAGAAGGAGGCCATAAGGGGAGCATAAACTTCTCAAGAGGACCCCTGGTCATGTAGTCAGTCAGCCACAGCTATATCCTATAAAAGCTTCTATGGCCCATCCTCTGGAGCAGCAGTGGACTCCAGCATGCCTGAAGGCTCCCATCTGCTGTCCCTTCCTGAGGTGCTTCAATAAATGCAGAGTTATCTGAAGTTAGGCAAGGTCTCATTCTTTCTCTCCTATTGTTCCCACATTCTGCGCCCCAAAACCCTAACAACAACCTTTTTGTTGCCTGTTTTCCTTTTCTTGCTGTCACACCACCTGTTGATCTCAGCAATAGAATGTGAATACTGAACAGGACAGGTTGTCTCAGGACGTGCAGCTCCACATAGGGCAGCTCTCTTTGCTTCTTTATCAGCCAATCTATGACCTTTTGTTCCTTCAGTGTTTGTTTTAGAATGTCCTGGGATTTTAATGATGGAAAATTGTTTAGGCACATGGAGAGCATTCAACATTTTTGAGATTTACTATTTTAAAATAGGCTGGTCAGCGGAAGTGGGGGATTCTCTTTGTCTCCACAGCACGCCATAGTTTTTCACCACTCCAAATGCATAGTGACTGCCTGTATAGATGTTAGCTCTTTTGTTTTCTGCTAAATGACATGCCATAGTTAAGGCTATGAGTTCAGTGTCTGATCAGATTTAATCTGGGTAAATGAACAATCTTAATTATATCCAGAGTGGAGGGAACTGCATAGCCTGCCTGATAATGTGCTTGTTCATCTCCCACATAAGAATCAATTCCCAGGTCACAATTTATCAGTAATAGAAGCCAAGGCAGGAAATCAGGGCAGGAACCAGCACAGACCACAGAGGGATACTGCTTACTGACTTCCTTCCCTGGCCTGTACCAAGCCTTCCTTCTTTTACAATGCAGGAAGACTTGCCCAGGTGTGTCACCACTCACAGTGGGCTGGGTCTTCCCATATCACTCAACAATCAGTAAAATGCCCCAAGGTCAGGTCAATCCAAAGGGGAAAGTTCCTCAATTGAGACTTACTCTACACAGGTGTGTCAGCTGACAATGCTATTCACAGAGTTACTGAAAACCAAGCCCTATTTAGAGGAAGTAACCTTCCTCTAATAAGGTGTGGGGATTAGGCACTACTGTGTGGTGAGGAATGGAAGTCTTGTACAAAGGTTCATCCTCTCCCATTTAGCTTCTTTATAGGTAATATTGGAGTATTACGAGGGCTGGAACAAGGGATTATAAGCCTTTTTTCTCTATATTCTACAGTGATGGATTGGATTTTCATTGGGGCTTTTTGCTTCAAAGGATGTTGCTTTACATTTGGCAAGGGATTGTTTTTGTCTATTATCTAAATTGGAGCAGCAGATCTTATTCCTCTGGTACTTGTAAAAGGAGGTTATCAACATCCTCCTGTAGGTTCTTTTCTGACTCCTCCCTAAGTGGCATGGAGAAAGTATGGGAATGGAGATTTTCATTGTCTCCTAAGTTTAGGATCATCTCTCCCTTTTGGGAAAGAAGAAATGAGCATTTTGCATTTCTAGAAAGCCACATCCTAACAAATGGATAGGGGCATGATTGGCAAGTAGAAAAGTACGATACTGTTTCTCCTCATTGAGATTTTATAGGGTTTGTCTAAAAGGCAGTTATCATTAGAAAATCCCACCATTTGAATTTCATTTTTACTCTGAGGGAGAGATTTTAAACTTGGTGGGATTTAAAACAGATAAAACAGCTCCAGGGTCTACCATGGCCTTTATTTTTTCTTTGTTAATAATTATCTCCATTTCTCCTAAGGTGCTAATAAGAAGAAAAGGAAAAGCTTTCTGGGTTCTCTCAGAACAGCCCTAGTCCAGTCTTGTTTTTCTTCCAAGAACTCCCTGGGAGGCCTGCTGCTCTTGTTGGGAGAACACCCATTTCAGTTTCTTTCGGTACCTGCTCCAATGGCCAGGCCTTTTGCAATAGTTGCAAATGACCTTGTCTTTTTCCATGCAGAAGGAATTTGTAGGTTTCCTTGCCTGTCAGTTTAACTGTTTTAATTGTAAGCTCATAGATTTGGTAGTGATTTCCTTTTACATTTTTTGTGATAGTCCTGGAAAGTTGGTTTGCTAAGGTAACAAGGGCATCTGTGGGAAGCAAGGCTGAGGTTCTATTATTGCATCTGACTACAGTGGCGAGTTCCTCTTCTAGCCCTTCCATAAATGCTGAATGCAATAAGGCATGACTCTTACAGTCCTCAAAGTTCTCAGAAGGAATTCCTGAGTGCTGTTTAAAGGTTTTGGCAAATGTGACATAAAAGTCAGATACATTTTATCCTGGCCTTATTTTTCATTGCTCTATTATAGACCAGTCAATAATTTGTGGACATAATTTTGATATCACACTACAGAGGCAGATTCCTAGGCCCTAGGGACTAGTAAAGTCCTCAACTGGGGTTCTTCCATCTGCCAAGTGAAACAATTTCTCTGCTTTCCTTCCTGAAGCCAATAATTGA
>NW_008353205.1:99125-102135 GCF_000622305.1 Nannospalax galili | reverse complement strand
TAGGCAATACACTCATACACATAAATTAAAAATAATAAATAAAATATTATAAATAAATTAATTAATTAATTTAAAAAGAATATCTTGAAATCAAAATTTGCTTTTATAACTCAGGCACTAGAAAGATCAGTTAACACTTAGGGGCCCACGCTGCACTTGCAGAGAACCAGACTTCAGTTAGTAACAACATCAGATAGCTCACAACCACCTGGAACTCCACCTCCAGGGAGATCTGACATCTTTGCACTCACATTCATATGCATACACCCACACACAGATATGCACACACAGATAAATAAAATCATTTTAATCTAATGAAAATTTGAAATTCTGTACCCATAATACATTTCCATACAGCATTGTTTTACAGCATTATAAGAGCGTCTTCTGCAAAAACACATTTTAAGCCATTTATTCTAACACTTGTGAAAGAAACGATACAGAACAAAATTGAAGTTACCTTTCAACCAAAGGCACAGAAGGAAGGAAAAGAAAAGAGACAGAACAGAAAGAGCCTTTTAGCCAGAGGTCAAGCAAGTCATAACCTGAAAATAACATAAACTGCAGCAATGCAATTTCTTAAGGAAAAGTGATGTGGAGTGCTGAGGGATGGGAAGGAAAAGTTCCACATGGAATCATTTGACCAAAGGAAGGGACTTATCAAAGTATGGAACCACAGGGGCACCCCATTCTTGTACCTTTTGAAACTACTTCCTATCTCAGCAAATTTCTGGAGATTGCAGAATGTAACTGGACCTCGATGGTCTTTAGAATACATAACCAGAATACTGCAGCTTGTGCTGCCATCACCACACAGATGAATGAGCAAAGAAGGAACTGGATCTTCACTTTGAGCTTTATTCAGAAGAGAAGAAATCAGAGATGTCAGTGGTTTAACACCATGGTAAAAGCATCCTTCCTGTTATATGAAATGGCTGAATTTTCCAGTCATTCACACTCTTGATTCATTGACCTTCCCATGTGATCTCATATCAGTGGCTTGACTGAGGAAGAGAAGTCTTAAATGTGTTGACACAGGATTTTGTCTGCTATGCAAACATGTCCTAGAACCAGACAGCTACAGCTTTACAGCTACTTTCTGGGATGACCCTGAAGGGAAAACTTCAAAGTGGGCTGAAATTTGGGGCTGCCCATGGACATAGAATTTCCTTCGCAGGTCCAGTGGCAATTGTTTTGTGATGTACTCATTTTGTACTGATTTACTTCATTGCCCAAAGAGTCCATGAACATAAAGACTAATCCCAAATATAGTTTCAGTAACATGGAAATCCATTCACCAAGGCAGACCCGGACACGTGTTGCTGAGTGCTAAATTGTTGGCTAGATCGTTGGGAGATATGAAAAAGCATGATTGAAGAATTGATGATGTCCTAGTTTGCTTTTCTGTTGCTGTTATTAAAAACCTGATCAAAACCAACTTGGAGGAGAAAACGGTTTATTTAGTTGCCACACTATAGTCAATTGTTAGCCATATAAGGCCCACCCAGAGCTGATGGTAGGAACCTATAGTCAGGAACGGAAGCAGAGAACAAAGGAGGAACGCTGCTTGCCGGATTGCATTCTATAGCTTGCTTTGCTGTCTTTCTTATGTAGCCCAGGCCACTATCCTTAAGGATAGCACTGCCCACAGTGGGCTGGGCCCTTTTGCATTATTAACAGTTAAGAAAATGCCTTGGAGAATGACCACAGGCAAATCTGATCTTGGAAATTCTTCAGTTGAGGTTCTCTCTTCCCAGATAACTATAGGTTTGTGTCAACTAGACAGTTGATGCAAAATATGACAGATGAAAAGAGGTGTGGTTAGACATTTCCAAATGTTCATAGGATTTTGGTTTAGATACATTTCTTATTGCTGTCAGGAAAACCTGACAAAAATACATGCAATGAATGATGAGTTTATTTCAGCTTACATTTTGAGGGATATTATTATTATCCATTACCATGGTTGGATGCCCTGTCGTGTGGAAGTCCAAGTGGAAGGAATATGAAGCAGTGGCTGGTCACCTCTCCATGGTAGGGAGCAGACAGGACAAGAATTGTCACCTGGCACGGACACCTCCAGGCTGCTCTAAGTAACCCTAATCTTCAAGGTAGTCTTCACATCAAGGTTGGCTTCACTTCAAGGTCTGCTGTCATCTGAGTACCAAGTTTTCAAACACATGAGACTAAGGAAACATTTTTCATTCAAATCACAACATTCCAAACACGGCCTCCATAGGTTCGTGCCCATCCCATAATGGAAAATGCATGTATTACAACCTCAAAGGGCTCCAGAATCTTGAACAATTCAAGCGCTATTTAGAAGTCTGAAATCTGTTCCGAGATTCAAGATAAGTCACATCACTCAATGGCACAGACTAAACATTTCCATTCCAAAAGGAACAAACAAGCTCATGGAATGAAATATGAGGCCAAACTGACAATGAAACCCAGCACAGAAAATATTAAATCAAGGACTTTCATCTCCATTATCTGAGGCTCATGATGGAATCATCTGTGTTCCAATGTTCTCAAGCAATCCAACCACCCCCTCCCCCAGGTGTGCTGCATGCCAGACTCATAGCCTCTCAATTGTTTGAGATTCAGCCCACATCGTTAGCTCACCTTGGCATGTGTTCCACAGCCATGGCATCTCCCAATACTGGGATTTCCGTTGAAACTTAAGTTTCACATTCACAACTTCATATAATGGCCTCCTAGGGCTTCCCTGCAGGACATCCAACCATGATGTACATTGTTTGACCTCAGTGGCTCTCTGGAGACTTAATGCAAGACTCTATGGCTCTATAACTAGTGTATATAGCACGTGTTCCAAAACGGAATCATGGGGATGATTTTCCTTAGTTCTGCTGCCACCCTGAGATGAAACACAGTCACCTTGTACCACACTTAGATTCTTTCTCTACTTAGACAAATGTTTTTAGCACAACAACAAAAACTTCAGCAGTATTCTCAGTTAAACCGCTCTCCTTTCATATGAAGTTATTTT
>NW_008353205.1:95583-98997 GCF_000622305.1 Nannospalax galili | reverse complement strand
AGCAGTGAGTAGTAACCATGGTGCAGCCTGATGCCATCATGTCTGCACATTTCCTCCACCAAACATATTACATAGTCACACTCAAATCCTGAGGCCTCTGACAGAATGTAGCAACATTCTTTATCAGGATGTTGTAGGAATGAAACCTATTCAAATTCCTTATAATTCCCATTTCCTTACTGAAACCTTATTATTTTGTGTTCCTAGGCCCTATTTTCTGGGCACACTGTTCTACTAAAGTGTGCTTACAACATTTTAAGCTTTCTATGCTAAAATTCCAAAGCCTTCCAAATTACTCCATTGGTTAAGCAATTCCATGGTGAGATGTATCACAGCAGTGGCTCTAATACCAGGTACCTACTTTCTGTATTACTTTTTTGTTGCAGTAATCAAATATTTGACAAGTTGCAATGTAACAGAAAAGGGGTTCATTTAGTACTAATCTTCAGGATAAAGCTTGTCATAGCCTAGCAGTAGAAATATATGAAGTGGTTGGGCACATTCTATCTGGTGAGGAAGAAAAGAGGTAAGAAAATTGGGGGCAACATAAAGAAACTGAGTTCAGCCCCCAGGAACACACTTGATGCAGCTAAGCCCCAGCTCAGTGCTCACCCCCTGCTTGGGATCAAGAGTTCAAATACATGAGTCTGAAACATTTTACATTTATAGTTCTCAAAACACATGGTAAGTTATTTGTTCTCATATACATATGCACTAAAAGGCGACCTCAGCAGAGGAAAACTGCAATAATCAAGCACAGAAGATGAGTCTTTCTCTAGATAGTGGTCATCACCTCTCCTTGACTATTTCTGTTAGTGTTAAATAGGTCCTTGAACCACATGACCTGGTGGCATGTATGGATATTATTCATCACCTCAGTAACGTGGGCTTCCACTCACCAACACTGATATGTCTACAACTGCTTTTGAGGTGTAATCTGCCAACAGCAGAGAAAAAACACAGAGCCCCAGCTATTACACCACTCCCCATTATTACATATCTAATAGCTGAAGGCAAGTTGACTACGCATAGCGCTACTTTCACTGTGGAAAGGGCAGTACTTTGTCCTTATTGGAGTGGAAGTTCATGTTGGGTATGTGTATGCATCTTGTATGCACACTGTGCAGTGTTTTAGCTGATAGTGTACTGGAGTGTCAGATGGATGCCATTACATTTATTCGGCATCTTCCACCCTACAGTTTAAGACCCTTGCTGCTCTTCATGGGACATAGGCACAGCACTAACACTGCGACCAGGTCACACATATGCCAATTCTGTATGCAATTTTTAGACCTAGTCTTAACTTTTGGGAAGTTCTACACCCTCTAAAATATTACAGCTAGGTCAGGTGTGGTGGTGCACACCTTCATTCCCTGTATCCTGGAAGCAGGGGAAATGGATCTCTGTCAGTGTGTCCACTTAATTGTACATAGTGAGTTCTAGGCCAGCTGAGTAGAGGGGGACCCTATCTCAAAAGACCATGAATGAATGAATGAATGAATGAATACATTCCAGCTAATCTATACATAGAGTTCAGGGGAGACGATCACGTGTGGACAGGAAGAAGAAGGTAAGTTTAAGGACTGAAGAGTCAATAGTGTATGAATCTCTGTCCTTGAGGAAAGAGAGTATCTGACCTGAGCTGTCGTGACCTCAGCTGTCACAGAAGGTCAGGAAGCAGCACCACATGGAGTGTTACTCTGTAAATTCCAGGCTTATTAGGTGAAAAATCAAGCATTAACTCTCATAACAATATTCAGAAAGACTTGTAGGATTTGGAGACGAGTGTGTATATGTCACATGTGTCAAGTTATCCTTAGAGAAAACATTAACTAATTCTTTAATGATAAGGACAATTTTTTAAAAGCCATGTTAGTTACATATACCTTTAATTTAAATTTTTTTATTTATTATTTTTATTTGGTGTGTATACCTGTATTGCCTGCATGTAGGTAAGTGCACCCATGTTGCGCAATGCCCGTGGTCAGAACAGGCTGTCAGATCCCCTGGAACTGGAGTTACAGACAGTTGTTAACTGCCATGTGGGTACTGGGATTCGAGCCCAGGCCTTCTGCAAGAGCAACCAATGCTTTAACCACTGAGCAATCCCTTCAGCCCTACATATACCTTTAAATCTAGCACTTCTGTGGCATAGGCAGCTCAGTCTCTGAGATTGAGGAAGCTTGGTCTATTACAGGCCAGATGGGACTACAAAGGGAGGTCCTTTCCCCCAATAAAATAATGACAAAAGGATAACAGACATATGTAATATAATTAGAATGTTCTCATATATAAATAGCAATGGAAATGCATTCTGGATAAGCAGCAAAATCCATGGTCTTAATTTAGCCTTTAGTAGAGATACTCCCAGGGGAACACTCTGAATTTAGTATGGTTGAGATTTTAGAGGTCTAACACAGACGAAGATTTGGGAAATCCTGATTGATATGTGTAGGAATTGTGGCAATGACTGGAAGTCAAAGCCTCGTTTCTGTGCTCATCTTTCTGCTCAATGCTCAGGCTGTTTCTAATGTGAATGTAGAGGAACTTGGTTGGTGGATGTATTGACAGTGAATCCCCACATGAGAAAAAACCTGTTGTATCTCCTAACATAGCACCTATGGTCAGCAGATGGACAAACTTCACCTGCCACTTGAGTCTTCTATGTAGCCAAGAGTGGTTCAAGATTGAGCACCTGGTAAGTTCCTACAATATACGCTGGAAACTAGAGTGTCACAGGGTGATCTAGAAACTCTCCAACATTACATCTACTATTGCTAATCCCTTTATAAAACTATTTTATACCCTTTCACTCTTACATATTTGGTAGGATTGTATTAAATCTTCAATTTAGTGACTGAAATGGGATTACAGACATGGAAAGCACAGTAAAAACAGATGAAGAAGAGCAGAAGCACAGGTCTAGGTGAGGAGCATTCATGTCAGCAGGTGAGCCATTGGCTCCTAGTGCTGGGTGAGGACATCTGAAGGATAACAAATGGATTTCTACTGGTTTTGGCCAAACAGGAAAACCATAAATTATTGGTTTCCTAATTTCAAGTTTGTTAAACTGGTGGTAAGAATATAACAGCAGATTTCTACTGGTTGTGATCAAACAGGAAAATCATAACTTATTAGTGTCCGAATCTTAAATTTGTCAAAATGGTGATGGAACACAAGTACTGGATTTTTAAATGACAGATAAAATTCTCCATCTCATTATGGTTTTTTGATTCTTCTCTTTCCTTTTCTATAATCCTGCATCAACTTCCTCATGACCTCTTCCCAGTCTTCATTCTGTTAACGTTCTCTTGTCCTTCCTTCTTTCCAGCATCCTTCCTTCTTTCCAGCCCATTCTCCTCAATCTCAATTCAAGAAAAATTAAGTACAACTAAACCCCAATAGTTCCCCCCC
>NW_008353205.1:90888-94681 GCF_000622305.1 Nannospalax galili | reverse complement strand
ATCTCTGAATAATCCAATAAGAGAACAACACACCATGATCAGTCAATATTTTTCCTCAGTAAATATGACCTAGGCATTGTTGATGAAATTTCTAAAACTAGAAGGGAAGGCAAACTAGTAGCAGCAATAGAACAGAAATAATCTGACCCTATCTGGTTAAAATTTCCATTTTAGTCATCTAAAAACCTGTGCGCATTCTAAAGATTGTCATCTTAATAAATAACAGAATATTTGATAGTAAATGTATAACTATCTGCTGTGGTTTAGATATAAATATTCCCCTCTAGCTTCCTATGAATGGATATTGGTTCTCTGCTAAAAAGGTCCTCTGCCTAAAGCTGAGGCTTTGCTTGTATAAGTGGGTGGAATCCCCCCTTGTCTTCTCTACAGCAGCCAGGTGACTAGGTGTAGGCTCTCATACCAAGTGGAGACATGAAGCTCCCATGCATCTTTATCTTCTGCTGTGACACCGTGAGCTACTATAAAGTCCCCATTCTCTACGTTGGTCCTTTCCATGGACTTAGCCATAATGATGAAGAAAATGACCATTTCAATATGTTCTCCACTGGAAGGAAAATACAATGCCAATGGTCACAGCATGATCAAACATCATATTGACAGTATAAATAACAAATAAGTAAAAGCAATAAAAAATAGAGAAAATAAACTTTCCACTGTGAAAATATATGTATTATAAGTCCAAGAGATTTCATTTAAACAAGTACAAGACTCAAGAAACTTTATCGCATTTGATGTGTGAAAAATTTTGTGTGTCCCCAAAAGAACCAAAGCCACATCATTACCGAGACATTTGCCCACTCATAGTCACTGAGTTACAATAGCCAAATTATAGGTGCCCATCAACATATTAGTGGATGAAAATGTGGTATGCACAGTAAAGTACTACTTTGCCATAAAAAGAATTAAATCAAGTAAATTTCAAAAAAGTGGATGAAGCTTGAGATTATCATGTTTAATGAAGCAAACCAGTTCACGAAGATAAATATCACAAGTGTGGAAAAATTTAAGAATTCACCTGAGACCGATGCAAAGCCTTCAGTTCCACAGAAAGTTTTCTTGACCTTCCTTGTTAAATAAAACAATCTGCATCTGTTGAGGTCGGTTCATTTTTTAATCACTTTCACCATTTCATCCAGATTTCTAACAATACTAATATATGTGGGTTAATATGCTCATTATACAATTTATGCCTCTATGGAAATGTAATGAAACCCATTTTATAATATATGCTGACAAAGGAGGAAAAAATATTTTTCATAAATGAACCAATAATATGACAAACAGATTATCTCTCATCAGCAAATCCTTCAAATTATCCAAGGGTAGATAAAAAAGACAACATAATGCTTGTGTACTATGTTTACATATAATCGATAGCATATATCATATTAATGAAGGGTGATTAAATAAGGACAAATGGAATGATATCTACAATGATAGGTGGAAGAAATCACTGTCTGTGCATCTCTCAGGTCTCTTGCAATCCATTGAGTGGACCGCCATATGCCAAACTGAAGAAGAGTATTGTGTAGCACACGACCAGTCAGTTCAAAAATGCTTAAGGAGATATGCCAGAGATGGTCTGAAAAGCTAGTCAGGAATATTACAGAAAACAAATATGAGAATAGAAATATACAACCAGATAACTAAATATGCTGTACTCAGCAATTAAGAGCATGTTTGTGAAGAAGAAAGCGCTGTGGCATACTTTGATGATTCTGAAAGATATGGATGTACAGTCAGAAAATCAGAAAATATCAAAATTTAGAAAAATAATTCAGTAAGTCAAGGGGAAGTCAAGAGGAGAGTAGGTAATGGAATCAAAAATTGAAATGACCTGATTGAGTGCAGCTTTGATGGAAGAAACCATGAAAATATCCAGAATTAAATGCACTTTAAAAGGCGATGGTTACAATTTATCGTAATGATAACACTAAAAGAACAAGGAGGATGTGCCCTTGTTCAATTAAGCAAATCTCATATTTCAAAGTAGTGACTCAGGAAAAATGCTGTACAGTTGCTTCAGACCCAATCTGCATTTTAGGAAACACTTATATTTCAACTTAAGAAGGCATGCTGATGCCAGAAGGTGTTTATCTGGGATAAACTACCTGCATGTCCATGAAAATATGCAGATAGTTTTTTGGACTAGGAATGATAATATAGCATTTAGGAGCAAAGATGCAACCTCACAATCCTATGCTGGAGGCCAACTTGGAGAAGACCCCCATGACTATGATGGCCGTAATGCTCAATGCTGTGGTGGATAGGGAGGAAGGTGATGCAGACAGTGTAGAACAGCAGAGTGTGGATGGTCAGGTACTTGGCTTCATTGAATGTGTCAGGCAGTTCCTGGTCAGGAAAGCTACAATGAAGCTCCCAGAGCCAGGGAGCCCAGGCATCCCAGGACACAGCAGAAGGAAATGAGTGAGCCCCTGTTATACATGATGATGTGTTGAGTGTGCATCTGTGTCAACAAACGGTAGAGATTCTCATTCAGATGCCAGGGAGTAAGTTGGATGAGGGTACCATGGGGATCATGAATTTAGACACCAGCAGCTACCTCACCCTTCTTTCTGGGAACCTTAAAGGCCAAAATCACAGTCACAGTTTCAGCTAAGACAGTGGAAACAGCCACAGTGAACACAACTCCAAACATGATCTGATGGAGGGTACATGTGGCTGAGATCAAAAGTCCAATGAAGAATAAGGAGCAGAGAAAGCAGAAGGTGAGGGAGATGAGCAAGATGTAGCTAAGAGCCTGGTTACTGGCCTTGATTATAGAAGTGTCTCTGTGCATCAAGAAGAGAACAAGGACCCCAGCAGTGCAATGGTGAGAATCAGGGCTATGCCTGCCAGAGGCTGCCACAACAGATGTTTATGACTCAGAAAGGTCACAGATTGTGGAGGTAGTGGTTTTGCTGAGTGCTGACATACTGGTGACCTAGACACTTCACACACTGACCGGTTAAAATGCACAAAATGGAGGA
This sequence comes from Nannospalax galili, assembly GCF_000622305.1. Taxonomy (NCBI): domain Eukaryota; kingdom Metazoa; phylum Chordata; class Mammalia; order Rodentia; family Spalacidae; genus Nannospalax; species Nannospalax galili. Next base: position 91,670 of record NW_008353205.1, on the reverse strand, counting down.
GCTAGGGCTATTACAATGGACTGCATCATTTTTTTTTAAGATTCAGGGAAATAGATATTTGTTGAGCAAAGTCCTCCTTCACTATACAAAGTTGTGGTTTTTCACCAGAAACATTGGAATTTTTATTACAACAAGATCAGATTAGTGGATCAAATTGGAAGGAGCTAACATTTTAACATTACTGTTTCTATCCTTGTACATGTTGTGTCCATCCACTTGTTTCTATTATGTTGCTATGTCAGTGTTTCTATATTTTACCAGTAGAATATTTTAGAATGTCCACATGGATTACCACCAGTTATTCCATACTTTTATGGTACAGTAAATCTCAACATTTAAATTTTCTTTCATGAGTGGCCGTAAGTGATATGTAATTGGTTTTGTGGGGGGGGGGTTGGCTTATATTCAGGTACTGTGAAATTTCATTATCAATTCAGTAATTTGCCTGGATTTTATGTTCACACAATATTATCACTGGAAAATAATAGCTGTAATGTCTCTTTCAAATAAAATTTTGCTTTTAAATTATTAAACTGGAAGTAGTGGGCTGGTCAGCACCTCCAGCATATTGCCTGTAGAAGTGGTCCCATGAGTGCCCTTGACTCATTTCTGTTTCCAACGTTGACACATAATGTGGTACTTGCTATTGGATTCTGTAAACACAGCTTTCTCTTACTATTGACTTAGCAATATTTGTTTCTGTCATTATTTGTAATTTATGAAGTATTCAATTTTATTACCTTTTTATTCATTGATGTTATTTCTTTTTCCAGAAACTAATT
>NW_008353205.1:86064-89957 GCF_000622305.1 Nannospalax galili | reverse complement strand
TGGAGAGATGGTTCAGGGATTAAGACCAAGTGTAGCTTTTTCAGAGGACCCAGGTCCCCAGCACTGACCTGGTGGGGCACAACCATCTGTGACTCCAGTTCCAGGAGATATGACACCCTCTTTTGGCCTCTAGTGGAACCTGTCACACACACTGTACATGAATGAAGGAAAATACTCACATAAATAAAATAAAAATAAAATCTTTTTTTAAAAATTGACATTAAAATGATTTTGTGTCATCTTTCCTATCTTTCTTTGAATATGTATATATGTATAAAATATTTGCCACTAATGGTAATTTTAATTTCAGCTTTCAAGAGTAAATTAGAAATGTTTTCAATGACAGATTTTATTTGTCTTCTATAAACCACATTGTGTTTAGAAGTACATATCTTATACCATAAGCATGTGAGAATTGACGTTGCTCAGTGCATTGTTCTTCACGCTTATGGAACACACACATTAAAGTGCTAAGTCTTCAACTGCATAAAGAATGTATATGCAAATTAACTATGTGGCACTTGTGCTGTCAATCTTACAATTACTTCATAACAATTTTGAAGTGAAATTGGACCACATGTCAGGGACATAAAATTAGAAAAGAGACTCAGAAAATTGATTGCAACAGATGATAATTTAGTAACATATTAATGTAGTTTCCAAGTGATGAGTATGATGCGAAAAAAAATTCATAGTAGCATTTTGTCCTTTTCTGTACCATGCCCCAACCCTCATGTACAGATTTCCTATTTTTTTAAAATATTTATTTTTTACTGATGTGTATTCCTATGTCATTTGTGGCTGGGTAGTGGTATACACAAAGAGGGATGGTGAGGTATCCAATAATTAAATATTAAACACAATACAGTTTAGTATTAAAGGAAGCTGGGGTACCAGGAGACTGCATATTCCTTAGAACAAAGAGCACCAAGTCTCTAACTTCCAAGGTTTTATTCACAGATATGGGTTTCTCTAGGCAGATCTAAGGCCATTTCTCTACAGGAGCTCAGGAAACAATTAGCATCAAAGTGTGACCTGTTTGCAAGTAGGTCACAAAAGTTCACAAAACAGAGTGAATCTAAACACAAGGGACACTGCACTTCAGAACCTGTGTCTGCATACATGCCTATCTGCTTCTGCCATCATAGACACTCTTGGTTACTGGCAACTTTGCACATGTAGTCAAGCATGTTTTCTGCAGAGTTCAAACAGGGCAGGGTTCTCCAACAGCCTATTTCTGTATCTATATGAACATGTGCATGCAGATTCCTGTAGACATAATGAGAAAATATCAGGTCACCAGGAGATGGACTTACAGGTGGTTGAAAGCCATCCATTGTGGGTGCTAAGAACCAAACTCTAGTCCTCTGCAAGAGCAGCAAATGCTTTTAATCACTGAGCCTTCCGTCTAGTCCCTATTTTCTATGCTCCAATTACACAGAACTTCATTTTAAGTTCTTTAAGTATTATACAAAACACACTGTTTGAATTTATGTTAATCTTAAGATTCCATTCTTTCCATTGTACAGCTTCAATAACACCAAGACTATAGCATCTGTGAAGATTCTCGTGGCATTTTCCCCAGAATGTAGAGTCTGTCCTTATGTAATCCCATAGGTCTCTGTGGTCATCACTATTGCACCTCTTTTCCATTGACTCAGGTCATGTCCTACTGTGTTGCCAGCTGTGCTCACCTGGGAATTCCAGCTTAACTCCTTTTACTGAACCACAATCATCCAAAGTCATACATTCTTCTCAATCCCAGAAAAAGCTCAGAACATTTGCTCTGTATCAAGAACAGTGCAGGAACAGTGAGGGGACGGATGTGCAAGAGCCTGTCTTCATTGTGACCTGAATGTATTTTCAGAGAAGATACAGAGAAGGTGCACATCTCTACAGGTGATGGAGATGAAAAAAGGCAACCAAGCCTCGAGAAAAAGGTTTTATGGCAAAAACCAGACTTCAGTGAGTCTTGAAAATGATGAAATATTGTAGTTTAAGGGACAAAGTGTGTTTTTGAAGGGGAAAAATATGTTAGTCCAATGAATCTACTAACTGAAGTCAAAAAGAATTTTATCTTGATGCTCATCCTCAACGTATTTGTCGCTCCTTGGATTGATGGACAAATTCGAAAGACTGGAGGAGAATTTGTCTATATGCTGTGACCTTACCCATCTGATTGGCAATCTCATTCTGGGCAGGGGATACAATGAAAAGAACACACTGTCTTCCTTCCTGGAGGGTTTTTCTCAATCTAAGACAGCAACTCTCATTGCAGATTGAGTGTGGCATATGTGGAACTTTCTAGAGTTCCAAGAACAGTCTGAGCTGTGCCTCAGTTGCCCACACTGTGCTATTGACTTGTTCTCCTTCCTATGGGTATATTTGGGGATTTTTGTCTTTTCCTATGAGGAAAATGAAGGAAATGTCCAGTAACTGGTGTTTGTTATGCTGAATATTATGGAATTCATATCCCAAAGTTATACTTGGTAAAAGATGGGATTCCTGTGGATCTCTTCCATGTCAAACTGTCATGTCTTTTCCTTCTGGGGTGAGTAGACATTTGATCATGTTTCCCTGGGAAGAGTATCACACAACAGAGGGGGAACAGACAAAGGAAAATCCACAGAGGCCTGCAGGAGAGCTACCCTGGTGTCTGTAATGGGCATCAGCAAAGAAGGAAAACCCGTGTTTCAACAAGGTGGAAAGTAAGGACCTCCATAAGTCTCTCTCTCTCTCTCTCTCTCTCTCTCTCTCTCTCTCTCTCTCTCTCCTTTTTCTCTCCCCCTATACCTGCAGGCATAGTACTAAAGAAGACAGAATTTACTAATGATTAAAATTATATATATGATAATAGTATGTTACAAAGGTTTTAGCTCTGTTCTTGTCCTTAAAGCAATTTCAACTCTATAAATAGTGAAACTCCCATAGAAGAGGTCTTAGTTTAAGCATAAACATTCTGGCTTACTAATTCATCACATGAACACAGATTTGAAATTCTGTTTATGGCTATTCTTGATGGCATACTTTTTTTTTTGGTCTTTTTGAGACAGGGTCTCCCTGTAGCCCCAGCTGTCCCTGTTCTTGTCCTTAAAGCAATTTCAACTCTATAAATAGTGAAACTCCCATAGAAGAGGTCTTAGTTTAAGCATAAACATTCTGGCTTACTAATTCATCACATGAACACAGATTTGAAATTCTGTTTATGGCTATTCTTGATGGCATACTTTTTTTTTTGGTCTTTTTGAGACAGGGTCTCCCTGTAGCCCCAGCTGTCCCGGAACTCACTATGTAGACCAGGCTGGCCTTGAACTCACAGAGATCCACCTGCCTCTGCCTCCTGAGTGCTGGGATTAAAGGAGTGTGCCACCATGCCCAGTAATGGCATACATTTTTAATACCAGCCTCTGGAAGGTAAAGTCATAATGATCAGGAGGTCATACTCAACTGCATAGCAGAGCTTAGGCCAGCTTGGGACATATGTTACTTTGCCTCAAACAACAACAGCAACAACAACAACAACAACAACAACAAAATGTCAAGAAATTTGGTTTGTTAAATCCAGCATGCAGATAAGTAAACCTTCATTAACACCTAAACGTTATAAATAATCCAGGCAATGTAGAAATCAATAATAGTTGGGGCTGGAGAGGTAACTCAGTGGTTAAGAGCACTGGCTGCTTTTGCAGAGCACTGGATTGGGTTCCCAGCACACACATGGCAGCTAACAACCATCTATAACTCCAGTTCCAGGGAATTCAATGCCCTCCTCTGGCCTTCACAGGTATTGCATGCATGGGTGCACTTTTATACATACAGGCAAAACACTCATATAAAAATAAATATATAACAGTCACACTGATGTTATAAATTAAATTTATAGAGAAAAATCA
>NW_008353205.1:82289-85841 GCF_000622305.1 Nannospalax galili | reverse complement strand
CACACACACACATTAGAATGAGAGACCAAAACTTACAGTAAGAATATTAAACACACATCACATAATTCCAAAGATAATCTGCACAATGAATCCTATCAAAGAAACTCCCAAAATAACACAGCCCTTGATTACCTCCAAGAATTGAAGGTAAGACCTTATTGCAGAAGACAGGACATACTTCAGACACAGGACTTTGAGCAATGGATAAGGGAGAAAATCAATGGTCTGACCCAACTGTAAAGACTAAAAACCACAAGGACTGGCACAGCAAACTACCTGTATTGGTACAATAGTGGCACTTTAATCCTGTGGGTAATCAACATATATCTAATTGGACTTAAAGCACTCTCAATGAGAGGGAATTAATGGATGACACTGTAAATATAGCCTAATACAAATGGTTGGAAAGGACATAGATAGTAAAGAAACTCTATCATATTTCTTTAGAAGTGAGAACTTTTACTGTATGCAAAATATGGATCCTTGTGTTTACAGACAAGTATATAATATACTACCCATAAGAAGCTTCTTTTTGCAACAGATGGACACTATTACAGGGTTCAACAACTGGTCACACACAGAGAAAATATGTCTGATACATATATGCCCTAAGTGACATCTACGTTAGAATCTTGACACGTAAGGCTCATGGAGCTTAGTGGAACAGGGGGTAGAGAGAATACTAATACATTCCTCAACTCTCACCAGCGGAGCTTCTTCATACAACAGAGTAAGATGGACACACTGAAGGCCATAACTGGTCAAGTGTTAGAGAATAAAAGACTGTAGAATGTGAGAAACTGACTAGGACTCCTATATCAAACCTCATTCTGCTATGATTCAGGGACCATTGAGGAAGAAGAGGTGGAAAGACTGTAAGAGTTAGGGTTGGTGAATGAACATAAGAAAACACAGGCTCTCAGGTCTCTTGGAACTTGCTTGTATGAACTTGAAACTATGGTGACAGTATGCACAAGACCCACGCTGACTCAATCAGACAAAATTCCAGTGTAGAACTGGGGAAATGGACAGCAGATCCCCAACCCTAGTCAAGAAACTATTGTCAATTAATTACTGCAGGGTGAGGGAGAGGAGATCTTCTTTAAGGGAGTGACTCTACATAAGGTGACTAGACTCCAGTGGATGAACTTGTTCCGAGGGACAGTGGTACAAATGCTTGACTGGATAGGACTTAACATATATGATAGAATGCATGAAATTCATCGAAGGGGTAAGGGGAAGAGAGATGGGGAGGGGTCTAAATTTCACTAAGATCTGTTAAATGAAATGCACAAAATTCAAAATATTTTTTAAAAGATCAATAAAATAGCTGTGTTTTAATGTGCTGATGAAAAATGGTTTTAGGGGAAAACATAACATACACTGAGAGGAAGACCACGAAAACTTCAGGTAGACAAATTTTAATTCATCACTTGCATCTGTAGAATAGAGCTATTTAAAATTGAAAATATCACTGTCCAATGTAGCTGAAATAATGCAAAATTCATTTATAAAATAATGTTGCATGGTTTCAACAGGTTTCTAAAGAAATAAAATTCCTGGTATTGGGGAACTGGCTTAGTGGTTATAAGTATGCTTTGCTCTGGCAGAGGACCTGAGATCAGATCCCAGAACCCATGTCAAGTAGATCACAACCACCTGTACCTACAGTTCCAGAGGATCTAAAGTGCTCTTCTGTTCTTCATGGGAAGCTCTACTCATATGCACATACCCACACACACACAACACACACACACACACACACACACACACACACACATACACACACACATGTAATTAAAAATAAAATAATCTTTTCAAAAATTGTGAAGATACAGCATATCAGAATGCCTTTTTGTGTGTGTGGGGGGGATTCTTTTGGAGACACAGTCTGCTGTAGTCCCAGCTGCCTGGAACTCCCTATGTACATGAGGTTGGCCTCAAACTCACCGAAATCTGCCTGCCTCTGCCTCCCAAGTACTGGGATTAAAGGGATATGCCACCATGACCAGCAGCATGGATTCACAGAGTTTTTTCTTCAACTTAGCAAAATATCTGCCTAGAAATTTTAAGTAAAATAGAATTTAGATCAAAGAAATATGTCTTTAAAAATGAAGTAAAAAAACTTCATTATTAACAGCTGTGCTATAAACACTCAAAAGGTATATTGAACAAATTCATACTCAGTAGGCAATTAGAAAACTTTGTGACTTGAAAATATGTTTGTTGAAAGATATATACCCTTTCATACTGTTCATCCAGTTTCTTATTAAATACTGTAGTAAAAACATTAAATGTACAGAACAAAGAGAGACTACTAAAAGGTGTAAGAGAAAAACAACAAGTCATATATAAGGAAAACCCATCAGCATTGCAACTGACATTTCAGTGCAAACTACAAAACCATAAGACTTTGGGCCAAAGTATTCTCAGTCTTAAATGACACAGCTGAGAATCCTTTACCCACAAAACTCTCTACTATAGTCCATGGAGGAAGAAAAATCTTCCATGACACTAACAGGCTAAAAGAATTCATGTCCACCCAACCAGCACTACAGAAAATACTCAAAACAATACAAAGAACTGAAGAAAGGAATGAATATTCCCAAGAGACAACAGAAAGAAACCAAATGAAGAGATAATTGTGGAGAAACAGAATAGGACCAAGAATGGAAACAGAAATTGAAATAACCATAACCAATACACATCTTTCAATAATAGCTTTAAATATCAATGGTTTGATTTTGCCAGTGAAAAGATACAGGCTAGTTGAATGGAGTAAGAAACAAAATCCATCTTTTTGTATGCAAGAAACCCATCTTACCGTCAAAGATAGGCACTACCTTAAAGTGAAATGATAGAGAAAAAAAATATTCCAAGCAATTGACACTAAGAAATAAGCAGGGATTGCAATTGTAATATCTGAAAAAATACACTTCAAACTAAAACTAATCAGAAGAGATGAAGAGGATCACTTCATTCTGATAAATGGACCCAATGACCAAGAAGACATTACAATCATCAACATATATGCACCAAATCAGGTGTACCCAATTTCATAAAAAGAACACTACAGTACTTTAAGACACAGATTAACCACACCTCAGTAATAGTCGGTGACTTCAATACCTATCTCCAAGACATAGGCCAACGGGACAAAGAATAAACAGAGAGGAATCTGAATTAAATGATAGCATACATCAAATGGACCTAACAGACATCTACTGAATACACCATATGAGCAGCAAAGAATACAACTTTTATTCAGCACCCCATGGAAGTTTCTCTAAAATTGACCACATACTGAGTCACAAAACAACCCTCAACAAATATTTAAAAAATTAAAATTATTCCATGCCTTCTATCAGACCATAATGCAGTAAAACTTAAAATCAACACCAAAAGAAGATTGAACAGCACACTCATGAATAATGAATGGGTCAAAGAGCAAATTAAGAAAGAAATCAAAGTGTTCCTGGAACTAAATGAAAAGAATAACACAACACCGCAAAATCTCTGGGACACGTTGAAAGCAGTCCTAAAAAAAAAGTT
>NW_008353205.1:66544-81895 GCF_000622305.1 Nannospalax galili | reverse complement strand
TAAGGAAGATCTACACCCGATACTACTTAAATCTGAAAAGATAAAAACAGAAGGGGAACTCCTGAAATCCTTCTATGAAGCCAGCATCACTGTAATACTAAAACAGGTAAAAACCCAAACAAAAAAGAAAACTACAGACCCATATCCTAAATGAATATAGCTTTAAAAATTCTCAATTTGAAAACTGCATATAGACACACATTTAAAAGATGATTCACTATGATCAAGTTGACTTTATTCCAGAGATGCAGGGATATTTCAATATTCATAAGTCAATAAATGTTATAAATCATATAAAGGAACTCAAAGATGAAAAGGACGTGATCATCTCAATAGATGCAGAAAAGGCCTTTGACAAAATTCAACATTCGTCTATGTTAAAAGTCCTAGAGGGATTGAACTGGTGGGAATATACCTCAAAATAATGAAAACTATACATAACAAACTCACAGCCAACATCATTCTAATGATGAAAAACTGGCAGCATTCCTATTAAAATCAGGAACCAGGCAAGGCCGTCCATTATCACCATGCCTTTTTAATATACTGCTTGAAACTCTTGCTAGAGAGCAGTAAGACAAGAGGAGGAAATTAAAGGAGTACTAATAGGAAAAGAAGGGGTCAAATTATCCCTATTTTCAGACATAAGAGATCCCAATAATTCCACTAGAAAAATTCTAGGAATGATTAACACTTTGAGCAAAGTGGCAGGTTGCAAAATCAATCTACAAAGTCCAGTAGACCTTTTATATACCATAGCAAGCAATTTAAAAAGAGTACATGGAAACCCATATTTCACAATAGCCTGAAACTATGTCTAGGAATAAACCTGACCAAAAAACATTAAAGATCTCTACAATGAAAATTTTAAATCATTGAGGAAAGGGATTGAGCAAGTACCAGTAGATGAAGGACCTCCCATTCTTATGTATTGGAAGACTTAATATGAGGAAATGGCCATCCTACCAAAAGAATATATAGATCAAAGCAATATTAATCAAAATCCCCATGACATTCTTCACAGAATTAGAAAAAATATCTTAAACTTCATAGGAATCACAAAACACCCTGGATAGACAAAACAATCCTGAGCACAAAGAACACAGCTGTGTGGATAATAATACCAGATCTCAAACTATATCACAGAGCTATAGTTATAAAAGCAGCATGGTACTGGCACAAAAACTGACATGTAGATCAAAGGGACACAACTGAATTCCCAAACATGAGTACATGCAATTTCAGCCACCTGATATATGTCAAAGGTGCCAAGAACACACACCAAAGGAAAGCATCATCAACAAATGGTGCTGACAAAGCTGGATCTCCACCTGTAGAAAAAAATGAAACTAGACCCTTGTCTTTCACAAAGTCAGCTCCAAATGAATCTCAGACCTCAATGTGAAACCCGAAAGTCTGAAAATATTGGAAGAAAGCATAGGCAGTACCATACAAAGTATAACTGTAGGAAAGAACTTTCTAAATCAGACATCAGTTACTCAGGAAGTAAGGTCAACAATCCACAAGTGGAGCCTCATTAAACTAAAAAGCTGTACAGCTAAAGAAACATCCCATAAAAAGCAGTGTGGGGAGCTATTAAAAAACTTAAAATGAATCTACCATGTGATCTGGCTATACCACTCCTTGGCATATATTCAAAGGAGTCATCCTACTGTAGAGATGTCAGTACATCCATGCTTGTCACTATTCTTTTCACAATAACTAAGAAATGAAAGCAACCTAAATGTTCCTCAACTGATGAGTGAATAATGAAAATCTGGTACATTTACACAATGGAGTTGTACTCGGCAGTAAAGAAAGATGAAATTGTGAAATTTGCAGGTAAATAGATCGAACTGCAAAGAGTTATACTAAGTGAAGTAAAACAGACTCAGAAAAACAAATGATGTATGTTCTCCCTCATTTGTGGACCATAGAACCAAATCCTTATATGCGAGTACATATAGTGATGTAACTGCAGGAACCAGGAAAATGGGAAGGATCAGAAAGTTAAAAGGAATGAAGGAGCTTGAGAGAGAACAGTAGAAGACTGGTATTACCAAGGGCACAAAAGGGTTAAAAGGGGGGGAATTTAAATGGGAGGGGGAGAGCAAGGGTTATACAAGGAGCTATGGGGATAAAAAGGAAGAAGAAGCTTAAGAGAGGGGGACCATAGGACACAGGTGAAATGGTGAAAATAGGGGTACTTTAATTGGGGAGGGAGGAGGGAGGGTCAGACAGGAAGAGACAGAGGATAGATAAATAATGCTTAGCTGGTATGAAAATCCAGAGGAAAATGTATTTATTCAAAAGCCTACTGAAAAATTACACATGCAGTATCTCTACATGAGTCCATGTGTGGAGCAAAATACCACATAACAAGAAGCAGTGCCAGATAGGAGAAACCTCCCTTCAAGTTGTTGGTCAGGGTAGTCCAAGAGACTCCCAAAATTATACAGACTATTGCCATAGCCCTTGATGGCCTCACAGGATTTGAAGGTAAGACCCTATTGCTGAAGATAGGAAATACTTCAGATACTGGATTTGGAGCAATGGAGCTGGAGCTGACCTGGAAGCCACCACCGTGAAGGCTAAATCACATAGTTTTGGTGAACACTATGCAAGCTGCTAAGGGAGAACATCAGTCGATGATCCAACCCCAGTTTTAAGGTCTAATGACCACAACAAACTATATTGGTGCAGTAGTGGCACTTTTATCTTGAGGGTGGTCAACAGCTATGTAATTGGACTTAAAGCTCACTTGATGAGAGGAAACTCGCCTGTGGTGCTGTAAACCTTCCCAAATACACATGGCCAGAGAGGTCCTTGATCTTAGAGAAAACCCCAAGCTTGTTACATCCCTAGACAAATGTAATTTCTTATGTGCTTAATATAGACCCTTATATTACAGAAACATATGCCAGTCACCACTCATCAAAGAAGCTTCTTTTGCAACATCAGAGATTATTAAAGAGTACCACAACTGGTCACACACAAAAATTAAGTGTCCATGAAATGCCCAATCATAAATGACACATCTACAATGGAAGCTCCACACCTAAGACTCTTGGAACTTAGTGGAACAAGGGATAGAGGAGCACCCGACTCTCATCAATGAAGCTCCCTCATGCACCAGGGGACAATGAACTCAGAGCGCAAGGATCACTGTGGAAGGGGTAGGGCAGAAAGATTGTAAGAGCCAAGGAAGAAGTTGCATGACCAGATGGAAATAGAGCCTTACAGGCTCCTGGGACCCTGCTCATATAAACTTACAGCAATGGTGACAGCATCCAAAAGACCCATGCAAACTCGAGCTGACAAATCCCAACATAGAAGTGTAGAAATGGGCAGCAGGCCCCATCTTAGCTGAAGAACTATTGAGCAGCTGACTACTAGTGAGTGAGGAAGAGCTGATCTTCTGTAAAGAGTGGCTCTAGAGAGGATGTCAAGACCTCAGTGAATGAACTTGCACTCAGGGACACAAGAGGGCACTAAATTGAATGAATACACCATAACATAAATGACAGAATGCATGAAATCCAGTGGGGGAGCTATGGGAGGGTGCTGATGGGGAAGAGGGTATAAAGATGATTAAGATGTTTGGTAAGAAATAACAAAAAAAATTAACAAATATTATAGGCCTCTGCCATTTCCTTCCAATTTCTCAAGAATTGGCAGCTCATTAGCAATTCATTAGCAACACTAACAAACTATGTGAGAAAGACAAATGTGGGAACAGAAGGGACAGAGCTTCTTGATGAATGTGTAATGGAAAGGAGAATATAAACCAATCACTAAAACTAGCTTCCTAGCATCCGGTTTCAACACATTCAAATATTTATTAGTCACCTTGCACAAGGTTATGTAGTAGTTTCAGGGATGAAAAATAAATAAAGCCCAATATCTTCTTTCAAAGAACTCATGTTACAGCAAGATGGTAAAGGAATCTATACATTTCCTTTGTAAATAAGCTTCAGAGATCCAGCACATGATCTTTTATAGGAAGACCCATTACACTAATAAACACACACACACACACACACAAAACCCTGACTGCTATTTAAAAAGGTGTGACATCTACGGCTTAGAAAGTAGGGAAAACATTTTGGTGTACATAAGAATAAGACTGGCTATTTTGGTTTAAAGTGCATCAAGTGACCATAATTTTCATGCAAAACTTTACTACATTTTCCAGTTAAAGACATTCAATTACTCTTGATTTTGAATAAAGTTCTGATTCCTTTAAGAAACAGAAATTGTTATAATCAGATATGTTCAGTACGAAGCAGTAAGTATATACAGGAACCTTAACTAAAACCACTAAATTGTAAGGAAAATAAAAGCATTAAAATTAAAGTAGCATCAGCCTGATATGAAGTGGGAAGTTCATTTGAGCCGAGGAGTATAGACCAGCCTGGCAAACATTAGCAAGACACTGCCATAGAAAACAGTAAAGAAGGGCGTGGAGAGATGGCTCAGCGATTAAGAGCACTGACTGCTATTCCAGAGAACCCTGGTTCAAATCCCAGCACCCACATGGAGGCTAACAACCATGTGTAACTCCAGTTCCCAGGGAATCCAACGCCCTCTTCTGACCCATGCTGGCATTACACTACATGGGTGTGTACATACCCACATGCAGGCAATACAGCCATGCACATAAAATAATAAAACTAATAATAAACAAATAATACATAAAGTTAATAATAAAGAAAGAAAATATAAAAATAGTAAAGGAGGTGTTTTATGGCAATGCAAAATCACTTTAGAGTTTCTTTGCACATGAAAGATAGTTTGTGAATATTCATAACATTAAGTGAGAATGAAACTTTAGAGGAGCAGTGATTTCAGTTGCTCAGTAGAAATAATATTTTCACAGGCTGGCAATGGCATGGAGCATATGACACAGAGCCGGGATGCAATAGAAAATCGAGAAATAGTCTCTGTATTATCTATGTATATATTCTGAAAAATATAATTACTTCAAACATCACAAAGCTGGTACTGAAAGAAATATAAACCACTGTTCAAGATAAATATGCTTTAATAAATTCACATTTAATGGAAATAAATTGCAGAGGACCTACTCATTCAGAAGGAAAGAAAAGCAGCGGATTGAAATGGACGTATATATAAAATTATAGATTGGGTTGCATGGCAAAAGAGAAGAAAAGGGTAAACATTAAGTCTTGTCTTTCTAAAATTTTGAGTTATTTTTATTTTAAGCCTGTATGGAATATGAAGTGTCCAAAAGACTTTTCCTGAAGCTAATGTGGGAAAATATACATTCAACATCTGTTATTAGATATGAAGAATTCCTTACAGTGTAATATGAACACAGAATACTTTAGTATGCACTTATTCTCAAGTACAGAAAAGTAGAAATATCATCATAACTTCTTTAGTCCCAGGATTTATGCTTGCATGTGCCACATCATCCTTAAAATATTTAACTGACATTTTGTATTATATTACTGGTGTAGAAACAAGTAGATTAATCAAAAACAAATTTTTTTCTGTCTTTTTGAGATAGAGTCTGCCCGTAGTCCCAGCTGGCCTGGAAATCACTGTGTAGACCAAGGTGGCCTTGAACTCATAGAGATCTGCCTACCTCAGCCTCTCAAGTGCTTGGATTAAAGGCATGTGCCTGGCTTAATCCAAATATTTTACTGAGCATTTAAGTCCTGTTTAAAGTGAGCAAGTTTGCCTGGACACAAATCTCCCCAAATTGCAGATCAGCTTTTCTCTGTCCAGTTCTAGAGTACGTGAGCCTGCTGAGGCTGATTTGTTCCTGCAGCTGGTAAGGAAGGAGCAGAGAAGAGGGAGAGCTGGGAGCCTCTGCTCTCACCCAGTGAAGGGATTTTCCTTTCAGCACCCACAATTCCTGCAGCACTTGGGACACTTAAGGCCACTGCCCTGTGCCTTGCACAAGATTATCTGCTCTGGCAAGGGAAGATATTCTACCCACATTTTCAAGAAGGCTTCTAAGTATGAGCTTCTCTGTCTCTACATTTTTCATTTGTCATCTGAATCTTTCTTGAATGTCACTGACATCTGATCATGCTGAATATCTGGCCAGTGCCTCATCCTGAACTGTCTTACCAATTTCAAATGAAAGAGCTACCTTCAGCAAGAGCACTCCCAGAGAATACTCTGTACCCTTTGTTCTCCAGTATTATTAACACCTAACCTACCTTGGGCTCCAAAAATCTCATTCACCCTTGTGGAGCTGAGAATCTGCCCAATCCCTACTACTTAATGCAAATTTTCATTGCAGTTTATATTATACCAATAGCAATATGTGTACCACAGACAATCTGTACCACTTATTGCAGGCCCCAAGAGTATTTTATTTAGAGGCTTCAGGATACTCAGTTCAGACTTCTGTGGTTCATGTGGAAATCTACATACCTGAGAAAAACATGAAACAGCCATCAAGACACACGTGTGTACATTAAACCCAGTGATCACAGCACAGACATCATTGTGGAAACGGTGGAAATACAGAGTAAATGCACAAATGAGGGGAACATGTTTGAGAATAATGATGATACAGACATGACAAAGAGCATAAGGCAGGTAGAGAATGGTTGTTCAGCAGCAGAGATGCCAGATCCTCACACAGCCAACCCTGCTCTCACAACAGGCAGCACTCCCAACAGCAGCACTGAAAATACCCCAGAAGGAACCACTGTATTGCTCTCATTGGCGACCCTTTTTCTCAGAGGAGCACGAGTCATCTCCTGGGTTTCTCTGACAGTTTGCTTCACCTGTATGTTAAATGTGCCTGTGGCCACACAGCATTAATGATAGATGAAATCCCAGGATGCCTTTGTGTTGTGGCAAAACAGTATCAAACTGAAGGGAAAAAAATCCAGCAAATCTTTAACTCTCATTCCTGGAATGGTTTAAAACTCCAGGAGGACTGAGGCAGCTTTGACCTCAAAGATTTTATAAGTAATCCTAAAAGAGCAAAGAAATAGCCACACTAAGAAGCCATTCCAAGAAAGTGGAGTATACATAGAAGTGGGCAATCAGTAAGAACGTTAAGAATTATTGGCATAACGAAAGAATGTTATCAGACCATGAGCTCTGTGGAAGTGACACTTTAGTACTTATACTGAGCTGTGTTATTGGTTTGGATTCTATTCCATACAGAGGTGGCTCACAATACCTGTAACTCCACGTCCATGAGAAGTCCTGTCTCTGGCTTCTGTGAAACTTGCACTCACATGCACATGCACATACAGACATACAGATATGAGAGAAGAAGGGAGGGAGGGAGGGAGAGAGAGAGAGAGAGAAGGAAGGAGATAATGTTTGTACAGACACAGAAGATACCAGGAAGGAGAAATAACACCAAAAACCTAACTGAACACACACAGAGAGAGAGAGAGAGAGAGAGAGAGAGAGAGAGAGCACCAAGAGTAGTGGTGCATGTTTTTAATCCTAGCACTTAGGACACAGATGCAGGTAGACAGATCTATGTGAGATCAAGGTCAGCCTGGTCTACATAGGGAGTTCCAGACCAGCTGGGGCTACACGGTGTAATGCTAGATTCTCTCCTGGGAGACCCATGTGTGCTCTCTCGGCTCCCAGGCCCATGTGGTCCTAATGACTACTGACAAAACCAACACCATGGATTGTTTGTATAAAGTTTATGAATTCTGATAGAAAGTTACTTACAAAGGCATACACCCATGGGCTCTTTCCCCTACATCTCACTGAACTTTTGAGATCCACAGCTGCCAGCAGGCCACCAATGCCCCATGAAAATAGTGACTCTCTGCCACTTCCTGGCTTCCTCAGCATCTGTCCTTAGACACTTCACCTTATGCAATTGAAGCTGACCGACTGGGTGGCAGGAGTGACTGTCTCCCCCTGGGCCTCCAGAGTCTCTTGAAGTTCAGTGCTAGTTCTCTCTGAGGACAAGCCTACCCAACCCAGGGAGACCCTGCCTCAAAAATGAAAAAGTGAGTAACAGTGAGTTCATCTTTAGGGGTTAGGGCTTAGGTAGGGGAAAATAATTTACGATGATAGAGTTTAGGATGATAGTTTACAGTTAAAATTAAGATTCAGTTTAATTACTAATCACAGTTGTCCATTTGATGGAATTTAGAAATACTATGGAAAAAAGACTCTGGATTTGATTGTGAATCATTTTCTAATTAGATTAATTCAAGTATGAAGATCTCTTTCTAATTTTATTTATTATTTTTATTTTATGTGTATGAGTGCATGTGTGTAAGAGCAACCGTGTCATGCAATGCTTGAGGACAGAAGAGGCCATTGGATCCCCTGGAACCAGAGATATGGACGGTTGTTAGATGCCATGTGGGTGCTGAGATTCGAACAGTCAGTGTTCTTAAGCAGCAAACCATGTCTCCAGCCCCAAAGATCCATTCTCAATGTGAGTGACAACATTCCAGAGGCTGGTGTCCAGATAATAATAGGAGCAAGCTAGCTGAGCACCAGAATTCTCTTTCTCTACTTCCTGATTGCGGATGCAATGTGACCAGCTGCTCCTTTCTGCATTTCTGCCACAATGCCTTTCTTACCACAGTGGCATTCCCTCAAACTGTAAGCCAGTGTAATGCCTTTCTCCCTTAAATTGTCTCAAGACATATATTTGGTCAAAGCAATGAGGAAAAGAAGTAATACTGAAAGTTTTTAACTACAAGTGTAGGTGTAGATGTTTTTGTGATAAACATGACCAGGTGGTTCTTAAGATTTTGGAAGTGGTTTAGAGGAAGAACTTGGTAGACTTTGGAACTTGAAATAGAAAAGCCGTAGGCTACGATAAGCAAAACTTAATAGGCAATTCCAGCAGGGAGTTTTGGAGACCAAAATACTTACAGAAACATGATCAGTGAAATCCTGACTCAGGAGGTTTCAGAGAGAAACAAAGGGTCTTATTGTGGACTGGTCTAGGAACAATTTGAGTTATATTCTGGTAAAGAATCTAAGTACATTATGCCCTAAACTGAGACTGAGTTCAGAACTTATGAACTAATTTGTTTGGGGGAGGAAATCTCAAGTCAGGACATGATTCAGGCTGAGGCATGACTATTGCTGACTGTTCTTATTCTGATCAAAACTGGAGGGGCAGGGATACCTAACTTTTGAAAGCTGGATGATTGCATCAATGTTCCCAGATCTTGGACAGAGAGCTGTAATATTTAGGGTTTACCTGCTTAGTTTTGTTATGGTTTTAGTCTGATCTTTCTTTCCTAAGCTCCTATTCCTACTTTCTGCAATGGGAATGTTTTTCTGTGCAATTATGTGATGTTCACAGATCCTGATGTCATCGTGTGGAGCATCACCAAGTATGGACTAAGCTGTTGTAGGTAAAAGCCATGCAGGGAACTGAGATTGCCATCTGTCCATTACACCCACCCCTTGTGAAAGTGCCGCCATAGAGGTCAGAGGACAACTTGTGGGAATTGGTTCTCTCCTTCCACAATGTGGGTCTGGGGGAATCCAATTCAGGCTTGGTGGCAAGTGCTTTTACCCACAGAGACATTTCACTGGTTCTCATTAGTTATATTTCTAATCATGTTTTCTATTTCTTCATGATTCAGTTTTAGTAGACCGTATTTCCAAAATCCATCCTTCTGGAGGTTATGCAGTTTGCTGTGGTAGTATTCTCTTCCAATCCATTCTGCTTCTGTAAGATTTTTAGTAGTATCTCTACTTTGATTGGATTCGGGGGGGGGCATTGGGCTCAAACCTAGTGATGTCCACATACTACTTGCAAAGCATTCTGTCACTGAGGCTTTCTGGTTGCTTGTTTTGCTTCTGTTTTGTCACAGGGGCTCTTTAACTTGCCTAGGGTGGCCTGTAGCCCATGCTAGGCCTTGAACTTTTCTCTGGCCTCAGACTTCCAAGTGCTGGGATTACAGGACTACATCAGATATCAATTGAATCTTTAAAAAATGTCAGAAATGAAATCTTTTATGCCAAACATTTGGAAACTAAGCGCTTGTCTTCCTCTCTAGTACCCTTGCTGTAGGACTAACATTTACTTTGATGTTGTTTGTTTCTTAAAATGTGCAACGTAACTTGCAGCACTCATTTCCTGTCACCCCATTTTAAAAAACTTTTTATTTTTGTTTTTTGAGATAGGGTCTTCCTGTGGCCCCAGCTATATAGACCAGGCTGACCTCAGTCTCACAGAGATCTGCCTGCCTCTGCGTCCCCAGCCCTAGGATTAAAGGCATGTGCACCATGCCCAATCTGCCTCCCTTTTGTAAGTCTCATAGTTACATTGTGGGAAAGCTTTTGTTCCCTCAACAGATCTTGTTTTCTCATTGCATTAGTCACAGTTTCCCAAAGGAAGAGAACTGATGACAAGATTACGCATAGTCCAACCATGGCTGTGCCTCACCAGAGACTGAGGAGCCGGTAGTTGCTAAGTCCATGAGTGTAGCTATCTCAGTAGTCCCAATCTGGTTCTGAAGCCTGGAGGACTCCTGGAGATCTACTGGTCTTCAGTCTACTTTGAAAAGCAAAGAGTTGCTTATAATATCTGCCAATGAATGCCACAGCAGCAAGATAAAGTCAGCAGTGAGAGCGAGGGGAAGCAGAGAAAGAGCAAAACTCCCTCCTACCATGGCCTTTGATATGGGCTGCCACCAGAAAGTGTACCCATATTTAAGGGGACGTGGGTATTCGGGCTTCAAATAATCTGATCAAGAAAGTCTCTCACTTTTATTTAATTTCAGATCCAGTCAAGTTGACAACCAAGATTAAACACCACACTCATCCACAAACCCTCTTTCTTCTTTTGTGATTTTTAGAACGGGGTTAGGATGTGCCAAGGCCCACATTCCCAAATGGCAAGATTTTTACTGAAGTAAAATAGGATGCTCTTTTACAATTGGCCACTGGGGTTTAGATTTTGTGGTTCTTCAACCAATGAGGATAGCCAAGCTCTCTTTCACTTCAGGGATAAAAGGAACAGGTCATGTTAACAATGTGTGTGTGCTCCTTTATTGTCCCGTGAGTTGCATACTTCTGATCAGAAGTAAAGTTTGCATTGCGAAGACATTTTGAATTGTAGTGGTGATTGCTTTCCTTACAACCCAGAACTTATTTCTAACATCAGTATATCTGTGTGTATCAATTATGTTTCTTTTTAAAATATTTATTATTTTTATTTTAGGTGTGTGAATGTATTGCCTGCATGTATGTGAGTGCACGCATGTCGTGCAATGCCTCAGAGGACAGAAGAGGGCTTTGGATTCCCCTGGAACTGGAGTTAAAGATGGTTCGTAGCCACCATGTAGGTGCTGGGAATCGAACCTGAGTCCTCTGAAAGAGCCGTCAGTGCTCTTAAATGTTGAGCCATCTCTCCAGCCACATGTTTCTTTTCTTACAATTTAACTTTTAGTACCATTGGTTTTATTTGATTCCCTATTTCACGGATTGACTCTCTAATCCCTATTAGTGCTTCCTAAAATCCACTTTTCCGTCCATTAAAACATTTGTTCTAGAGTGATAACACAGCCCTTAAAGGGTAAAAACCAAAAGGACAAAAAAAAAATTGTTCCCATTTTCACATATTGATCTAAACAGCTAATTTGCTGATTTGAGATGTAGGCCCCTGTAGTCCTGCTGCCTTGAACTATCATTTCCCTAGTACTGGCAAGACAGGCATGTTCCACCAATCCCAGACTTGGCATGTGTTAGTTTGGGTCTGAAAATACTGGCCTGAGAGAGGTGTGAGCGCGTTTGGGTCTGAAAATAATGGCCTGAGAGAGAAGGTGTGAGCGTCCTTCACGAGTTCCACTAGAATTCCTGATCCCTGGAGGACATTAGATCTCTTTTTCACTTTGCAGTGTGCTGGACTGGTGCCCTTCTAGTTGTGAGACTGGCGATCATTCCGTTTTTGGACACTCTAATGGACTGTGCATACAGTAGTCATCCCCGGCGCAGGAGGAAGAACCGGAAGTGTCTACTGACTGCAGGAAGACAGCAGTGCCAGCTCTCTGAGGGAGGAGCAAGTTCTGTCTGAATGCAGACCTCCCTGGAGCTGGGCCAACACTCCCTGGGGGCAGAAGCCAGGGCTGTTTTGTACAGACTCTTCCCCTCAGTTCTCTCTCCCTACAGAAGCCAGGGCTGTTTTGTACAGATGCTTCCCCTCAGTTCTCTCTCCCTATCACTAGGGCCTCACTAGATAGGGCCTCACTAGGCAATCAGGGCGTCCGGGTAGGCCGTCCATTCAGGAGCTGGATTTATGGGAGGATCCGGTTCTCAGCTGTGTCCACGCTGACGGTTCTGCTCTGCTGCTAATGATCGTCTGTGCTGTGATGTGAGCGATGCAGAGGAAAGCCGGTCCGTGAGAGCTCGCACAGAACACTTGGGGCCAACCGTCCCTAGTAGAGGAGGAGCGTGGGTGGAACCGCCAGAGCCGGTTGTGGGGGATCGTCCCCGGGGCTGGTGCGGAATAGACAGGCAGCCAACCGCGCGTGGACAGGGCGTGGATCTGCGGTTTAGTTAAGCCGAGGGAGCCTAGATCTTTCCCGCCACCTGGAGAGTGGAGTCTGGCCGAGTGCTGGAGGGCCTGGGAGAGGGGGGTGTACGGGGGCTAGAAGGCGTTGGTGACGTCACAGTGAGGCTTGCACGCACCTAGGTGGCGTTGCTGTTGCACTGGTCACTAAACTAAAGGCTGTAGAGGTTGAATGGTGCATGTTAATTTTATAGTTAGAAGCCACTTAAAAAATTATGATTGTGTGAACATGTTAATATTTATTTTTATTCTTGACAGTTTCAAATGTATACAACTTTGTCCATTCTTTCCATTAACTTCTGATGTTCCCCCATCTATTCTTACAGAATCCCTTCTCAACAGTCAACATGTCCACCTGCTTTCCTTTGCCATGGTCTCTCTCTCTCTCTCTCTCTCTCTCTCTCTCTCTCTCTCTCTCTCTCTTCTCTCTCATATCCCACTGTGGTTCCATTAGAATTGCTGCAGGGGCCTGGTTGGGCGTTAACTTACTGGACACCGATCATCTCACGAGTGGCTTTAGCACTGAAGAAGATGACGCCCTCTTGCAGCAACAATAAATTGCCAGTAGTGCCTTAGGGAGGGCTGGGGTCTCTGAAAGACTAACTCATCCAGGACAGAATGTTGACAGGGCCAGTCTCAGGTTTTCTGCAGACAACCGCAGCTGTTCTGAGCTGATGAATGAAATGGCATTTCATGTCCAGAAGAGGCCCACTTTGAATTAATTTTTAAAAATCAGCAAACTCTGTCCAGTTAATTTCTTTGTGTAAAGATGAGAGGCCCCAGTGGACAAGTAATATTTGTTGAGAAATCCATACCTTTCCCATTCAGTTCTCTTTGCTCTGCTGTGAATGATCAATAGACTAATTATTTCAGTTTTATCTCTGGGTTTTCTGTTCCATTCTGTTCATCTGCTTATTCTTTCCCAAATTGTATACTACCTTAATTATTGTTTTATGGAAATCCTTAAAGTCAGATCGTATCAATATGTATACAATTTCTTCTGCAGTGTTGCATTCACTTTTCTGGATTTTGTTTTCTCTCCAGAGTCTCCTTTTTCTATTATTTATAACATAGTTGCTAGTATTTTTATTATTCATATTTTATGTGTATGAGTATATTGCCTCCATGTAAGTAGATGTAGCCATTATGCAATGCCCAGGAGGTCAGAAGAAGGCTTAGGATCCCCTGGAACTGGAGTTATGAATACTTGTTACCCACCATGTGGGTTTTGAGAATTGAACTTGGGTTCTCTGCAGGAGCAGCCAGTGCTCCTAACTGCTGACTCATGTCTCCAGCCTCAGTTCAAAATCTTAATATTGAGTCTACTCTATATAATCATGGTATATATCTCCATTAAGAATTATTTTATCGGGACTGGAGAGATGCTCTTGAAGAGGATCTGGTTTGGTTCAAGGACCCACATGGCAGCTGACAACCATCCTGAGCTCCAGGTTCATAGGAAATGAGGCTCTCTTAGGACCTCTTTGCGGGTTGCACATACATGGAACACTCACATACATGCAGGCAAAATATTTCTACAGAAAAAATATTTAAAAATTGTTTGTTATTGTGTTTGTGTGTGTGTGTGTTTGTATGTGTTCTGGCATGTGTGTGCCATGACACACATATAGAGGTGTGTGATATTCCCTTCCCATGGATTTGTTTTTAAAATTATTAGTCTGATTATAAGATCTTTTCAATTTTAACTTCTTGTTAAGGCACATTACCCCCCCCCTTTTCATTTTTCTTCTTGATTCTGAAAACTGAATGCAAGGTTTTTGTTATTATTTTCCTTTTTTTTTTTTTTCTTTTGAGACATGGTCTCTGTGTAGCACCTGCTGGCCTGAAGCTCATCATGTAGACCAGGCTGGTCTTGATCTCACAGAGATCTGCCTCCCTCTGCCTCCTGAATGTCAAGATTAAAAGTGTATTCCACCATGTCAAGCTTTGATACTAGGTTCTTGCTCATGCTAAACATATGCTTTTGTATCTAAAATTCCTTCTGGGAGGCACAAATGATGTCCATCCCCTCCTCCCTTGGTCCCTACAACAAACCAAGGTGAAGCTTTGCCAATCTGCAGTTTGGGAAAACAGTGAGTTATTGGGCTTACAGAGCAGTGGGTCAGGGTTTACCTACAGGAGTGTGGGTGCCCCCCACCCCACGGCCACACTAGAAAGTCTCCATGTGTGTGTGTGGGGGGGGCTGAGCCCACGGGTGAGGCAGGATGGCGCCTAGAGGAAACGGCTGGAACATGGGCAGACTTGTTTTGAAGAATTTCTGATTGGCTCCTGTCATTTCCATGCATCTTGGCTGCGCGTGATCACCCTGAAAACACAATGCTGTGCTATGGAGAGGAGACTGCATGCTCAAGTTCACCTTTGATATGATTGGACACTTGGTTGGGGAGGAGATTTTCCTTTGTGGTTTTTACCTTTATAAGCTCTGTACACACCTGCAAGAAACGAGTTCCTGCTTGACTGGTTCCCTGTGGCATCTGATTGTCTCCCAGGGAGGCTGCGGGTAACAGGCAGACAGTGCACATCCCTTTCCCTGGCTCCTGTGTCAGGGCAGGATCCCCGACAGGTGTGGGTAACTTTCGAGAAGCCATCCAAAATGGCAAGAGTGCATCTCCCTCCAGGCTTCCTCTGCTTAGGTACCTTTGGTCCCTCCCCCTTGTGACTGGTGGGTTGGGAGGTATGGCTGACTCTGCCTGCCCCTCTTTTCTTATGGAGCATACCAGTCAACAAGTTTGACTGTGAGGATCCTAGACAAGCAGGCGTGACCAAGCTTGGAAAGTGGGCATCTGATGTCCATGCTCTGTCATTCAGAGGACAGTTCA
>NW_008353205.1:60530-65988 GCF_000622305.1 Nannospalax galili | reverse complement strand
TCGAAAAGAAAAAGAAAAATGTGATCTGTTCTGGTTTTATGGATGACTTTTTAAAAAATATTTTATTTATTGTTTTTATTTTATGTGTATTTGTGTATTGCCTGCATGTAGGTAAGTGCTCCCGAGTCGTGCAATGCCCACAGAGGTCAGAAGAGGCTGTCAGATCCCCTGGAACTGGAGTTATGGACAATTGTTAGCTGCCAAATATCCAGAGTGATTGACTTGTGACCTAGGTAAAATAAAAAAGAAAACCTTGTTTAGGCTTTTGGGTAGCCCCAGGCTGGCAGATAGATAACATACATGCAGTAATTTCTGATAATATATCTGCTTTCTAGAACTGCTTATCAGGTTATGAAGCAGACACTTGTAGGGGCAAACTCCTGTATTAATGGATCAAAGTGTCCTTTCTTTTCAGCTAAAATTCTTTTGAGAAATCTTAGTATACTTAGAGGTGTTGTTTTATGCAAATTTTTGCTGTATGTTTATATGTGTCTGTGTGTGTTGGTGTATGTACTTGAGTGTGTGCATGCTATATGGAGGTCAGAGGTCAATATCATTTATTTTCCTTGATCTTTCCTCTATTTTTTGTTTTTTTGTTTTGTTTTGTTTGAAAATGGGTTATTCACTTGAGAAATCTTAGTATACTTAGAGGTGTTGTTTTATGCAAATTTTTGCTGTATGTTTATATGTGTCTGTGTGTGTTGGTGTATGTACTTGAGTGTGTGCATGCTATATGGAGGTCAGAGGTCAATATCATTTATTTTCCTTGATCTTTCCTCTATTTTTTGTTTTTTTGTTTTGTTTTGTTTGAAAATGGGTTATTCACCAAACCTAGAATTAATCAGTTCTGCTGGCTGAGTGGCCGGTGAGCTTAAAGAATCCACCTGTTCTGTGCCCCTTCCTTGAGCACTGAGTGTACAGAAACACACACCTCCTTTTACACTGTGCTCAGACTGGATTCACATTGAGATTTTTGTGCTTGTTTGACAGGCGCTTTACTGACCCATCTCCTCCCCATCTGCCTGTAATCTTTATGACAGAAGTGAGACACTTGAATAGAGCCTAAAGAAAGAGCAGTCAAAATTAACAGATGAAAAATTATTTATGAAGAAGATTGGAAACCTCTTCCTAGCAGGGCTTCATGTAAGGGACAGAGTGTGTGCACGACAGGCCCCCCAGTCTTAGGGGAAAGCTGGTACTATGTGAAATGACCTATAAACTGTCATGACACTCATGACCTGGTGCTTTTGAGCTGCTTTCCTTTTCTATCTCGCCAGCCTATACCTATGCTTATCAGTGTGTTTTTCTTTCTTAATAAACTGTCTCTTTCTACCACTGGCCATGTGACCCTGGTCCAATTGTGCCAGAATACAACCCGGAAATCTCAGGGGGTGGCCTCGGGACTTTGATCCATAACTCTCACAGTTGATGTCACCAGCCTGGAAGAAATGCTCATGTTTCTCCTCCCTTCCTTTCTCTTATAGCTTTCACTTTGCCCTGCACGCCTGGAAGTGCTGGGTGAGCTCCCACCAGGAACTTGATAGCTGAATGGAGAGCATGTTAGCTACCTGTCTGGTTGCTGTGGCTAAATACATGACAAGAATCAAGGGAGGAAAGTTATGTTCCAAGAAGATATATATCATGTTGGTGGAGGAGTGTCGGCAGGGGCGGCAAGCCTGCTGGTCACACTGCACTGGCAGTCAAGAAGCAGAGTGCTTGTGCTTTCTTCTACTTATCTAGTCCATGACCCAGCCCTCAGGAATGCTGACACCCACATTAGGATGTGTCTTGCCACCTTAATTAACCTAATCAAGATGACCTTTGATAGTCATGTCAAGAAGGTGACCTCTCCTAGATAAACCCTCACAGGTGTGCCAAAGCCTTGTGTCCTGGGTGATTCTAGGTGTTGTCAAGTAGGCAATCCATACAGCCAATCACAGACAGTGTGTTTACTGGTTTGACACCCAATCCACCCTATGAGTTCTCTGAGTGTGTTGAAAACCAGTGTATCACCCTCCAGGTCTTCCTTCCAGCTGGACACCCTTCCTGTAAATCACTTTAGCAGTGCCTTTGAGACATAGCTTCAGTGCTTTTCCCAATCCCCCTAGTCATATGAATTCTGTCAACAAGCAAGTGAGGAATAGGTGAGGGAGGAAAATATGCTGAGAGCACTTTGCACATAAGCAGCAGTGGAGTAGGGCAAGGTCACCTGAGGGTTTGAAGGCTCAAGAAATGGAGTAATTTGCAAGTTTGTCCTGATGGAGTAAAGATCTCTAGTGTTATAGCAAACAAGCTAAAGATTCATCTTTTAACATTATATAGCCTTGTGCTAGACGCCTTTGAAAAATATCGTCTTCCCACTGCTAGCAAACTAGAAAAATCAACTCCTTTTTTTCAAGTTCCTCAGGATGTCTTCTGTAGGTAAAGTAGCTAGTAGATCCTGGATGTCCTATAGCCTGACTCAACATCTGTTTATACATCTGTGCTTTAAGAACCCAGACTCAGCCACATACACAGATCCCTGATGAGGGTTGAGGTAGCTAATGGAAAGGAAGAGGTCTTCCATACCTACTTAGTGATAAAGTTAGGACCTCAGTGCCATCTCCATTCTTTACCTCATAAGGAATTGAGTTCTATTCTATATGCTATGACTCAATGTAGGAAGACTGCCAAGAAGTCCAGTTAAGAGTGGGACGAGCATTAAACATGTTATGTCTTACATCACAATGGGATCTGTAACACTTCAATGGGATCTGTAAAACTCCAAAAAGGGTTTCTGATCTTGGTGTGGGTCTTCAGTACACATTCTGGTCACAGTTCATCCTTCATGGAAACCAGCATAGGAACTAAGGGCAGAAACTTGGAGTCAGGAACAGAAGCACAGCCTATAGAGGATCTCTGCTTATTGGCTTGCTCCTCTAGTCTGTTCTCTGTCTGCTTTTTTGTACAACTCAGGACCACCTAGTCAGGGATGCCAGCACCCACATCTCTCAACAATCAAGAAAATGCCTCACAGAAAAGCTCACATGTCAATCTGATTGAAGTAATTATCCAATTGAGGTTCTCTCTTCCAAGGTGTGTCAAGTTGACAACTGAAGCAATCCAGGACAGTAACAGAGCACGAAACCTCAGGCAACTGTTCTTTGGTCAAGGGGTCAGTGTTTAGATGTCCTTCAATGTATTGAATAACTTGTATTTCCTGAAACATGCAGAAGATTCATGAATGAGTACCTTCTCTGGAGACAGTTAAAACACTAATCTTTGGGCTTAACAGTAAGTCATTAGGGGTGAGTTTAATACTATGTCCATGTAGCAGAATAATAATGGGCTTTCCCTACAGCCTGTGACTTTTCTAACCATTGGTTCTTGACCTTCTTAACACTGCCAGATCTGGGCTCCATCTTGTGAATTGGGCCTTACATACAATAGGAAAGTGGATTGCTACTCCATGGATTCATTCCATATTGTAGCAGTAGATATATCTTGCCAGTCCATTTGTTACTGTAGCTTGCAGGGTTCACAACTGGGTAAATTTGATGATTACCTTTCTCCTCCAGTAGCCTGCATCGCACTTTCCTACAAGATGAAAGCTAGCCAGTAGAGATGAGGTTTTGAGATCACTACTAGCTCTATTTCTCCTTGTTTGTTCTGTGACTCATGTGTGTAGTGCCTTCAGGCATAAAGTCTTACCACCAAGTTCTGGCAGGTAATAAAAGCCATTGTAATGGTCAGTAATATTTGAAGGTATGTGGGACCCTCCTGGTCAAGAACTAGAAAAAAGGAAGTTCATTCCTGGCATTGAGCTTTTTATTTATTGGTCTATGGTGTCTCATAGGGGCATTATCCCCCATTATAGAGTAAGTCCATTTGATTCTGTAGGATTAGGTTTCCATATGACTTTTTAAAATGGCCATTAGTGTTAGTTATTTCTCCCCATAGCTCCTCCTCTACTTTGCCAACCCATCCCACTTAACCCTTTCTGTTCTTTTACTTCCTTCACCCCCTTTATGCCACTGCATTCTATCTCCCCTCCTATGACCCCTTACTAGTTTCCTGATCCCTGGACTATTCAATTGTCCCAGCTGAAACACATCTCTAAAGATTCAAAGCTGGCATCCACTGATGAGAGAGGATATGGGGCATTTGACTTTCTAGGTCTGGGTTTAATCATACAGGATGACTGCATCCAATTTCATTGATTTACCTGTGAATCGTATAATTTTGTTTTTCTTTTTTTAACAAAAAAATATTGAGCATTTCATACATGCATATACGGTGTTTTGATCAAATCCACGCCCACTCCCTCCCCATCACTTTTTCCTGACAACTTTATGTACACTTTCTTTTTTTTAAAATGGGGTTTTTGATACTCTCACATTCCCCCCTCTGAAGAGGTAACCCTAAAATCTTTTGGGGATTAGATAAAAGCTCCCAAATGCTTTTAACATTTTTGGCCTTTGAAACACAGTACGTTACTAAGAGGTCCAAGGATGTTGTGACTTTTAGCTAAGAAACTGGCTACTTTTCTCTGGGGTGTTTTTACGCCAAGTGCCTAGCCAATTCCTACCTGTTATTAGTATCACACTATTTCCCGAAGGGGTTACCCAAATTGCTGATAGGGAAGCAGGATGCAGACCACTCTGGCTTCTTCCATGCTGAACAGGGATGCAGTGTGAGGCAATTGGGGTACCACTTCAGTAGGTCTATCTAAAAGACTCCCAAATTGCATAATTCTTAACTGTAGGGAGAAAAGGAAGTCCTTGACTGGTGCCTAGAAGATGTGAAGGAGAAGTAAAGGCAAGAGTAGTTAGCATTGCAAGTTCTTGACAGGGAACCAGAAAAAAGTCAGAACACGGCAAATTTTAAATGTTCTTATCAGAGTCCACTGGGATTTCTTGATGAGATATTCCAAAAGCATCCTTCTGTTGGGTTCCTCCTCACTTTTCTTTTGTCTTCCAAGACTGAACTCGAGACTGATGGACTCAGGATTTGCTTTCAGGTGTTTTGATAGCTGTTGGAGCGGTTACAATCAGTGTCAGTTCCCCCTCAAAGGCTTCTAGATGGGGGAGAAAACAAATTTATCCATCATTTTAGAACAATAGCTAGTTGTCTCCCCTAGCTACAGGTGGGCACTACAGTATTAGAGACCAAGATTTGAAGTCTTACATCTCAGTAGAACTTTCTGACTAGGAACAAAATCATCAATGAGAAATAATTGTCTAAATAACTTTTTACATAAACTTAAGCCTAATGTCTGGGAAGTGTAATCCAGACATTGGATTGAACTCTTAAAGACGTATACTGGTGACTTTACTCTTTGGTTATACTTTCCTTTTGGGTGTTTAACACCATACAGTTAGCCCAAGTAAATCAATTTATTTTTTACACTTAAGGACATTTGAGGATCTGTTCCTCAGGGGTCACATGGGCTTGGGAGGAGCTCCTGGCTCCTTTCTTT
>NW_008353205.1:58846-60051 GCF_000622305.1 Nannospalax galili | reverse complement strand
TTTCATAATCTATTGTTTAGTTGATGGACATCTAGATTGTTTTCATTTTCTGGCTATTGTCAGTAGAGCAGCAATGAATATGGATGTGCAAGAATCTCTCTAGTAGCGTATAGAGCTATTTGAGTGTATGCGAAGCGTGGTATAGTTGGACAATGTGATAGATCTATTTCTAGTTGATTCAGGAATCTCCACCCTGCTTTCCATAGTGGCTGCACCAGTTATCACTCTCACCAGCAGTGAGTAATTGTTTCCCTTTCCCAGATCCTCCTTAGCATTTGTCCCTGCTTGGTTTTTGTATCTTAGCCTCTCTGAGTGTGGTAAAATGAAATCTCAGAGTCATTTTAATTTGCATTTCCCTAGTGGTTAGGGACACTGAACATTAAAAAATAATTTTCAGACATTTGCATTTACTGTTTTGAGAACTCTTGGATCAGATTCTTGTCCCAAATTTTTTTTATATTTTTTTATTAGTTTTATTTTATATGTATGCGTGTATTGCCTGCATGTAGGTAAGTGCACCCATGTCGTACAATGCCAGCAGAGGACAGTCCATTCTGTAGGTTGCCTCTTCACTTGACGAATGGTGTCCTTTGCTGTTAAGAAGTTTTTATATTTTCATGGGGTCCCATTTGTCAACTGCTGGCCTTAAAGACAGTGCTATAAGAGTTCTGTTCAAAAAGTGAAAGAAGGCACTCAGAGCTCTCACCCTGGAGGTGCTGAGTCCTCTCCCATCTTTGAAATAAACATTCCCTTTGTCTGTGGTTACTTTTGGGTGTGAACATTAACAAAGCCCACTTTACTCAAATCAAAAATTGATAATAAAAATTTTGAGCCATTCTTCTTATCTTCCACTTTCTTTGTGCTGAATTGGCTCTCCTCTTTTGAACCCATTAAGAATTATTCAAATCCAGAGCTACAGGTTTTATTCATCTAAATATATATAAGTGCATATATATTTGCCCCTGAAGGAAGCTTTCTTGGGGGGGGGGTCTTGCTCTCTCTTTCTCTTTTTTTTTTTCTTTTGAGACAGGGTCTCCCTGTAGCTCCAGTTGGCCTGGAACTCATGATGTAGACCAGGCTGGTCTCAAACTCATAGAGATCTGCCTGCCTCTGCTTCCCAAGTGCTGGGATCACCCAACTACAATTTTTTTTTTTTTTTTTTTTTTTTTTTGGTGTTGGGGTGGGGGCATGTTTTAATTGTTTTT
>NW_008353205.1:6830-58329 GCF_000622305.1 Nannospalax galili | reverse complement strand
TGGATAAGGGCACTTACTGCTTTTGCACAGGACATGGCTTCATTTCCAGGCAACAACATCAGGTGGCTCAGAATCACCTGTAACCACAACTCCAGGGAATCTGATGCCTCTGGCATCTAAGGGCACCTGCCCTCATGTGCACATACCCCACAAAGGTACACACACATGCACACTATTAAAAATAGTAAAAGAAAAATGTTTATTAGAGAGTGAACAAATGTTTTCAGTTATAGACTTTGTTGTGTCTTTTTGACATCCATGTTGTATTGAGAAGTGCATTTCTTAAACCATAAACTTGTGGGAATGAATGTTGCTTAGTGCATTATTCTTTATGCATATGGAACATACATATGAAAGTGCCTAATGTTCATCCTGTGTTTCAAATGCATATGCAAATTACCTATGTGATGCTTACACTGTTTCAAAATACTTCATAACAAATTTTAAGTCATGGTAAATATGTTGTGAAAATGAACCAAAGATTAGTTGCAATATATTAAATGAGAAAAGGGCATATGGAATGTGATTCCAACAGAACAAAATACAGCATCACGTTAAAATACTTCCCTGGTGGTAGTTATGGCATGAAAATTGCTTATATTGATACTCTGTACTTTCAATATACCATGTCCCAAACCTCATGTACATACTTTCTAAGTCTTATAATTTAGGGTTTATCTGTATATGTGCATATGCATGCAGCTTCTCCCAAATGCCAGAAGAAGGTATTGGATCCCCTAGAGGTGAGTTATAGGAGGTTGTGAGTCATACAGTGTTGGGTCTGAGAACCAAACCCCAGTTCTCTGCAAGAGTAGAAAGCACTCTGAACTGTTGAAACATACTATGATTCCCACCATGCTCATCTATGAATTTCAACACAGCAGGGCATCTAACATTATAAGCCCTGTTATTAAACCACAACCATATGACACCCTTGAAGCCATGCATTCTCAAACCCAGCTAACTTTCAGAGCATTTTTTTAGCTTTTTGACAAAGGGTCTCCCTGTAGCCTGAGCTGACTTGGAACTCACTATGCAGACCAGGTTGGCCTCAATCTCACAGGAATCCAACTGCCTCTGCCTCCCAAGTTCAGGGACTATAGGCATGCACCACATCCAGCTCAGAGCATTTTCACTGTACAAGAACACAGTGAAAGAACAGTGAAAGCAAGAATGCACAAATGCACGTCTTCAAGGTGGCCTAATGCAGTTTCAGAGTAGCAGAGGTGGCTCTAAAGAATTCTGTGTGTCCTCTTCAGGAATAAACACTCTGCAGTCTCTTAATCTCTGCATGCTGGTCAGTTTGTTTATTGCTACTAAGAATCTTTCAGATATTTGAAAGAATTTAAGAATGCTCTGTGTTTTCTTTAACTGATTGAAATATTACAAAGAGCTGACAAGATTTGAGGGCAGATAAAGGTGCTAACTACCAAAGCTGACGACCTGTATCTCATCCCCAGGAATCCCAGAGATGAAGGAGAGAAATGACTCCAGCCAGTTACCTCCTGACTTTCACATGCTGCTGTGACAGCTGTGTTCATGTGGGTACACACACACACACACACACACACACACACACACAAATGGTAAATACATGTAATTTGTGAAGGACCATGCTTTTAATATCCTGATTATAGTCTATTATGTTGATTCATTGTTTAATTCGATTCCCCCATTGGCCTTCTGCAGTATTCCTGAGGCTGTTTTTGAAATCATAATATCCAATCTTATTGTTTATATTCAAATACACCTCTCTAATATGAGTTAGAGTTACCAACTGAGTTTTCATATGCTACAAAAATACTCCATGATTTAGTATCTCCCAATAAATACAATTTAGAATATGCCAGTATGTCCAATTTATAGATGAATTTTGGAGGGAATCCAATGCATGACTAAGTTTTCAGTGCATAGAGCGATATTTTCAACCTATTCCTGTTTTATTACCTCTCATATTATATACACTATGTAAAAACCTCTCCATTCATTTATTGCTGGTTATTTTATAGGTTTTGATGATATCATGAAAGGAAATTGCCAATTTTCCATGTTTCTTCTGTTAATATACAAATGTAAAGCGAAATTTCAGCCTAGCATTATTTTTCATGTGTTTGTGTGTATTTCTGTGTAGATGTGAATGTGAGTGGAAGTGCTGGCAGATCCTAGAAGAGGGTGCAAAATCCCCTCAAACTGGAGACACAGGCAGTTGTGAACCACTGGGAGCTGAACTCATGTCTTCTGAAGAGCAGTGCATGCTCCTAACGGTGGAGCTGTCTCTCCAGCTTCTCATCATATGTCCATGTATGCATTAAATGTCCTATGACTGCAACTGTTCCTCTATACTCCTCTTAATGGTGTCTCCCTTTGCCTACACCTTTTGCATGTCTAGTATTACCCGCTATAGTTCAATGGCCTTTTTTCATAATTATCATATTTAATAAAACACATGGTACTTGCCATTCTGAGTTCATCTTCCTTTTCTTAACATGATTTTCTCCATCTCTATCCACATTCCAGAGATCACCATTTCCTTCTTTATTAAAAAATATTTTATGTATTATTGTTTTTATTTATTATTTTTATTTTATGTGTATGAGTGCATTGCCTGCATATCTTTAAGTGTATCTATGTTATGCAATGCCCATGGAGGTCAGAAGAGGGTGCTGATCTCCTGGAACAGGAAATATGGCTGGTTGTTAGCTGTTATGCAGGTTCTAGGATTGTAACCTGGGTCATCTGCAAGAGTAGCCAGTGCTCTTAAACCTTGAGCCATCTCTCTAAGTGCCTATTTCATTCTACCTTATCTACAATCCTTATCTATTCGTCTGTTGACAGGCATCTAGTCTAGTTCCATAATTAGGCTACTATTAATTATATCTCAATTAACATAGGTATTCAGTAATTCTTGTAGAATTCTGTCTTTTTAAATTTGGGGTATATAAACAAATATGATTTCTATCTCACTTGATATAGGATTTTGAATCCTATAATTGTGTTGAAAGAATCTTTTGAATTTTAATGCACATGATCTTATAATGGGAGCCTTGTAGTCTCTTCTGTTTTTTATGGCTGTTATTTCATCCTCTGTCTATATCATTAACATGATGCTTAGCTACATCCTGATTACAGAATTTGATATCTTTTGTGGTTGGATATTGCATTATTACTTTCTTTGTTGCTTAGGAATAAAAGGATTTGTTTTAGTCACAGTAGTTTGACAGAGGAGTTGTGGTGGCTACAGCTCTGCCTTCTGAGTGGGACATTGTGGCAAGTGAAATGATGTTGGAGATGAGGAGAACAGAGAAATGGAGCTAGATATGAGTGCATGATGTAACTCATGGGCTGACACCCAGTAACCAACTTCCTCCAGCCAAACTTCAGCTGAAGTGTACCTGGAAATGTCATGATAAGGGATGAGAGAGAGGGGTCACCTGTTAAAAATGTGTACTGCCCTCACAGAGAATTCAACCTTCATTTTCCATAATGTCTCAAAATACAGTCAAATACTGGGGATCAAGTCTTCAAACATAAGAGCATGTGTTGACATAGTACATCCAGATAATAACAGATTTTGATAAAACTTTATACTACTAAGAATACTTTTTGGAAAATAGATATTTTTACATTTCTTAGTCATAACTTTTAACAAGATATGGTCAAAATAACTCTTAGTTGTTATTGGAACTAGCTTTTCCCCTTTCATTCTTCATTTTGAAAACATCAATAAATTCTAAATCAAGGTAGGAGAGGCTTACAGAGAATGGCTGCACTAACTTGGCTTATATCCTGATAAAACCCCACACATTCTGAAGAATGAAGTTTTGTGAAGAAATATTGCCAAAATTAGAGTCAAGTATGTGAAATAAGAGTCACAGGATAAGAGTCACAGCTGTGTTACAGATTCTGCAAAGCTGATTGAATGATTAGAACTGTGACTGTGGAGACTTGGAATGATGCATATTCAAAGCTCTATTTTGCAAGGAGAGATGGCTCAAGATTAAGCCATGAGCAGACCCTGGGGGAGATGGGGTGTCACCTGTTCTTGTGCAATGTGTCAGATGGTTAAAATTAAGTAATGTCCAAAGATTGGCAGAGAAATAATACTGGAGCCAAATGAAAACTAAGATACACTGTAATTGCACAACATTTCTGTGCATTGGATTATATTGCTTAATCCATATTGATTTCTTCAATTCAGGCAGATTTTCTCATGACCTGGAGGACTGCTCTCCAGGTAGGCAGAAGTAATTTTGATGGATATAAACATTATTTTAAAAAGATAAGGATTAGGGAATCTCAGGGACCAGGACACAATGAGCGAATCAGAATATTTGTAATGCTATTTCAGTTTTAATATATGTTTGAAATTATTTCAAGCAAATTTTCTTCTGAAATAGACAATATTGGAATTCTTAAATTGGCTCCTGGGTTGCCTCATTCTTTTTCAAGGAAGGACATAGTGTGGAATACTGCTCCTAAAGCTAAATGAAAATTATGATAGGCCAGGATCTGAAAATGAGGGCCACTAGTGATGTCTTGACAGCTTACAGAATGATAAACTGACTGGGACCATGAGAAAAACCAGAAATCATAGATGTTCCAAAAAATGGACCAAAAACTGGAAACCAAGTGTTAGTGTTTGTGAAGAGTGCCCTTCTAGAATTCCATAAGATACAAACATAAACCTCAAGAATTTCAATAAAATATTCAGAGCATAAAATACACTCGAGAGATGGATCAGTACTGAAGACTGCTTGCTCTTCTTACAGAGGACTGGAGTTAGTTTCCCAGAAACCATTCTGGGGCTCAAAACTGCCTATATCTCCAGCTCTGTGGGAACCAACACCCTCATACACCTGCACACATTTACACACATATACAAAAACAGATAAATAGTAAATATTAAACAAAAATCCTTAGCTCCCAAGAGATTGCTTATCCTTGGAAATTTTTTCTCACCAAGTTGGTTGCTGGTTTGAGGGAATGTAACATTCTTGGAAAGATCTCACAAGCATAAATAACAAGAGCTGTTCACTCAGACCTGTGGTGGTCTGTCCTGCAGAACCGTGGGGGTGCCTGGCAAGAAGGAAGGCACTCAGGCACAACACAGCACAGTGTTGGGTCAAACTCCTGGAGCCTGGCCCTAATGCTTTATTCAGGAAATATTTATGCAGCAAATTCAAAGCAAAAGTCAGCAGTTTCAAGGCCTTGGCTACGTAGCATACAGAAAGAACTTTTCTCATAACAATTTTAAAGAAGTGCTGATTAACTGGGGGGTAAACTGTTCGGTTTTTTGTTTTGTTTTTAATTTTTTTAAGGACGTGTCCTTGCCTTCTGTAGAGAGCAGACTGCTTTGAGATTAACCTGACCTGAAAACATATTTTCATTCTCAGTGTTCTAGAACACAAGTCTTCACAGCTTGCCTGTTGGTGTACATGGAAATATACGTGCTTAACCCTTGAGCTGCAGCCTTGGTCACTCTCATTGCAGCTCTGCTTCAATGTACACTGTGTTTCCCACGGAGCCCTAATGATTTATACAAACATTGTGGCAAATTTTGAACTCTTGTTATACTTTTGGATGTTTATAAATCTATCCAAACTCACAGAAATACTCAGAGGATCAGCCTTTCCAGAGCACTCTGGACAATGAGTCCAGTGAGCTTCCTGAAGACACTTTCACACAGGTTGTCACTTGTTAAATGGGGAATTGATCCCATCCCATCTAATTACACCTAAACAAAGCATTAAATTCCTGGAAGCAGTTTATCCTAGGACAAAGTTGCTGAAGTAGCAGATATGATCCTCCTGTCTCCAACTCCCATACACAAGGAATAGATTTATGAACCACCACATCCACATTCGGCCATGGGTTCTGGAAATGAACTCAAGTCGTCATGCTTCCAACAAGCACTTCAGTCAGTTATCTCCACAGACTGCAAATAAGCAGTTTTACAGACACCTGGTCAGTTACACATATGAATTCACAGCACTTGTGACAGCATGGGCAAAGTACACATAAGCTCAAATCAGACAAATTCCCAGCACAGACATGGAGAAGTGGGTAAAAAACCACAATCCTATATAAGGAACTATTGGCAACTGATGACTGCTGGGAAGGGAGATTGATTCTTGTTTAAGGATAATACTCTTAACAGGTTTACCAGCCTCCAGTGGATGAACCCACACTGGAGGGTGGGAAGTTAGTAATGAGGTGCAGATATGGGAGATGATCTAAATATGCTCAAAATATATTGTATGAAATTCACAAAAATTCAATTAAAAAGAGAATAACAGTCTAGGTAGGGGCTGTATCATTGTACTATATCTTTAGCCCATTACAGTATCATTCTAAGCAGCTTTGAATTCTTTAATGTAGATACTAATACTCTTTCAGGTACATAGTTTGCTATGAATAGTATTCATTGAGAAGCCGATCTCCACTCAATTCTTTCCTGTACAAAAGCTTTCAATTTCATAAAATCTCATTTCTCAACTTCTATATTTAGTATTTGTCATTTATATTTGGCATTTCTTTGTTAATGTCTTGCACTGACCTCCTCTCTATTAGCAAGACTGTGGTACTAAAGTCACCCATTATTATTATACTGCAGTCAATCTGTGTCTCTTTAGCCTTTAGTGTTCAGGAAATTGGGGGTGCTGATGGTTGATGCACATGTGCAAAATTCTACTGTCCTCTGTAAAGATTGTTTCCTTAGTATGAAAAAAATTTCTTTATTTCTTCTGATGAATTCAGGCTTGAAATCTACTTTATTAGATATGAGTATATCCATGCCTGCTTGCTCTCTAATAGCATGTGCTTACCGTACCTTTTAAAGTTCTTTCACTTTAAGCATATGATTCTTTAGCCAGGTAGGTTTGTGGTTTAACTTAAAAAAATAGTTGGTTTATTTTGACTGGATAATTGAAAGCATCAGGATATGGAATTAATGTTGAACATGTATATGAACTCTTAACATTTTCTTTTTTAAAAAATATTTTATTTATTATTTTTATTTTATGTGTATGCATATATTGCCTGCATGTAGGTAAGTGCACCCATGTTGTGCAATGCCCACGGAGGACAGAAGAGACTGTTGGATCCCCTGAAACCGGAGTTACGGACAGTCGTTAGCTGCCATGTGGGTGCTGGGATTCTAACCTTAGTCTTTTGCAAGAACAACCAGTGTCCTTAACCGCTGAGCCATCTCTCAGGCCCTGACATGTGTTTTCTAATGCTTGCTTCTATCTTAACACTCTTTCACTTATTTGTTCGGCTGGTGTGGCTTACTCAGCTTTCCCATGTCCTCATGGATGTATTTATTCATCTTTCTCTTCAGTGTATAGAATTCCTTGAAGTTTGTTGTGTTGTCCTGGATTAGTGGCCATGGATGGTTGTTCTTTCTCCTTTGTCATGAAGTATAGAATTACTGCATAGAGTAATGTGGCTGATTTCAGAGCTGAAATCAATTGTTCTTTATCCTCCTGGCCCTTAGACTGTCTGCTAAGAAAACTGCTCTTATTCTGATGTGTTTCCCATTTTTAAGAATATTTGTGTTTCTCTCTCTTCGATATTCTTTATTCTGTAAAATTAGTTTTTAACCATAATAGGAAATGGGGAGATTCTTTTAGGTTCTTGTCTATTTGTCACTCATAATGCCTCTTGATCTTGATGGGAGAGAAACGTAGTTCACAAAGACACTAAGGAGAAACCCCTGGATATCATGAAATCTACTCATCAAGATCTGGGTCTAGGGGCTGGAGAGATGGATCACAGTTAAGAGCATTGGTTGTTCTTGCAGAGGACCCAAGTTCATTTCCCAGGACCCACATGGTGGCTTACAATCATCTATATCTCCAGTTCCAGAGGATCTATGGCCTTCTTTTGACCTCCCCTGGCAATGTACACATGGATACATGTATATGCAGGCAAAACTCATATACACATAAAGTAAAAATAAAAATAAATTTAAAAGATATGAAGCTGGGCATGGTGGCACATGTGTTTAATCCCAGGGCTTGGGAGGCAGACAGAGGCAAGAGGATTTCTGTGAAATTGAGGGCAGCCTGATCTACATAGTGAGTTCCAATCCAGCTGGGAATTCAAGGATACCCTGTCTCAAAAACAAACAAACAAACAAAACCCCAAACAAACAAAAACATATACACACACACACACTGAAAAATCTGGGTCTAATTTCTTTTCTTCCCTGTATTTTAGTGTAGCATTTACATTTGATATATAGCTAAGGGTATTGCATCTAAAGTTAAAGTAATCAAAAACACTGTATGGCTCGAATAAGTACAGACAGCAAATGAGGGATGCAGACATTTATAATTTTACAAGTATTTACTTTTAGTGTTTTGTGTTTGTGTGCACATGCCAAGGTGCTCTTTTGGAGGTCCAAGGACAACTTCAAGAAGTTGACACTCTCCTTCCATTATGTGGGATTGGGAGATGCAGCTCAAGTTGGCTACATTGGCTGCAAGGGCAATCAGGTGAACCATCTTATTGACCTGAATCAGGCATCTGCTCCATTGAAGCTTCACATTCTTTAACTGGAAGTAAATATTTCTCCATTTCTACCAATTTTTTTTCAGTCTTTTTTTTTTTTGAGACAGGATTTCCCAGTAGCCCTAGCTGGAACTCACTGTGTAGACCAGGATGGTCTTGAACACACAGAGAGCCACCTGCCTCTGCTTCCTGAGTGCTGGTATTAAAGGCATGTGCTACCATGCCCGGCTGCCTACCATTATTTGTACTCCACAGAACATTTCACATGATGTTTGAAGTATTTGAAACAGTTTATTATTCTGAAATTCTTTTTTTTTCTTTTTCCAATTTGATTTTATAGCTGCAGTATTAGGAGTGGCCAGATTTAATTCTTGGAAAGATTGGTCTTTAGTATATGAATTCTTATCATTTCAACTGGTGGATAATAGTTTGATGTGTTTTATTAGCTTGATATTTTGTCAGATTTTACTTTGGGGAAGTAATGGAGTGTCACAAAGGAAATCAGGTAACAATACACTAACATTTTGAGCTCCTGCCTAACAGAATCTCCACTTTGCAATGTGCCAAATAGTATTTGTAACATTGGTAGAAATTAAGCTGAACTTGTCAGATTCTTAAACATCACAGGTTTTTGTAGGCATGCTTTTCTTAGAATTATCTTTATATTTGTATTGAATTCTGCTTGTTCTAAAAGTCCTAGTCTGTTGCCTTTAGCACTTGGCCAATTTTAATGAATCTATCATCAGTGCTACTGCACTTGGAATCAGAAATTTTGTGAGATTTTGATAATCAAACAGAATGGAGGTGTCAGGGGGAACTCCCTAGGATGTGCTTAAAAGCCTCAGAAAGAAACCCAATAAGCATACCCCCTTCCTGAGTCTTAAGGAATCTTGGAAGACACACGAGGCCCTGACCCCCCAGTGTCTTGAGCCCTGTCACATTTCCTTAAATGTGCAGGATAATCCCGATACCCTGTGGGAGAAGACAGTCTCAGAGTGAAAGCTGAGAAAGTTCATCCCAAAAGCAGCACATAAACCAGATCCAAACACATACTCCCCAGCTAGCATAGAAGAACTTGCAATTTTTCAGGAGAAAATAATGAATAAATATATAAATAAAATGGGAAAGAAGTTTTCCGAAAAGGAGGACGTGCTTGAAGATAAACTGCCATCTGGGGATATGGCTGGCTTTAAGTATGATAATTATGAGCTTTCAACTTGTGAATATTTACAAAATCAGGAAGAATTAATCAAAGATAACTTGGACCCTCAGTGGGGAATATTTAATGTTCTAAAATTGGTATTTTTTTCATACCTAACTAAAAGACCTAAGCAATAAAATTTAAAACCATAACATGGACAGTCTGCATTAATTAAAAGGTAAAATTATCTAAATAGACAAAATTATAAAATTGGCCATTTACAAAAATAAGCACTCTAAGAAAAATACATGTGACTAGAGGAACAAATAAAAATTTTAAAAAAAATTTAATTTTTAGAGATTGTATCAAAGCACTAAAGATAAATTCTAAGACGAGTCTTCTTACCTGATCTTTTTCTGACTTTATAGCCTTCATTCTCTATCTCGTAGCACAAAGCTGTATATGCAAGTAGACTATGGCCTGCTTTAAGAAAAACTGCTTTTCTTCCAGGAAGCTTGGATGTATCTCATTTTCTCATTTCTTGAGCAGCTCTTTTGCCCTTAACTCTCATGTCTAAGTCTACATTACAATTGTCTTTATTATACTAGCTATTCTTAAAATTCCATTCAGCAACTGAAAACAGGAATGTTGGTTTGCCTTGAATAGAGTTCTCTAAGGCTTAGAACTCCTCAGGCTCCTAATGATGACCACATGACAGCCATGTCTGTCAATCCTGAAGTCTCTGGGTGCTCCTGGTGAGATCCATCTTGAAACATTGTTGGTGTGTTTCTCGTCTATCACCTGTATGATCTACTCTGCTAAGCATTTTGGGTTCCTTTGCTTCTATTTTTCTTGTCAGAGACCCATTTAAAAATCTTGTTGACTCATCTGTTGGGAGCCATGCTTGACTTAAGCATTGGAGAAAAGAAGTCTGCCACTTTAAGAGCTGCTCTGCTCTTTGCTTAAGCATTTTGAGCTGACAGGCTATGCTTTCTTGATTAATTGAATACTTTGGAAACATAACTAAAGAGTATTGTTTCAGTTTAAAGACACCGGAGTTTTTCACCACCATTTACTAGGTTTCTATTTAAGAATCATGAATTTTGGTAGTTGCTAAGAGTGATCATGGGCTATACACATTGTATCCTAGAGTTTGTAAACATTGTGTATCTGTAACTATTCATGTGAGTATCGGGTAATGGTGAGGTAATGCAGCTACCTGCTGTGTCCTTAGTTACCTTCTGTTAGTAAAATACCCTTGGTGATTTCTTGGTTACCCCTGAGCTGATTCCTATATAAGATCTGTGTTCTGCACAACAAGAAGCCTTTCCTTGATTGCTCACCTAATTGTACTAATCTATTTTCAAATTAATTCATCACATAACTTCAAGACTTTTGTCTTGGTTTCTTTCTTGTTGAAGACCCAAGCCTGGTGGGCTTGGGGGTGTTCGACAAATGGCGCCGAACATGGGGCATGAGGGGCTCAAGAGACCCCTGACTCAAGTAAGTATAAAGGAACAGGTAAGTATGATTTTATTAGGTAAGTATTTTCTTTTCCCTTCTTTACTTCAGTATATTTTTTATAGTTATGGATTGCAAGTTACTAGAGTACAGATAGATAACTGTCTTCAGATAGTTGTAAAGTTTGGTTCATGGTGTCCTGATATGAGACCTTTAGATTTTAAAGTATAGGACAGAGAATGAAAGTGGAAAAGGCATTTCAGACAGGAGAAGCAGTTT
This sequence comes from Nannospalax galili, assembly GCF_000622305.1. NCBI lineage: Eukaryota > Metazoa > Chordata > Mammalia > Rodentia > Spalacidae > Nannospalax > Nannospalax galili. The sequence goes on along the minus strand of NW_008353205.1, from coordinate 46,934 downwards.
CATTTGACTTCTGGGCTATTTGGATACTTGCTAGAGCATTTGTTGAATGCAGTCCAAGGAAATTGTTTCCAAGCCAGCTTTTTCATACATCTAGAAGGGTGATTAATCTTTATAAAATTCCTAAGGAGTTAAGGCGTAAAGTCTTAGAGCAAGTTTGCTGAGTTTTTTATTCAGAGTTTTCTCCTCCTCCTTACCCAGTTCCAGGCTCTCAGAGTTCAGTAAGATCAATGGCCCAGAAGGCTAACTTTAAATTCTTTCACAGAAAATCAGAACTAGATATTAATAATGGCCATATTCTGAGACTGACTAAGCATAATGATGAAAAAGGAAACAGGGAAAGATCACAGTGGTATGCTGTCTTTTTACTTTGCTGTCTAAAATGTTTTTTGCCTGCTGCTTCTTGCTTGTTTCTTAGAATCTTTCACTGCTTTGAACTGTTGTTTAATTTGTTTCTGTTTGCCTGCTTGAAGTAACTTGTAGATAGGATGTAAATGTGAGAAGCTGACTCTGGACAGAAACTGGTCCTTTCTCTTCAGACTCATGCTAGTTCTCACAAACACTCTGTTCTCAAGAATTTTCCAGGTTCAGACCAACCCTCTGACCCTGTGAAAGGATCTGAGAGCAGCTTGCATGTTTTATTGCTTTGGCATGCAGGAATTATCTGAACAAGAAAGAAAAGCATCCACCTCAGTGGTCAGTCTCCTTGGGTCCCTTAAAGATTGACCCCAATCCAGATCAATCATGGTTGGCCCTGCGAGAGCAGGATTGAAAGATTCAAATTCTGCTGCAGGTTGATCCAAGAACATTGAGAACAGTATGAGGACTGTTCAGGACACTGACCAGGGCCATCTGCAGCGATGCTTTGGGACATAAATCTGGCGTGCCCATGCGATGTTGACACTGTGCTTTTGCAGATCTGCATGGGGTGCCATTCCCGACATTTTTTGTTTCAATTTGGCTTGTTGGTACCACGTAAAAATTTTCCTCATTTATGTTTTGTGCCTGGTAGGGCTTTGTCTTTGGAAAATGGCCTTGTTGCAACTTTCTTGTGTGCTCCTTCCCGACAGTACAGGTCGGTGGCTCAGGTGTGGGAGGTGGCATCCTGAGTGCTCTGAACAAGTGGCTTGTGGCAGAAGTTACTTGTGGTGAGTTTTTCTTTGGAGTACCTTGTGTTCAAATTTGACATCTAATTTCATCTTGGATCCATTAATTTTAAAAGACGTCACTTCCTTTATGCACACTTTTAATTTAAAAAATTAGTTTACTGATATCAGTTATAAATTTTCTTTGACTTGTTTGTCCCACTTCCTTTGTTAAGTTTGTTTGTGTATCCATAGATGCCTGTTCTCAAAGACGTCAATTGTTTTGTGCATGTGTGTGTTGGAGCTCCTTAGTGCAGCCTTTAAGGTTGCTAACAACTGGTTGCATTCTGATTCAGGCAACCAAAATAGGGCCTATTGTGTGTCTTATATGTTTTGTACATACTTCTTTTCTTATATATTGATTGTTGTACAAGCTAGATTGATTATGTAGATACTGTAACTTGTTTTCTCAGTCTTGCATGTCTCATAAATTATAAACTCTGGATCCATCAATTTCAAAGATGTCACTTGTACTGTGAACACTTCTAAATTTGAAGTTTTAATTTGGTAAACTGGTACCAGTACCTAAAAATACATTAATAAAATTATACCTGTGATGTACAACTCTCTAATGGAGAGTTTCAAAAAGTTTTTCCTTAATCTGTTTAAATTTAATTGTTGTTTGTCTAAGTTTCTATAGATACCTGTTCTCACTTTGTTTATGTTACCTTAGCAACCTGGTGACTGCTTGTTTTTAAATGTTTCTAGAATAGGATAGTGGCTCTGTATTAATTTGTTGATTGTTGCCTTAGAAAGTTGTTTGGCATAGGTAACTCTTTAATTTACAGGTGCTGTTACATACTTCTTCAAAGCTTCAAGGGGGAGACATTATCAATACTGTTAAGCTTGCACTTTACTTTTAAACTTTATTTTAACTCTCATCTTTAGAGCCACTGTAAAATTTTTGGCCTTTTATTTCTTTGTTAAACTACCATTTGTTTTTCATGAAGGAGTAAATATGGGACAAGACAATAGTCACTTGCTTTTTGTCTCTGTGCTCAAAACTATGCTTGAGGTAAGAGGTGCTGCAGTGAGCTCGAAAAAATTAACTGACTTTATAGATTTTGTTGAACAAGTTTGTCCTTGGTTTTTTGAACATGATACTTTAAATATAGAGACATGGCAACAAGTGAAAAAAGAGTTATAAGATTTTTATGACAAGGAAGGCCCCTTGAAGGTTCCTATTGATGCTTTTAGTCTTTGGACTCTAATTCGAGATTCTTTAAGTTCCTGAGCAAAAACAGAAAGAACCTCAACCGAGTGTGAATTAAATTATGTTGCTCAACCTTCCACTCCCCCCGGAAAATAAAAAAGATAATGTTTTGATCTTGTTTGATGCTTTGTGAGATAACGTTGATGGGGAATCTGGTTTAATTAAGGAAGTTTCTTCTTTGAAATTTCAAATAGCTAAGGGATTGACTGACATTGCAGACCAAATGAAACAGTTACACAACCAGTTTCAAATTTTTAATAGGAATTACCTGTTTGATTTTCTTGGGCTTTGTTCTGCTGTTGGGCCTTCTTATACACAGAAAATAGCCAGAGCTGCTGCTTTACAAGCCAACTCTATGAAGGATGATATATTTCAACAGCATAGCAAGAAAAGATGTTTTACATGTGGACAAAAAGGGCATTTTCAAAACAACTGCCCTCACGGCAACTCAGAATTCAGAAACAAAGTCCTGGGATTTACCCTTGCTGTAAACAAGGATGGCCTTGGGCTACTCATTATAGATCCACATGAGATCTACACAGTGATCCTATCTCAGGTAACAGAAGTAGGGGCCAACCTCAGGGACCAGAGCAATGTTTCTCTGAGCAAATTCAGCCTACACAAAACTAGATCTCGGTCCCTCCATTTTGCAGTGGTGACCTCACATCACTTTTGCTGCTTTCAGATCATTGAGTCTAACACTCTGTGTCATAAATTTCTTGTTAGCTCACAAAAATGAGTACTTACTTCTACAGGTTTTTGTCTCTATCAAAAGGGCTTTGCAACAATTTGGTCTACAAATTTTTCAAATTAACTTCACACTGTTACTTTATTTCAAAAATTTCCAGATCAGGAGTTTAATCTTTATCCTGATAGTTGTTATATATTTACTGCTTTATGTCTGTTGGAAACGGTTCCTGTTAGGTGTCCCTTCAACACAACTATTTCTCCAAAGGTTGGTGATGTAGATTTCCAAACAAAAACCAATACCAATTTTGATAACTTCAAACATTTCTGTAGGTTTAACTTGCTTCCTTTGTTGATTGTTTTTGTTTCCTTGGATACTTTCAGTTTTTGTTTTTATGTTCATTGCATATTTGTCTCTGTTTACGTTATTCTTCACTTCCCCTGCTTGTTGCCATGGCACTTACATTTGTTTCATTTTACCTTGGTTACTTACTTTGTATTATATAGGGTTGCTCTTTTCCATGCTAAGATCATTCCTGTATGGAACATCTACTTGTCTTATACCTATTGGAAGCACATTGGAGTCTGCTCTCATTTATATCTTAGAAAATTATAACTTGCTTGTTTATTAGATCATAAACCTTTAACACTTTAACATAGGAATTGTTTGTACTCAGTTGTGTTTTCTTCTAGCTGTGTTTTACTGCTTTTGCCTGGCTAGCTCAGTCAGTGATTAACTTTAATTTTTATTCAGGTGCCTTCTGAGATCTTATTACTTTACTCTAATTTTATATTGTATTAAATTTTATTGATTCTTGGACTTTATTAATTTTTAAATCCCTTAGATTCATTTTACTTTTTCACTGCAACCTTTCTTACAGGAATTAACTTTTCCACGATTGGACAATCCAATCATCATATCTTCTGACAATGTATTCATCAAAAAACAGACATCTGTTTTTCATCCTATATGTTCTAGCATTTCTAAGCATTTGTATTTCTCCTGCTAAAACTGAGGTAATATATTGGGCTCATGTATCTAATCCTCCTCTCCTTTGTTCTTATACTTGGAAAGAGCCTACTATTGTGGTTACTACTTCTCCTATGAATATACTGTCATCCCCTTATGGAACAGGTCAGCTGGATTTTCCTGATGAAGAAGGAACAGTTTTTAATTATACTCAATTTGTGTCTTCTGATATTATGTGCTTTGGAGTTCCTCCTTGCTATCCTATAAAACAGCAACATTGGGTTGTTCCAGAAGGTGGATGGAACTGTAGTCATCCAGATGTGCCATGTTTTTCTTCTCAGTCAATAGGTTCTGATTGGCCTGAATATGAGACTACAGCTGCTCCATCTCTCCCAGAGTGTGAAAGTTTTTCCTATGCTCAGATTTCTGAAAGACAATCTTTGATATGGTAAGATTGTAAAGGGTTAATTGGAAAGGTTTATAGGTCCTGAAATCATACTTGGATTGATTGGGGTCCTTTTGGAAATTGGTTACAAGTTTGTAAAGATTATAAGGAGTTTGTCTGTAAGTGTGATCTATGTGATGTTGTTCCCATAAAAGATAAATTCAATACTGCTGATGTTGTAGGTTGGGTGGACTGAGGCATACCTAATCCTCGACCTCAATTGAGAATAGGACATACATTATATCCTCCTCAAATGCATATTTGAAAATTGCTAGCTGCTCTTAAACCTGTAGATATCTTTGATGGAACTTTTGCTATTACTTATGATAAGGTATTTTATGACTTTACTAAAGTTAAAACTTGCACTGTTACAGCTTGTGTCCACTTTCCTCTAGTAATCTTGATTGGACATGTGGTCATTCAAGACATAAACTTAACTTGTCAAAATTGTCATTTGTATACTTGTCTGAACAACTCTGTAGCTTTTAATATGGTTTCTGACTCAGTTGTGATTTAACTCAAAGAAATTCTTTATGGATTCCTGTCAAAATTCATCGTTCCTGGGAAAGCAATCCTGCTCACGGACTGATTCTGAGATTTTTCAAAAGACTGCTACGGCGTGGTAAATGCATGATTGGACTGATTATTGCTGCTATTTTGGGACTCATTGCTTTGGCTGCTACTGCTACTACTGCTGGTGTGGCACTTCAAAAATCTGTTCAAACCCAAGACTTTGTTGAGTGTTGGCATGATGACTCTCATAAACTTTGGACCCATCAAGCTCAAATTAATTCACAATTACAAGATAAAATTGTGGCTTTACAAGGTGGATGTCGTTGGTTGGGTAATAAGCTATTGAAATTGCAAAAAACTGTACAGTATGTGTGTGATTGGAATTCTATTCAAATTTGTATTACACCTTATAAATGTAATGGTTCTCTTTACAAATGAAAATTTTTTAATTGTATATTCAAGATAATATGGATAATGCTACATTTAATGAAATACAATTGCAGGAAGAGATCTATGAAGCATTTTCCAAAAAAAATACCTTCTGCTACTTCTATTGATCAGGCAGCTGCTACGTTAGCTGATACTCTTTCTGGTCTTGATCCCCGTGGTTGGTTTCAAAGTATATTACACAGCTCTGCATTCTCTTTGCTCACTTTACTAATTGTTCTTTGTATACTGTTTGTTGGGGGTCGCTGTGTTGCTCGCTGTCTCAATTGAAGGGCTCACAAATATGCTGCTGAGATCATCCGCTCTTCCTTTCATTTTTGAAATGAATCCACTCCTGCTACAAACTAAAAAAAAAGGAAGGGGGGGCCTAGAAAATCGTTCCTTCCTGTTATAGTATTTTAAGTTTTAGTTAGGTAGAATTTTAGTTAGTATGTTAAGTTTTAGGTTTCAGAAGTTTGTGGTTTGGTCTAATCCCAATTCATTTTCATTTGGCAACTGTGGTACTTGAATCAATTGGTAATCCATTTTTGTATCGTAATCACTGTGTGTCATTTGCAATCACTTGGTTAACTCACTTCATGTCATTGATTCTTCTCATTGTTTCATTCCATTTCCCCATTACAAGCCTTCATTTTTATCAACTCAATTTGACTGAACTTCGGCAAGAGATATTTGTGACATGATGAGATTTGTGTTATGGCATGAAAAATTTTCCCGTTTCTTCCCTCGGCCGTGGCCAATTGACGGGAGCCTTATAGAGGCCGGTTAGCCAGTGACGGGTAAGATCTTCTCAGAGTAAAGCGGATCGCCAACCACCCCCAACGGCTTTCACTCTGGTAGAGGACAACCTAAGACAGGCACGGTCTGTCCATCCCAGTCTTGGCATGTTTCTAAATTTTAAAAATATAAAAAGAAAGGGGGAAATGTCAGGAGCCATGCTTGACTTAAGCATTGGAGAAAAAAATTCTGCCACTTTAAGAGCTGCTCTGCTCTGTGCTTCAGCGTTTTGAGCTGACAGGCTATGCTTTCTTGATTAATTGAATACTTTGGAAACATAACTAAAGACTATTGTTTCATTTTAAAGACATCGGAGTTTTTCACCACCATTTACTAGTTTTCTATTTAAGAATCATGAATTTTGGTAGTTGCTAAGAGTGATCATGGGCTATACACATTGTATCCTAGAGTTTGTAAACATTATGTGTCTGTAACTATTCATGTGAGTATGGGTAATGGTGAGGTAATGCAGCTACCTGCTGTGTCCTTAGTTACTTTCTGTTAGTAAAATATCCTTGGTGATTTCTTGGTTACCCCTGAGTTGATTCCTATATAAGATCTGTGATCTGCACAACAAGAAGCCTTTCCTTGATTGCTCACCTAATTGTACTAATCTATTTTCAAATTAATTCATCACATAACTTCAAGACTTTTGTCTTGGTTTCTTTCTTGTTGAAGACCCAAGCCTGGTGGGCTTGGGGGCTGTTCGACACTCATCCATAGTCTGGTACCTGGGTCAGATACTGGCTTTTTCTGGGGTATGTGTAAAGACTTGGCCCCCAAGAAGGCCTAAATCAGTCTCTTGCCTCCAAGAGAATAGCCTGAGGCAAAATGAGATAACTATAATATAGTCAGAATAATTGCCTTTAAACTTCATTTATTCTTAACCTAAAATCTTAATGTTTCCTTTCCTATTTGTGCTATATCCTCTAATTTATGTTATGTTAGTAACTCATACAAGGGGAACTTTCCTGCCTTCATATATAAAGGCATCTCTCTCTGTAAGAAACATTAAATATTAGTCTTCTCTTTCAAAAATTGTAAAACTTAGAACTTGTTTTTTGGTAAGAAATTCTAACCTTCTAATCCCACCATACCTTGTAAGACTTTTGTTTAAGGGACGGCCCTGATGCATTCCTGAACCTGATGGCCTGGGGCAGCTGGGTACCTCTCTCTTTAAACTGATTCTTTTAAACTGGATCTGACTGACCTTACAATGCACCCTTATGCAAAAGTAAAATCTGCTTTGCCACATTACTGTTGCTTTGTCCACGTAGTCTTTGTGACGTATTGATAGGGTTCTTAGATCTTGGGTTTTATTTATAACACCCATCAGTTATTTGGCTCTTTAAAAGGGAAAGAGATATTACCTAAAGTTTACATGGCAAACTTTACTCTTTTATGCCACTAAGCCATTATTCATATTAAAGAGGTAGAGATAGAAGCCTTCTGCCTTCTACTCTTTGGTACACCCAGATTACACATAATTGTGTCATGTTTTGTTTCAAGACAGTATTTTAAACTGTGGCCACTTCAGTTTTTTCCTTTCTCACTATTTTTTATGTATAGAAATATTATTTTTAATTTTGGGGGGTGTACAAGGTCAAAATGCACATATGCAGTTTTATAAATGTATTTGCTAATGTATTAAAAGGCATGATAAATATGTACTGCTTTATATACTTGAGTACTCTAAAGATCTAAAAAACCCGTTAAACAATATCTTTGGGTCTATTAAGTGTTTCACAAAGCCTTTAAATTCTATTTATACAAAATGACATTCATTAGAATTATAAGATAAATATTTCAGTAAGCTATAAAATCTAATGTTGCATACATAGATTTTGAATAAGATTTCCTCCCAAAACAGATTTTATGGATAGATAGATAGATAGATGATGACAGATAGATAGATGGTAGATAGATAGATGATAAATAGATAGATGATAGATTTATTTAAATTGTGTAATAGTAAGAGGTAACAATCGTTTTTCTTTCAAAAATATTTCTTAACATGAAACTGCTAAATGTAAGGATTTGTTAAAGCTAGACTACAAGTAAAACAATATGTGCATGTCTCTATTTTCTAAAGATCTTTTGTTAAGTTTCCTTTTCATAATGAAAATTACACAAGATATATTCTGTTATGTATAACTGCATGTAAATGCACTGTCTACATGAGCTTATGTTTAAAAAATATATATTTTACTTGTTATCAAATTGACTTATAGGTAAGCACTCATCTAAACTGATGTTGTTAAGTTTGCCCGACTTCATTTGGTTCACAGTAAAAGTAAAATTTTACGGGAAAAGTCCCAACTCCAACAGACATAAGTTAGCTTGCCACATGTCCCGTATGCCAATGAAGATATTACATCAATGTGACCACTTTGGCAAAAGAAGTAGAAGTGGCTAATGGTCCTATATTTTAAAAAATCTAGATCTTAACATGAGTTTTTAGGTTTAAATATTTAAAGAATCTTTTAAAGACAAGATATACTAAAGTCTGGACAAGATGTTATCACCTTGATCCTTATCTCAGTTCTGGTTCTATAACATGTTCTCCTAATATGCTAAACTCTTTATTCCAAGGATTAAGAAAGATCACTTGTCTCTGTTTTTAGATGTATTCTGTATGTATGTTATGTATTATTAATATGAGCATTTTGGGACATTTTTCTTTGATAATTACTGCCTCTTTAAAGCCAACCAACAAGTTTGAAAAGGTACATATCTTTGTCAAATCTATGTAAAAACAGCTATAAACACTTTTTAAAAATTGACCATTTAAAAATACCTGCTTAAAAACTTTAAGCCTTCTTTTTTCAGATGTTATTTTTAATGCCTATGCTAAATAAATAACAGCTTTTAATATTTTATTTATTATTTTATGTATATGTGTGTATTGCCTACATGTAGGTAAGTGCACCCATGTTGTGCAATGCCCACGGAGGACAGAAGAGGCTGTCGGATCCCCTGGAACTGGAGTTATGGACAGTTTTTAGCTGCCATGTGGGTGCTGGGATTCAAACCCAGGTCTTCTGCAAGAACAGTCAGTGTTCTTAACCACTGAGCCATCTCTCCAGCCCCAATAAATAACATTTAAGCACATGATAAGACTATCAGATTTTTATCTAAGTAAAATATTTATATGTACATTAGCAATTCAAATTCTAAACACAAACACTTCATAGAATAAAACCACCTTGATTAAAATTCCCAAGTTAAATTATTCCTCCTTAAAAATTTCATTTCCATATTGGACAAAAGAGATCAAAATGTATTTGAGCAAATTACCTTTAAAAACAGTATGGCTTAAAAATAATCAATTATTTCTCAATTATAATATACAAACACACTTTAGTCATCAATCTGCTTTATCCACTGTTCAGAAGCACATGAAATCAGATACTAACTAAATGTCCCTGTCCCAAACAGAAGTATTAGGATGCCATTGGGGCAAATTAACTTCCAGGATTTTGGTAAAGACAACAAACATGAATATAATTTAAGACAAAAATTTGTGGGGTTTATCCCTTCTCTTTATACAGTACAGATCTGCAATAGAAAATGTATGTGACTTCGAGGAATAATAAGAAACAGGTAGGTACAAATTCCTGTCCTTTTCCTATCATGCATACAAAACAATCACATAATTTTCAAAATTATTTTTTAATAAATCTAGTCAGTGATTTCTTTAAAACAGGAAGGTCTAACACATGCTTTAAGATCACATTAAAGTATATATGCTGTAGTAATGAAGAGAAACAAAACAGTCATAGGTACAAGTGTAAAAATTCAAGCTGCCCCTGCAATGAAACTGCTTCAGAGAAAAGCTACTGCTTGACGAGCCTCCCGAGCTGCAGATAGATATACACATAGATCCTCCTGCAAGTCACTTCACCAAGTGCTAATGTTATTTACATTAATGACAAGTCTATAGGTCAGTTACACATCTACAGGTTTATTTGTTGGTAGTAGTTGAGTCATTCCAATAGGATTTTGGGGAGACCCTTTGTACCCAGACCCTTTCCTTTTCTAACAGCTTCCTTAGGACTCTCATTTTTATGCTAGGAGAAAAGCCTACATTGTTATTTACAACACATTTTAATATATCATGATTAGTCAGATCATCCAAAGAAACCTTAACTTGGCCATCAGATTTGCTCGCTTGTTTACAATGTCTACTAGATCCAAGAGAAGCATGCACAGGATCTGGGTATCTCTTCATATTTGAGAAAGACTTTGAAGTTAACCCCACGCTTGGTTTTGAAACTGCATCATTTGACTTATCTGTTCTTTAGGACCTGATTTAGTAAATGAAACGGAGGTTTTTTTGCTTTGTTTTGGTTTGGTTTATGTATTTTCTACACAAAAGGGAAGACCACTATCTCAGCTCACTGACTTAACCAGAGGAGAAGCTGTATCACCAAAGACTGCCAATTTCTGGCTCATAGGTTGTCTACCATACGTCAACAAGGTCTTTATTCTTCTGACAGACTGACGGACAGGAGTGCACTGAAATTTAAAAGGTGACTTCACTTTTGTTCTGTTTGGTTCAGGACATTTAGAGAAAGCTTATTAAACTACTGTATGTGATCTGAAACTTTGACATGCTCTGTCAGTTGTAAACTTCCAGGACCTGGTTTATCACAATTTCTCCACCAGTGACTGTTGTGTAACAATTCTCTCAGATGTAGGCTTTGAAATGACTGTTACAAGGCATGCACTCTGCTATAGGGAAGAGGACTTAGCCTCACCTTCCCCAGGACCTTCACATGCCACTAAGTTCTCTTCCATCACATTCTCATTCTCCTTTGACTGAGCATTTAGTTTACCCCCTGGGGACGGCTGTTCCTTTGATTGTCCATCACTGGGGAGTTTTTGCTGGCTTAAATCATCACTTGGTATATCTGAATGGATGTCTTTTTCAAAGCCCACCTTCATTTGAGTTGAGTAACATTCTACAATTGCTTTTCTACCAAGTTTTTGGACTTTGATGTGGTGAGAAGTCTCTTTCTAAAACACATTCATCTTCACCAGTGTACTTTCATCATTTTCCTTTGATTTTTCTCATAATCAAATCATTAGCTTCAAACAGAACTTTTCTCCGGGCTATATTTTTCATAAGGTGTTTCTCTTTCTTCACCTTTACTGATTTTTGATGTCTACTTGTGATTTATCAATGTGTGAAGATCATTCCCAGACTCAGAAAATGCTTTCTGAATCTTTACCAAGGTCTCAGAGGCCATGTTACTTTCATCTCCACTAAGGGAGTGTCTCCTAGGACACTGCTGTGAGGTTGTCTGTACAAAGTAGAGGGGCAGAAATCACACGACACAGCTGGAAACTTCTTAACAGTGATAACTGGCTCCAAAGAAAAGTTTTCCACCTCAAGATTTTTCATTATTGAAGAAGGTTCAGTTACATCCATATCTTGAAAACTTGAATTACTGGATTCTGTCCCAGACATCTGGTAACCTGCTCGATCTAGTCGATTGGGAGTTAATAAGTTTTCCTCAGACTTATTCATCTTTTCTGAGCCTTTCTTTGATAATCTTTCATCAATATCTGGGCTAAAATGCAGGTCTTTTTATACAGATTCAATCCTAGCTTTAAAACTTTCTGGATTTGCTAGTTGCCGACCAACATGTTCATATCTGTTGATGCCAGAACATACATTTGAATCTCTATTTTTTCCCCAGACTAAAATTAGGAGGAAGAGATCTTGACCTTTTCTTTATGATTGACTTTAGGAGAGAAGCAGCCTGCTTTTCCAGATTCTAACATATAAACTTTTTTGCTGACAATCCTTTTACCTCACCATAGCTCTATGCTCATCAAATGGTTCCCACTGTTGGCTACAAGAGAGTAGACTCTGAGAAGAACCTTCTGGGCTTGCATAACAGTGAACTGATGCTGATGTAGAATTGCTGCTAAAGAGATGATTTGGAAACAGCTCAAAGTTCAATTTTATTTGATAGACTTCCCCTTCTTACTTGAGAAAGCCTAAGAAGAATCTACTAGCAATTTACACTTCGAACTTGGAGTAAGAATCACTGGTGATGTACACCTCTGCGCTATTCTATCCTGCTAAGGTGTAAGAGATGGCTTTCTGCTAGATTTAAGTTTATTTAGGGCTCCATTAACAAAATCTCCAACACTTTGTCTTCACTTTCTCTTACATTCACCAGGAGTTTCATAGTCACCGTTTTCAAAGCCTTCCTGTGATGGAATAGCACAGAGACCATCAACACCTAACATAATGTATCTTTTCCAGTATAAAATCTGGCACACCCCCAATATCTGATGCACAATTAATAAGAATCTGTACTACTGCTGCCCGTAATCGGAGCTTTTTCTCTGTGTTTGCAGAATCTTCTCACGTCCTTTACTTGTCTGAAGAAGATTTGGTGCAAATCTGACTGCAAGATTGCTGCTGTCCATCTTAAACATTCCGGAGAAAGTTAAAGAAGTATCTTAATATATCAACTGTGTGATCTGCCACGAGACAGGACAGTAACAATGTAGCTCTACTCTTTGTTCTGAACTGTTGAGCTTTGAAAAGTGCTTCATGCAAATCTGGGAGAATAGGCTCAGGCAGTTCTCTAAAGAACTGCTTTAGAATTCCAGCAACATCACTAGGAAGTGCAGAATACAGGCAACCCTCACGACGATCCACTTTGTTCTTTAGTGCCTTTAGACGAATGACAGACCCTGATTTCCTGAAAAGCCCTTCTGTATGAATATGCTCTTCCAAAGACACAAAGGCATCAACAAGAAAGCTTGGTATGTACCCATATTTGGGTACAACGGAATGGAGCAATGCATTAAATAGTACTCCAAATATTTTACACCGTACTCCCGAGGCTGGCGTCTGTCGTCTCCTGCGATTGCACTGTCCCGGCCACCCTTGACCTTAATGCCATAGACAACTCAAAGCTGTTGCAGCAAGGCCAGCCTGATCAGCCTCTGATCCCACATCCCGACTCAGGCTTCTGACTTTCCTTTGCCACCAAGTCTTCCAATTTCCAAGCACTCTCAGGTTTGAGCTCGGCTCAGCTCCCTTCCTATCACCTCTGGCCACTGCCCTGGTTCCAGGCCTGGCCACTTCCACGGCTTTCCTTCTCTCCTCTATGCACTTCTGCAGAACCTCTTCTCTGGGCCCTTGGATCCGGCCACACTTCACTCTCCTTCCACTTCCACTGACCCTGTCAGCTACTTAGTCAGACCTCTGATTCTTCCGTTTCCTGGTCCCAGCGCCTGTTGCTAGCTTCTCATGGTTTCCAGCCCTACCCCGCAACGCTCTCCGTCCCCTCCCCCCGGTTCTCTCAGATGGAGAGACCCCCTTCCCCTGCTCCTCCAGAGCCGGTCTGTTCTCACCCAGCCTCGCCGCAGGACCAGTGGCGCAGAGCCTCTATCAGTCCTGGTGCCCTCCAGACCAGTCCACCATCACCCCATCTCACAGCCTGCTTGTCCTCTTCCCCATCAGCCTGCCAGCCGCCAGGAGGGCCTCCTCCTTAGGCCCGCTAAAGCCTAGCGGTTCTGCTTATGTTGCCGGAGGTAAGTTTAAGACTTCTTAAACTTTATAACTAATCTTAATGTGTTACATTATAATAATATATTTGAGATAATTGTTCATCTTTAAAATTTAAAAATATAGTATAGTTAAATCCTTGTTAAATGATTAATATAGTTACTATTAATTGTAAACAGGTGGCAATAAATAAAGGTCAAATGACAAAATTTGATCTTCTGGACACCTCAAACCCTAATGAGAAGTGAATGCTTTTTAACAAAAATAATTTCAAAAATGCCTGTTGCCATGATTTATCTTTAACAAATAATTAGTTTAAATTGGTTAAGGAAAAAAAAAGCAAGACTATTGTATGTTTTTCCTGTTAGATATTTAAGAAACCATACATATGTTTCCTATATTTTGGATATAGCCTCCTGGATTTTCATTTAAACTTATTTAAATGTTTTCTAAAATTATATGCAGATGTAAAAGCAACAATCAAGGTAAAAAAAATAGAGATAAAAAGGTTATAAATATGAGATGTTTTGTTGTTGCTGCTGTTTCTTTGGCAAAGGAAGGTTTAAAAAAACTTTTGGATTTATACTATAAAATATCGCTCCAAATAGAAATGGATAAAAGTAATGTTAAAAAATTAATTAGCATATTGTAGAAAAATAAGAAAATTAAACTTAAAGCTAGTAGAATTATAAAAATAGAGATAAAAAGGTTATAAATATGAGATGTTTTGTTGTTGCTGCTGTTTCTTTGGCAAAGGAAGGTTTAAAAAAACTTTTGGATTTATACTATAAAATATCGCTCCAAATAGAAATGGATAAACGTAATGTTAAAAAATTAATTAGCATATTGTAGAAAAATAAGAAAATTAAACTTAAAGCTAGTAGAATTATAACTAGGTTGATAATAATAAATTTTAAGGGCAAAATTCAATGCCCTGAGGTAAAATTAATGTTAATATTAATCACAACGAAAGAAGTTTTCTTAAATGTTACTTTGCTTAGAAAAACAAGGACTTTTAAATATGATTATTAAAAATTCAGAATTAGTTGCAGAATCTTCCTTAAAGGATAAAGAAAATCAGAGGATTTCATCAACTGAAAAATGAAGCATCACATCAAACACTCCATTTAACTGGAGAGTAAATACTGCACCCAGGTACTGCTAACCTACACCTGTCCTACAAAATTCAAGAAGATGAACTTTAAGAGTCTTATGTGCCACCTTCATCTAAGAGATTATCTATGTGGACTTCAGAGATGTTGGATGAGACTCATCTTCAATTAATTGACAATCAAGTACCCCCAAGTAACTGAACATTTCTCTCATTGTTTTATTCCTTAAACTTTTTTAATTAAACTGTTTTAAATAGTTTCTAACATCTAATATTCCACTTAGTATATTCCTAAATGATAAAATAATGCAAATTTGGAGTTAAATTAAGTTATAAATGCTTACCCAGAATGCCACCCTTACTCACAGTTTTCATGTTTAAAAGATTAAGTATTTTCACTCTTTGTAACAATATATTTATATTTTCCTAATTATTCGGTATAATTTGGATAAAAAGTCGTTTTCAAATTTAAATTTGTGTAAATATCTATAGCATATATATAGCACACATATATGTATATTAACGAAGTCCAACCAATTAAACTACAAGGGCCCTAAAATGTATTCCAATGTTTAACAAGTAATTACACCTTATTTTTCCCTAGATGTAAATACTAGGGATTTGGGTTTATTCTTTTTTTCTAAATTATACAAGACATCACTCTAATAACAACATATTCATGATATTTTATAGTTTAGTTCTGATGTTCCTTCATTAAATGAGCATCTATGTTGTCCTATATAGTACAATTATCTGTGATAAAAATGATTAAGCAATGTCTATATTTGACTAAGGAAATGGATAGCACTACAATGACTCCATCTGGACTCCTATTTTCATTTCTAATCATTAAAATATTTTAAAGCGGTAGCTGGTTAAGCCTTTAAGGCCTATAAAATTCCAATTTCCTAAAAGGTTTGATCTCTTGTTTCTATCAAAGTCATTAATATTTGTTATGTAAATGAAGACATTCTTGTTAAAAGACAGTTTAAAGAATAATGTGTTATTGTGTAATTTCTTCTATAATATGTTACATGTATATTTTCAAACTAAATCTGGTATGATACCGATATAGTAAAATAGATAAAGGTCATTATCCACAGATAAGAACCACTAGAGTTAGAGCTAGCCACTCCATGAGGTTATAGCTATAAGGTCTAACTGATCCAAAGCAAACCAAATGTAAGAAAACAGTAGATTTAGTTAAATATTTCAAATATAAATAAAGTAGTTCATAGTTTACAGATAACTGGAAATACATGGGGAAACATAGTCAATTTCATTTTTATTTTAATGTTTGTTGCCTTCATCTGTTACTTTTACTCCATTAGGCCAAGCAATGCTGTAGGTTAAGTATAATCATCCTATTATATGTCACACACAAATGCTTCATCAGATACAGAGGACAAAAGAAAAGAAAAATCCAGATCATGTTGGCTAATAGTTTTGATATGATCCAGGAGTTTCTTTCTTATTGGTTCTACCAGGTAGCTATTCCTCTCTCTTGAAGACTGCAATCTTGTCTACAACTGAGCCTCATCCACATCAGATTCTATGACCTGGAAATAAATAACACATGGCACCTACATGCACAAAACGTGATGCTTACCCAATAGGGGGGAACTGTGAAAGAAAGTTCCTAGAAAGAACGCCTGCATCCTGAGCTGAATTTCCTGCAAGGCTGACCAACTGATGTACACTTCAGTGACTGGAGATTTTGTAATGTTACAGATCCAGAGCCTATTCACAAATTAAATGGGATATCTTTAACTCCACAAATAGCCACACTTTATCTCCCTCTGTTTCTGAATTAACATTCTTGTGACTAATATATATATTAACTCAGTAGACCACCAGCTCTCACCAATCAAGACCATCATCAGATAGCATCTGAGACCTATTAGTAGAACACCTTGGTCCCCCTTTGCTATGACCAGCCTAATGAATGTATCCATCGATTTATTTGAAAAGTGTCTTGATTTATGACTTTTCTTTGTCCTGTTACTATAAAATTTTAACTGTTACCATGCTGGAAAATGGAAATTGGGGTAACTTGAATCTGTGTTTCTGGGTCATGGTCACTCTTACTTGGCTCCAGAATAAACTATCTCTTATCCCCTTTGAAGTGAAAGTTATGCTTTAGCAAAACATCAATACCTGCTCTGACAGTTCAAGCAAGTTCTGCTTGGATGCTAATTTCCCTGACGTTGGGCAGCATCTGTTCAGGGACAAGCTAGGAAGACCTGTGCTTCTCCATCATTATAACTCCTCCTATCACTTAGGCTTCAGAGGTGGCCCTAACCAATCAGGGCTTCTGGCGGAGCTGTCCAATCAGGAACAAACACTGGTTGCGGAGGCAGGCTCTATATGGCCGCCATGCTGTGGTTAATGCGCTGTGGTTTGGCTCCGTAGCTGGAAAATGCACGCGGGTGCTGCGCCTTCAGTGCACTGAGGGCAGCTGGTGGGGGGGTGGCAAAGCCGGAGGCCGGGCCATGGTGAGCGCGGGGCCCGTGTGTGCAGACGGAAGCAGCGGCTGCTGGAGCCGCCAGAGCGGGCTGTGCTGTGCTGGGTCCTCCCCGGGCGGGCGGCAGCCTGACGGCATCCTGTACATCCCAGCAACCAGGTTCCCGGTGCGGCAGCCTGTGGCATTTCCTGATGCAGCTGCTTCTGTGCCCAGCACTGAGCGGGAGGCTCCATCTGCGGGTAGCAGCTTCAGGGTTGGGACTGTCCACAGCAGGGGATCGTGCTGTTGTGCTGTGTGGACAAGTGTTAGGGGAAGTGAACAGTAGAGTCTCCATGTAGTTAGATTTTGAGGAGCAAAGAAGGAAAAAATTTTAGATAAAGGACCTGTAGAACCCTGAGACCCTCTTCATTCACCCGTTACCCCGCAATCCCTCCAGACCCCCACTAATTGCTCTTTTAGCTTCTGTAAAATGCTTGGTTGCTGCTTTAGACATGCCTAGACATACCCTGGCATGCCCTGACCCCCGCCTGCTGTTCCCCACCCCCCTTCCAGGAAACTATAAGCAAGCCCATGCATAAAAACTGCCCTATAAGGTAAAAACGGAGACTCCTGGCCCCACAGGTAACAGCACATTCCACAGCCCTGAGAATAGCACCTACCAATAAGAAACTTCAAGGGCTGCATCTTATACATCCAATCAGTATAAGCCCCCGCGGGCTCCTTGATCCAACCAAAATGTATCTTCGGTATCCCCTCCACTTCTTTGTCTAAAACCTATAAAAGGCTCCACTCTCCCTTACTCTGGGCTCTCAGCATGGATCTGTTGAGTTGGTGAGGTCTGAGAGCCCGAGCTTAAGCACGAATAAACCATAAACCTTTGCTTTTGCATTTTGCTGTGTTGGGTCCTCGGTGGTCTTTTTGGGGTCCAGTGGATGAGGTACAACAGACCAAAGCCAGGTCCTTTTGCAGACTTAATAATATCTATTCAGCGAGGTGGTGCAAAATGAAAGATTGTTCTAGATTTTATGTGGATGGAAATAAAGAGAGCATACACAGCTGTGGAGTCTGAGTGAAGGGGTCTGAGTGAAGGGGTCCTTGGGCTGTCTTCCTGTAGCTGCTTGCTTGAGCAGAACAAAGAAGCTGTTTTAGCTTGGTGTGGCTAGCTGATAACAGGGAAGCAGGACCAGCAGAGAAACATCTTGGCAGGAAGCATGAGTTGTCTGGCTTTTCAGTAGCTGTGGCACTCCATCAGAAGTCAAGGTTGGGAACACTGGGGAAGGAAAAGAAGAAGGCTTGCAGCTGGGTAGGAGATAGGCAAGCTGACTAGGGAAGAGGAGGGATGGAGTGGGGAAAGACAGCAGGTAGGGCAGGTTCCATGGAGCATGTGCAGACACCTTTTCCATTTCCCTTGGTAAGTTCATCTAATATGGACTTTGACAGCTCTCTTCCTGGTCTTACATCTAATTTAACACTGTTATTTGGGTAAAAAGTTCTTCAAAATAAGCCTTCAGTTGTTCCAGGAACAGGATCACTGGACCCATGTCCCGGCAAGGGGAGGAGAGATGTGGCCCAGGACATACAGTCCGCACAGTAGAGGAAGCCCCTCGCAGCCCCCTCGGCTCTGTGCGCCCTACACTCTGCACTGCATCCTTTCTTTCCACGTTTGCTTTCTCTCCTTCTGAAATAAACCTTGACTGCTGCCGCTCCCTGCTGCTCTCTCTGGACAGTTAAGAAGCAGTCTGTGCTGTGATTTGACAGCCCTTAAATTATGGAACCTGGCTCCTGCATGCTTTTTGTCCTGTAAGTCATGTTGTACTGAATCAAGATATGTGGAACTGAAATGTCTGGTATTTCCTTTATTTTGGGGATTGCTCAGACAAATCTGTGAATGTCCTGTGAGATTGCTGGATGGACTGTCCTTGAAGAGGCTTCACTGACCTCCCACTGCCATCCTTTTCCTTCTCTCCTCTCTCTCTCTCTCTCTCTCTCTCTGTGTGTGTGTCTGTCTCACTTATTCTTACTCTAAATCAAGCTTTTCTCCAGGTTATGGTTTTTTCCTAAGATTTATTGTATACATACATGTGTATATGTATGTGTTTGCACTCATTAGTGCATGTGTCCATGGTTCTCAGAGGATAAAAAGATCCCCCGGGAAATGGAATTACATATTGTGAGTGGCCTAATATGGCTGATGGGAATTGAACTTGGGTCATTTGTAAGAGTAGTGCACACTAGTAACCACTGATTGACCTCTCCAGTCCCCTCTCCAGGTTTTAGAGAGAAGCCTTTCCTTCTCCTTGAGACCTCATCATGTTTGGCCTCTACCATATAGTGTACCCTTTTCTAACTAATGTTGTTACTCAGACCTCTGGATCTGATCATGGTCCCAAAGCCCTTTCTCCTCATAAATCTCATTCCTGAAGGAAAGTTTGTCAGCCGTCCTTTTCCTGACTGACCACTGTTTGTTTACCTCTCTTTATTGTTACATTTAACAGAGACACAGTGGTTTTCAGTCCTATAGCAACAGGGTGAACTTGATCATTAAGGGATTTGTGGGTCCCTGAGATATGTTATACTCCTATGGCTAACTCAGCTGACAAGGTAGGATAAGCATAAGATGCCAGTCTATGTACACCCACTCCTGTGCCCACATACACATGATGCCACTGTACCATAGGAATGGTGTCAGGTGAGCAGAGTTCTTAGGTGAAATCTTATAAATGGCTTATGATTATTAAGGGAAACTTGGGTGTTGGGTGTGATGAAGGCCATGGTGCATGTGTAGATCAAGTTAGCTGACTGGGGGGGGGCGGTTCCCATGGGACTAAGGGATGTGGGAACCTCCAGCATGTGCCCACATCTAGGCAGAAAAGGAGTCATTCTTAGATGAAGTGAGTTGCGATAGGAAAGAAATCAGGGAACCAAAACCACTGCAAAGAAGGGTTCAAACTTCAGGCAGTATTGTTTTGCAGCCATAGCTGCTTCATTTTCTCACTACCAGGTGAACTCTTCATGATCTATGAGGACTCTGTCGCTTGTTGAAGTGGGAGGGAATTTGAAGAGCTACTGAAAATGGTATGTTCTTTCTGGGGAGAGAATTCAGCACACGCATATTCTCAGAGCTGATTGAATTGACATGGCTTGTGCATTTGTATGTGTTCATCTGACTGCAGGTATGATGCCTGTGAAGGTCTGTATGTGGTTTTGGAAGCCAGAGATTGACATTGATTGATGCCATCTGTCAGTTTCCTCCTTATGTTTTGAATTTAGAAATTTTATTACTATAACATATGCATGTGTATATCGTGTGTGGAGGGTTCACATTTGCCATGACACATGTGAAGGCTTGAGGACAACTTTGTGGACTCAGTTCTCTCCTTCCACTGAATCTATATTATATTTTATTATTCTGAATTTTCCAGGCTTGCTGGCCAAGTGCTTTTACCCACTGAGTCATCTTGATGCCCCCCTCCACTATCTTTATGGAAAGTTTCTCTCACTGAACAAGGAGTTCACAAATTCCCTTAGCAGCCCAGCATGCTCTAGGCAGTCTGTAGTCTCTACCTCTTCACCACTGGGACTGAAGGCCTGTGCACTGTGACCAGCTTTTTTGCTTAATCCATTGAATCCAGTTTCTTGTCCTTATGATTATGTGGTGAGCACTTTACAAGTGAGCCATTTCCTTGTCAAATTGAGGATTTATTTAGCATTTTATCTAGTGTGCTGAAAGTGAACCACTTGTGGTTTTTGTATTTTGTCATGGAATTGGATTCATTGAGGAAAAAAATGTTCTTTTTTGTCTTACTAGCAGAAGAGTGAAGGTGCCTGATTGAAGGGTCCCCATGGGAACAGCCATTTTCTTATGGCTTGTGGCTTTAATACAAACAGAAGTCTGACTTATGTGGCCACCATCTGCTCAAACTGCTTTCAACTGAAGAGTGAGGAGATGCAGGAAGCTGAATTTGTGGTTACGTTTGTCCATGAATGTTTTCAAAGGGAGATAAGTGCAGCTAGATAGGGATTCGTTAGAAATGGTCTGGGGGATTACTGTTTATGAATCCATGAAAAAATTAATTATTTTTATTTTATGTGTATGAATGTTTGCTCTGCATGTATGTAAATGCACTATGTTTGTACAATGCCCATGGAGACCAAAAGAGGACATCAGATCCCATGGAACTGGAATTATGGGTGGTTTATAGCCACCACCTTTATGCTGGGAACTGAATCTTGGTCCTCTGAAAGAGAACCATATGCTCTTAACCACTGACCCACCTCTCCAGCCCCGGAGTCCATTTTCATGGAATGGCTGGGTAGACATTGACAGTCCAATTAGGATGTAAGAGCAGTCAGATCTGCAGTCCTCCATGAGGGTTCAGTTGTGGTGACTGAAGAGATTATAGACTCTTGGACAAGGTGGCAAGATTATGTTTCAGGCAGGATCAGGAATAACAAGATGTTGAATGATTAAATGTGACAGAGTAATGGTATTTTAATATAGCAGGTAAGGAGTGGGACAGTAGTCATCAGACAATTAAGCCACCCAGACCCAGTGTGGAGTCCAGCAATGTTGTCAGCATTATCCTGAGAGCAGGTAGGCATCCTTTGCAACTGGAGTATAGATGTGCTTTGTAACTTTTAAGAAAGTTTAACCTCCATCCAAGAATAGTTTGAGGTCTCCCTGAAGTATCAGGGACAGGATGAATTCTCTAAAGGAGGTTACTGTGTTCTGTAGGACATGGAGGGTATAAAAAAATACCATAGAAAATTTAAATTTATATGATAAATCCCAGAAAGGTGAGAGGGTCTCAGCTATTCATTACGGTTTGGAGATTGGTGGAATTCATTTGATTCTCATCAGAGAGTAGATGGAGATCTCCAAGAGGCTTACAGGAGTAGTGCTCATGAACTTTTGTAGGAGGCCAGATGAACCAAAGTGTAATGGGTTGGCATGATCATTGTGGGAATAGCCAAGATTCATGAAACAGGCATGGGATTGACTGTCTGGGAGAGACAGAAAATCAAAACATGAAAAAAAGCAAGAGACAGCTTTACTGAAGTAAGCAGACAGCTTCCTTTTAGAAAGGGAGGACTCCCAGAGTTGGGAGTCCACTGAACCAGGCCTGGTTGCAGAGTCTTATATGGGCACTGGATCCTCCCTTTCCCTTTCTTCTGATTGGTCAAGTTTGTATGTCCACCCGGGGGGGGCTCTTCTTTCCTGCCGCTCTCCACCACAAGTCTCCTGGGAACAAGCTGTTGCCATCTTAAGAAACCTGCTCTGACTTTCCTGATCTGCCTGTGTCCCTTCTCACTCTCCCTCAATAGAAATGGACCTCGTAGCTTGATTGCAATCAGAGATTTGAACTTGACTTGATAATGCCAGGTCCAAACAGCTTCAAGTGGTTTTTGTTTTGTTTGTTTTGTTTTTCTTGTAGGTGACATTTAAGATTGACCTGATCTACTGGGTTAATGTGAAGGAATGATCCCAAAAAGCTGAGGTTATGCTTGGGCCTCTTCTAATCCTGAGTCATGGGCTTGAAATTCTTTCCAAGTGACAGCATTGGTGATGAGCATGTAAGGAAAGGGTTTATTTATGGTCAGAGATAGAGAAAACTGCAGGAGAGGTGAGTGCCTGGTGTAGGAGGTCCAGAGACTGTCATCCCAATGGTCTGATCTAATGGATCTTCCTCTGCTCCTCTTCAGGCCTGCTTTCTCACTGGTGAGCTGTGTAAACAGCTAGCCCTGCTTCCCCACCCAGATGAGCTGTATCCCTTCTTATAATATAAGCCAAAATATCATCTGTTACCCTTTTAAGTTTCTTGTCAGGTGCATGGTCACAGCAAGAAAATACCTACTTCCTGGTACTTTAATATCCATGTTAATGATACCCTAATAAGTAAGGTTTGTGTCTTCTTGGCTGTAGGGTTATCAGTTTTACTAATATACATGCATACATGTATATGTATACACATACATACATATAGATGTATGTGTGTATGTGTTTACCAGTCTGGCCTTGAAGTCATGGTGATGCTCCTTCCTCTGTTTCCAGAGTGCTGAGATTATAAGTATGAGCCCCTGTGCCTGATGGTTTTTTATTGGTATTTTGAAGAATCACTGTGGTGATTGTTGGTGTTGTCTATTGGTTTCCTATTTGTAATTTCATTTTCTGTTATTTTCCTGTTTATTTCTCCCATTTTTTAATGTAGAAGGTTAAGTGACTGACATTTCCTCTCTTCGTTTCTGCCATTCCCATTCATGCTTGAATTTTCTTCCCAACACTGCTTATGTTAGGGCTGTCAGGGTCTGAGCTGAGTGTTTCCAAGTTCTTGGCCTCTTATTCCAGAATGAAAGAAAAGCTCACACAGATTGCAAAGTAGGAGGAAAGTGTTGAAAAGCCAAGGAACAGTATAGATGAGAAAGAAATCCACTGTAAGAAAGCAGCAGGCCACCTGAGTCAGAAAGAACTCAAGGGCATATATATACACACACATATATACATATACATATATAGAGAGAGAGCATGTATATTATAATTTTGGTTATTGATTCCAGAATTTCATGATTTTTGGATCAAATATTTTCTTGATCACATTCAGAAGCCCACCTTTCCTCCAGCCCCTCCACACTACTCCCTTCTGGATTTCATGTCCTCCATTATTACCTATCCTTTATTTATTCATTTAATTTTTGGGTTTTTTTTTTTTCAAGGAAGTGATATACCTTAATTATACATCACCAATAAAAGCTTTTTAATTGAATTTTTACAAATTCCATACAGTATATTTTGATCATATTTAGATCCCCTATGTGCACCTCCCACTTACCCCTCTGTGCTTGAGTTCATACACTCCGGTATATCCTTTTTCCCACAGTTTAAAGGCGTACTGAGTCAAAAGTGTGTCCCCAAGTGTCTGTGCACTGAAGGCTGATTTACCTACCCAGAGTCATTACTTTATAAAGACTGACTCTTCCCCTCCTACCAGCTAACAGTTGCTTATACTTCCTCAGCTGGGGTTGGGGTTTCCCATCTGCTTCCCAACTTCTATGTGGGGATTTTGCCGAGAGTAAGTTTACATGGGACTTATGCATGCTGTTACCACTGCTGTGAGATCTTATGAGTAGCTGCCCAGCTGTCTGGAAAACTGTTTCTATGTGGTCATCTATTACCTCTGGCTCTTAGAACTTTTCAGGCCTGTCTTGCATAATGATCCCTCAGCCGTGGGAGGCCAAGTTTGAAACAGGCGTCCTATTCAGGGATAAGCAGTCTGCAGCCTCTTATTCTCTTCATATTGTCCACTTGTGAGTCTTTGTTTTAATCACCATCTGATACATGAGGAAGCTTCACTGATGAGAACCGATACATTAACCTATGAGTATATCAAGTCATTAGGAGTTGCTTTAATACTATATTCACTAAGCAGAATAATATTAGTATGCTCACACTAATGTGCTGTGACTTGGCTAGCCACAGGTTCCTATACTTGATATCAGTGTCAGATATGAGCTCTATTTTGTGAAGTGGACCTCAAATCCAATCACAAAGTGGTTGGTCACTCCCATAACCCTTGTGGCATCATTGCACTACTGGGCATAACTTGCTAGGCAAGTTGTTGTAGCACACATGATTCACAGCACGTAAAGCTGATGATCACCTCTCTCTTCTGGTAGCATTCATAGCACCTGCAGCACTATTAAAGGTAGTCAGTAGAGATGAAGCTTTGAAGTCAGTGCCAGCTTGATTTCTCCGTGTTTGTTCCACAACTTACGTATGTAGTATCTTCAGCAACAGGGTCTTACTGTCAAGTTCTGGTGGGTAACCAAGATCAGGGGCAATTGTCAGTGTAGTTTGAGGGTCCACAGGACCCCTGGTCAACAGATTTAAAAGAGGGAGGCCATGCCCCTGGATAGCACTTCTATGTTAAAACTCACTCATTGTGGAAGAGGGGGCAGAAAGATTGTGAGAGCCACAAGTGGTTCATGAATATAAGGAATCAACCTCTTACAGGCTCCTGGGAACTTGTTCACATGAACTTACAGCAATGGTGACAGTATGCACAAAACCCACAAAACTCAATCAGACAAAAACCAAGATAGAACTGGGGAAATGGGCAGGAGGCCCCAACCTTAGCTGAGAAACTATTGGCAGATGATCACTGCTTGGTGAGGGAGAGTTGTTCTTTAAGGGAGTGATGCTAGAGAAGCTGATTAGGCTCCAGTGGATGAACTCACCTAGGGACATCTGGGTACACAAACCTGACTTAATATGCTTTAACATATATGACAGAATGCATAAAATCCTGTGGGAAGGCTATGGGGGTATGCAGATATGGGAGGGGTTCTAATATGATTAAGATACCTGAAATCCACAAAACTTCGATAAAAATATACATTTAAAAAAGGGGACTGGAGAGATGACTCAGCGGTTAAGAGCAGGGTCTGCTCTTACAGAGGACCCTGATTGGGTTCCCAGCACACATATGGAGGCTAACAACAATTGGTAACTCTAGTTTCAGGGGAAGTGGATCTTGACACCCTCTTCTTACCTCTGTGGGCTCTGCAAGACACAGGTGCACTTACATACATGCACACAATATGTCCATGTTCACAAAATAAAATAAAAATAATAAATAAAATATTAAAAAGCAGACAAGAGGTCCATTCCTGGCACTGGACCTTTTTCTCTTCTAGCCTATAGTGTCTTGTTACAGAGTAACTTCTTTTAATCTCTTTATATTATGTATGTATATACTTTAAAAAGATTCTGTAGTGATGTTTCCATATGACTTTTTGTTTTGTTTTGTTATTGTTTTTTGAAACAGGGTCTTCCTGTAACCCCAGTTGGACTGGAATCACTATGTAGACTAGGCTGGCCACAGTCTCACAGAGATCCACTTGTTGCTGCCTCTCCCACCCACACCCCACCCCGACCTTCCATATGTTTCAGTTATGAAGCATGTAACATGCCTGGCTTTATGAGTTTTTCTAAAGGACTTTGTGTTAGTCGTCCCTCCCCTGCTCACTCCTTTGTGCTGCTCTCCTATTCCCCGCCCCCTTTAACTGTTCACTGTATATTCTTCATCCTCATAGCCATTTACTGGTTTCCTGATCTCTTTCAATTCTCCAGTTGCAGCATGCATATCTAAGGATTCAAAGCTAGCATCCACTTATGAGAGAGAACATGGGGCTTTTGTCTGTCTTGGTTTTGGTTACTTCACTCAAGATGATTGTTTCTAGTCACATCCATATAACTGTGAACTTCATAATTTCTTTTTCTTAAGAGCTCAAGATACTCCATCTGTAAATGTTCCATACTTTCATTGTCTTTTCATCTGTTGGTAGACATCTAGATCGTTTCCATTTCCTGGCTATTGTGAACAGAGCAGCAATGTACATGGTTGAACAGATATCTCTGTAGTAAGATGCAGAGTCCTTTGGGTAATGTATTTATAGCTTTTTGAAGAATCTCCACAAAAATTTCATTGGGGCTACACCAGTTTGCACTTCCACAAACAGTGAATAAGTGTTACCCTTTCCCCACATCTTTGCCAGACTTTGTCATCATTTGTGTTTTGGATCTTAGCTATTCTGACTGGGATAAGATGAAATGTCAAAGTTGTTTTAATTTGCATTTCCCTGATGGTTAAAGATATAGAACAATTTCTAAATACTTCTCAGCTATTTGTGTTTCATCTTTGAGAACTCTGATCAATTCTTTGCCCCAGTTTATATCGAGTTGTTTGTTTTTTGATGTTTAGTTTTTTAAGTTCTTCGCGTGTTCTAGATATTAACCTTGTGTCAGACATATAGCTGGTAAAGAATTTTTCCAATTCTGGAGGTTGCCTCTTCACTCAAATGATGTTATCTTTTGCTATAAGAAGTTTTTTTGTTTCATGAGATCCCATTTGTCAATTGTGGACTTAATGCCTGGGTTGTAAGAATCTTGTTCAAAAAGTCCTTTCCTGAGCTTGTTAGTTCCAGTATATTCCCTACTTTCTGCTCTATAAGATTCAGAGTATCAGGTCTTATGTTGAAGTCCTTGATCGATTTGAAGTGAGATTTGTGCATGGTGAAAGATAGGGATCTAGTTTAATTCCTCTACGTGTAGCAATCCAGTTTGACCAGAACCATTTCTTGAACATGCTCTCTTTTCTCCGGTGTGTATTTTGGGCCCCATTAAAAAATTAAGTTGTTGTAACTATGTGAACTCAAACCTGAATGCTCACTTCTATTCCGTTGAACAGTGTGTCTGTTTTTATGCTAGTGCCATCTGTTTTTGTTGCTACAGTGCCATGGTATTATTTGAGATTAGGGATGGTTATGTCTCTAGTTTTTTTATTGTTGAGAATTGTTTTGGCTATCCTGCTTTGTGTGCACACTTGTGTGTGTGTGTGTGTGTGTGTATGTGCTTCTCAATGAAATTTGAGGTTATTTTGTCAGTTTCTGTGATGAATTTTGTTGGAATTGTACAGGGATTGCATTGAATCAGTCTTAATGACTGATTCAAAATCTAGCTTTTAGGATGGGCTGAACAAGTGTTTTCCCTATTACACCTTTATTCCTTTGTGATAGATGTCACCAGAGGTCATGTCAGAAAAATGGCCAGACAAAACAAAACTTAGAACCTGAGGTAGGGATGGAAGGTTTCATATGTATTTCTTTTAAATTAATATTTTCTAGTGACAGGAGTAGTAGAGAAGTTTACAAACCTTAAAAAGTGAATTTAAGAGGCTGTAGAGATGGCTCAGCAGTTCAGAGCTTGCTGCTCATCGAGAGAACCAGAGTTCACTTTTCAGTGGTCATGTCTGGGCCTCACAACTGCTTGTAACTGCAGGTCCAGAGGAATCTGACATCCTCTTCTGGCATCTGAGGGAATACATGGAATTCACTTAGAGCCATTCATTTACACATAAAGAAAAATAATGTACTTTTTAAAGTAAACTTAGGAGGCTTGAGGGATCTCTCCTCAACCCCCTTGTGGGTTGTTGGCCACTGATCCACGAGAACAAAGGGAGCAGAAGCAACGATCAGGGCCAGGACGGCCAGTGAGCACTGATGGAAGAAAGCCCTTCCGGGGAGGCATATTCAGTGATACAGCTCCAGATTCAGTGAAACAGCTCCGTTTATTCAGTGGGGGTTAGGGAAAATATAGTGTGGAGGCAGCAGCCAAAGCTTCAGCTGATAGGTGCTCATAGTATGCTTTATTTACATGTGGCAATAGGCTCCTATCATCTGACTATCAGGCAATGCCTAATTATCATATAGAAAAAACCTGGGGGTAGTTTTTACTCCAGGTAACTATGCCAAAGGTCACGTTTTAAATGAGGCCAAGCATCGGTGCTTGGCGGCACTTTCCAGGTAAGTCAGGCAGAGAGCAGGAGGCCCCCACTGAGAAAGGGAGTCCTTCCATATAGTGTCAAGCCCCTTAGAGCTATCCGGACATGGAGGACTACAACCTTAGCAGCAGGGTCCCCCAACAGAGGCTCAGTAATCTCCCAAAACAAGGTTCACAGTATGCCTCACTAGCATTATACCTACATATAAAGATGAACATACAAACGCTAATAAATAGTGAAGATGCTGATTCTCTGGACTTGAAATTCCCCATGAATTTTTCAGAAACCTTTCTAGATGGAGCTTCTGTGAGCCATTACACATGCTAGGGG
Organism: Nannospalax galili; assembly: GCF_000622305.1. Classification (NCBI taxonomy): domain Eukaryota; kingdom Metazoa; phylum Chordata; class Mammalia; order Rodentia; family Spalacidae; genus Nannospalax; species Nannospalax galili. The sequence goes on along the minus strand of NW_008353205.1, from coordinate 17,962 downwards.
AGGGGGGTGCCATGTTACAGCTGTCTTTCTGTCAGCCATGGTCATGTAAGTAACCCCTCACCCATAGTTCTGTAAGTAACTGCAGTAAATTCACTAAACTAGACTTTGGCAGAATCATTTGAGTGTCATGAGTGTATGAACAGACGTGGTACCATCTGCCCATGAGAACATCTGAGGTTCAAATTTATACAGATTTTGAGCCTTCCCCAGGTCAGGGTATGGAGGGTGCAAGATCCATCATAGGTCCCAATTATGTGTAGTGCCAATGAAAAAGGCAGGTGTAGGTGCGACAGATCTCCCAGTTATGTAAAAGGATCTTAGCATTCTAAATCATGGCATCCCATTTAGAACAATGGATTTCTGCTTCGTGACAGTGAAAGCCAATTTCATTTTGGAGCCACCTATTGGGTGTCTGGATGGAAAGCTGGACTGATCTGGAGGTGATGTTCACAAAGGCAATAGCTTTGCATTGGTCTTGTGGAGAAGTTTTTGGAGAAAGTGAAGGTCCAGCCAACAGTAATTTTTCTCAGATCAGTGTCCTTATCTGGCATAGTGCTGCAATTCATGCCATTTCATTAAGACTGAAGTTGAAAATCTCACCTTGTTTAAGAGTGCTTATCTTGTAGTGAACCATTGCTCATCAGGAATTAGCTTGAAGATGTGTGTACTATGTTATGGGTCACTAAGGGTCAAGCTATAAAGGTTGATGGTCTGATTTATTTTAAAATATTGTAAGTATAATATGCATGTCACAGTTGTCAGGGGAACAATTTTTTTCTCTGTTTTCTCTTTTGATCTTTTTGTTTGTTCTAGGGATCAAATTTAGTTCATCAAACTTGTGTGGCAACCCTTTACATACTGAGTCAGCTCCCTGGACTCTGTCACCTGATTTTTAAAGCATGACTATTGATTTTGGCCCTTTGACTTTACCTTATTTCTTGGTAGTCCTTGAAGTGTGTTCAGCAAAACATCTTTGACTTTGACAGTTGCTAGATACTTGCTGAGCCTAGTCAATTTTTTATTCAGTACAAAATTGCTTGGTTTGGTGATTCATGAATTTTCTCTTAGTAGGATAAAATGGAATCATGAATTTTGTTGACCCTGTTTTCTGCCTTCCCATTCCAGTCCTTTCTCTGCCCTCTTTTCTTCCTGAGGTGATTGTTTTGCTTTGTTGCATAAGCTGACTTGTAATTCTGCCTCATGTGAACCTTCTATCTCATTCTCTGATGCAGCCGTGACAGTACACACATGTCAATATGACTGACTACAGTGAGTTCTTTCTGAAGCAAATGTCACCTTTATACTTACTTTATTCGCATTTGACAGTGCCTAAAAAATTGTTTTAAAGTATTGTTTTGGGATCTTTAAATATTAACTGTGTATCATATTTGTTATTGGATTAAAATTGTGCTTGAGGGACTGGAGAGATGGATCAGTAGTAAAGACCAAAGGCTGCGATTGTAAGGACCCAGATTCTATGCCCAGCATCCACATCCAGCTAAGAATCTTTGGTAACACCAGTTCCGGGGAATCCAACGCCTTCTTCTGACCTGCTCGGGCATTGCACAACATAGGTGCATTTTCACACATGCAGGCGATGCACTTATACACATAAAATAAAAATAAGTAATTTTTAAAAATTTGTGCTTGAGTAAACTACTTACAGCAGCATATACATTATTTCTTCTGTAACCACATAGAATGGATTCATTTCTCCACTTAGCAAGTTGTGACAGCATATGTGAATTTGCACCCAGGGAAGCTCATTACACTCAATGCCTGTTGTTATTTGAAATCACGGAAGCTGATCCTCTAGTTATGTCTGTGAGTTTTGAATCAATTAATAGACTTTCAGAATGAGAACCATTCATAATATATCATAGTGTTTGTATAAATCATTTATACTAGGTGATTTATCATTTATGTTCATGCAATCTGCACCGAATGTAAAATTTCCTCATGCTGTCTATACTTAAACATTGTGAGCAGGAATTTCTAAGGACAAGCAGGCTCTTCCATTCTAATTGCCCTCTGTTCTGTACATCAGGTGGCCACACATTCTTAAGACAGGAAGTAGACATGCGCTATAGGAAGAGAATTGGGGCAGAGCAGCAGCATATCCTGTGCGCTGTGCACAGTAGCAAGATGAGTGTCTCTCCGGGGCTCTGTCTTTTCAGAACCACTCAAAGCTTACATTAGAACGTATGTGTCAGGGCTGGAGAGATGGCTCAGCGGTTAAGAACACTGGTTGTTCTTGCAAAAGACTTGGGTTTGAATCCCAGCACCCACATGGCCTACCCTCTGACACACAAACATTGCATTGCACAGGTGCACTCACACACACATGCAGGAATACACTCATACATGTAAAATAAAATAGTAAATAAAATAAAAAAACAAGCTTGTGTGCCATGGAACAAAATCTGTGGATATTACAGAATCCAGTTATCATATCATCAACTGATTTTGTGGAATGTTTAGGATTCTGTGATATTTGAGGATATTGCCATAAATTTCACCCAGGAAGAGTGTGGTTTCCTGAATCCTTCTCAGAAGAATCTCTGCAGAGATGTGATGCTGGAAACCTGCAGGAACTTCACTTTTATAGGTAAGAGTATCATCTTCCCTTCCGAAGCATTTCTTGGAAGTAATGTTTTTCTGTGACTTGGAATACTGAAAGGGAAGAATGTCATGTATAATTCAGGCATGCAATATAGACACTAAAGCTACAAAGTAAGTTTTTGGTAATTTCTAATTCATCAAAATTTTCTTTGACTACATTTTAGGAAGCATTTGTGAAGATGAGACTATTAAAGACCATTATAAAAGTTCTGGAAAAAAATCCAAGGTAATTCGAAAACAGAAACAAAGTTTTTTGAAGTAATTTTTAAAGATTTATGGTTATTTTATTATTTACTTCTGTGTGTGTGTGTGTGTGTGTGTGTGTGTGTAGCTTTACATACCTGTGTGCATGTACACAAGAAGGTCTGAAGAAGTTGTTGGACTCATGGAGCTGGAATTACAAGAGGTTGTGAGCTACCTGTCTCGGGTGCTGGCAACCAAACTCTGGTTCTATGGAAGAGCAGCAATGGTGCTTAACAGCTGAGCCAGCTCTCCAGCTTCCCATTGAGGATATTTTTATGTGAGCATTTATGAATAAGTAAACAGTAAGCACAACTTTGTGTTTTTTTAATCATTAGGAAATGTAACGGGTACCTAAATTTAAGAATCCTATTCAGTGATTGCAGGGCAGGTCGCATGCACACAGTACTAGGATGTCATATTAACAAACGTCATGTTTTCTCATAGCCCTGTGGGAACCATATTGTAGAATTATCAATCTATTTAGTTTCTGACCTTTGAGATACGGCAGAAGACATACACTTCACCTAATTTGGGGAAAAGTATGTGACCTATACTTTGTAATTAATATTAGTAAATCACCTTTTTTTAATGTACTTGTCATTTTTTCAGAAGTTCGATGGTTGAGACATTCTGTGAGCATGAAAAAGATCATCAGAATGGAGAAACTTTCACGTGGATAGCAAATGACAATATGATCATGACAATTTCTAGTGACCTAACACCAGGTGAAAGCAATGTGTGTGGAGATGTTTCCATGTGGCATCTACCCTTTAATAACCATTCTACCTCTCACTCTCAGTACAAACCATATGAGCATGAAGAGTGTGGAAATAAGTCACAGAACTCTAACTCACTCCCAAGCTGTAAAAGACGTATGAGAACTCCTACTGTGAATGGACATGGACCTTTTGAAAGTAAGACATGTTTAAATTACTTTGATTTCCAAAGTTTTTTGGTAATAGATATGGAAACACACGGCACCAAAAACTCAATCTATACGAAGAATATCGAAAGGCCTCTGCTGATGGCAGTTCACTTCACTCATCTGGAGGAACTCAAACGGTAAGAAAGCATTATCAGTGTAATGTATGTGGGAAACATCTGAGTTCTTCCACTTCTCTTCAAGGAGATGAAAGAATTCACAGTGGTGAAAAACCCCATATATGTACACAATGTGATAAGTCCTTTACTGGAGAGAAACCCTATGATTGTGATAAAGCATTTAGACAGTACAGTTTCCTTCAAGTACATGAAAAAAATCACACTGGAGAAAAACCATATGAATGTAAAGAATGTGATAAAACCTTTAGATATCACAGTTCTCTCCAGGTACATGAAAAAAATTCATACTGGAGAAAAACCCTGTGCATGTAAACAATGTGGAAAAGACTTTGGATGTCACAGTCATCTTCATAGGCATGAAAAAACGCATAGTGAAGAGAAACCATATGCATGTAAAGAATGTGACAAAGCCTTTAAACAATACAGTTACCTTCAAGTACATGAGAAAATTCATACTGGGAGAAAACCATATGAATGTAAAGAATGTGATAAAGCCTTTCGATATAACAGATCTCTTCAGTTACATGAAAAACTTCATTCTGGAGAAAAACTGTATGAATGTTTACAATGTGGTAAGGGCTTTAGATGTAGTAGTTATCTTCAAACACATGAAAAAACACAAACTGGAGAGAAACCTTATGCATGTAAACAATGTGGAAAAGCCTGTAGACAGTCCAGGCATCTTCATGCACATGAAAAAATTCATACTGGAGAAAAACTGTATGAATGTAAACAATGTGGTAAAGCCTTTAGATGTGATAGTTATCTTCAAAGACATGAAAAAACACACACTGAAGAGAAACCCTATGCATGTAAACAATGTGGCAAAGCCTTTAGACAGTCCAGTCACCTTCATGCACATGAAAAAATTCATACTGGAGAAAAAGCATATGAATGTAAACAATGTGGTAAAGCCTTCAGCAGTCACAGTTCTCTTCAATTACATGAAGAAATTCATAGGGGAGAAAAATGTAAACAATGTCGTAAAGACTTCAGATGTCACAGTGATATTCAAAGACATGAGAAGTTCACACTAGGCAAAACCCTGTGAATAGGAACAGTGTGGAAAAGGCTTTAGATGTCACAGTCTTCTTTACATGAAGGAATTCTTATTTTAGAAAACTTAGTGCCAACGCGGTGGTTAAACCTTAGATGTCACAGTTACCTTCCTTTATGTGAAAATTCATGTTAAACCAAAACCCAATGAGTGAAAGCAATATAAATCCTACATGTGGTACATTTATCTTAAATAACATGAAAAAATTCATACTGGAGGAAAACCCTCTCAATGCAAAGAATGGAAATCTTTACATTTCATAGTTCCTCACAATTACAAGAGGAAATTAATCATGGCAAAGAGCCGTGTGGATGTGAACAATGCCTATAGTTGTTAAGATTTCTAAATTACATGGCAGAGCAGTTTCACACCACAGTGCTCTTTCAATGTCAAATAACTCATTGGAGACAATTCCTAGAAATGTATTGAAATAGGAAACTAATCACACAAAAACAAAATTCTACCAAAGTTCAATTCGGTGAACCAAGGATTTTATGGGGGTTACTTCTAGGAGCATGGACAAGCACAGACAGCTGCATCACCAAAACCCCCATCCAGCCTAAGTGATGACTCATGGAAACAACAATCTGAGATGTCTGCACAACTGGCAGTCAGCTTGGTTAGTTGGGGAATTTCTTCTTTTCACAATTGTTTACTGCATCTGTGACCTTGTGGAGTGGCTGTGGGAGACTTGGAAATTTGAACTTTTCAGACCTTATTGTTTACTTTTTGAGCCTTGTGCATCGATTGCAAGGAAATTGATCCACAACAGTCCACCCCTTCCTCTGGCTTTTACATGTTTTTGTAATGCTTTTAGATCCTCGAGGGTAGAGATTGTCAGATATAAAAGTCCATCCGTGGCTGACATTGGGCCAGTGTGACAGAGTAATACTGCCTTTTTCTCAGGATCTTCATCATTGGTTCTGAGTCTTTGTGCTGTCCCATCCATTGTGAAAGGAAGTTTCCTTGCATGATGGAGTGCAGCTGACAATAGCGATGACCTATTAGACATGAACTGAAATGTTGAGAAGGGAACTTGAGAAGGACATCATAACAAAATAATAACAATTAATTTCCTGCTGGAACCTGTGACGACTCTGGGTACAGTTTTGTTCCTGGCTCATAATATCAGATGTGAATTTTCTCCCATGGAGTGGGCTGTAAGTCCAATCTGAAAGCTGCTCGTTGAACTCAAACAGTAGTTGTGCCACTATTGCACCAGAAGGCATATTCTGCCTGTCTTGTTGGTACTGGAGAAAAGGGGTTTATAGCTGAGCAGGACCATTGGTGACAGTTCGCCCTCAGCAATCTGTATTTCACCTGGCTCCATGTAAGCCAGCAAGTATAGAGGAAGCTTCCACCTTATTCCGGCATCATTTCTCCATGTCCTGCAAACTTCAGCAGTAGGGTCGTACCATCTAGTTTCAGTATGTAACCACAAGTAGTGGCAATAATCTTCGTGGTTTGCTTGACAGATATTCACCTGCCTCTGCCTCCCATATACTGGTGTTAAAGGCCTGTGTCAACACACTTTGCTACTAATAATAGCCCATTAAAAAAAAAAAAGACCCAGTACTTTTTTGCAGTAGGGGGATGTACACTTGAAACTAATTGCCTTTAGTTGAGGTCTTTGCATCAGTGTTCTGAAATGAGTAGCCTTGTCAAGGTCAATTACATGATACCAAGTTAAGTGAAAGTTTTCTTGACAGCTTTACCTGCTCACTTGCCTGAAAATGCTCATAAGAGGCCTGTGACAATGTCCACACTTGTGAGGGTATATGTGCACCTCTCACTGATAGATATAGTTACTATATATGGTGTTTTTGCCAGTACACAAGGGATGAGTTGGCTTACGTGTGTGTGCTGTCATAACATCTAGAGGCATGTTTCATTGTGACAGGAAAACCATATGATTGGCACCTAAATAAAGATGTCTGAGGAAAAAAGTTGTTTCCTGCCTTCACATATTTTCTTTCTGTGGAGAGTGCCCAATCCTGTTGCTGCTGCTGTTGCTGCTGCAGTCCTTCAGTGGTAGACTGCAGCTCCACTGGCCTTCTAACATGGACTAAATAGCAGTGACTGTAGCAATTTTCCAGGTCTTCTCTGCCAGAATGGTATTTCCGAGGCACCCAGCTATGTAGACTGAGGAGCTTCTGGGTTGTCCGCCTCTCAATTCTGCACATAGACATTGTGGACTGTGTAGCACTGTGAGCTTTCATGCTTGTTGTGTCGTTGCTTCTGTTTCTCTCCAGCGTTCTTTGATGCATAGCTCCTGGCAGCAGGGTGGGTTGTAGAGAAACAGAATTGATGGGTGGTGATCTTCCATTGGCCGAGTTCTTCTGTAGGATCCACAGTTCTCTGCATTTGATCTGGCTCACCACTTATACTGCACTAGAGAAATCAATTTCTTTTAACAAAAACAATTTCTAAGTGTGTGTGTGGGTATTTGGGGGTTATTATTGTATTTTATTTTTATTTATTTATTTATTTATTTGGTGTTTTTGAGACAGGGTCTCCCTGTAGCCCCAGCTGTCCTGGAACTCGCTATGTAGACCATGCTGGCCTTGAACTCACAGAGATCCGTCTGCCTCTGCCTCCCAAGTGCTGGGGCCACAGGTGTGCACCACCATGCCTGGCACATTTATCTATTTTGTGCCCATGTATGTGTGTTTGTAGTTGCATATGGAGGTCAGAGGACAACTTAAGGCCTTCTCTCCATCATGTGGGTCCCAGGGATCAAACTCAGGCCTGGTGGCAGTGCCTTTTACCTGCTTAGCTGGAGTTAAGGACTGTTCATAGCTGCCATGTGGGTGCTGGGAATAGAACCTGGGTCCTCTACAAGAGCAGTCAGTGCTCCTAATCACTGAGCCATCTCTCCAGCCCCAGGACTTAAATTTCAGACAAACTCATTTCATTTTATTCTGATAATAAAAATGTCTTCAGGACAGTTAACATGTTCTGTTTGTGTTCACATACACATTTTATAAAGTTTATTTTTATTTTTGGTATTTTGCCTGCACAGAGGGCAGAAGAGCATGTTGGATCCCCTCGAACTGGATGATTAAAGAGAAAATACTGCTGTTTTTTAGATAAGATGCAATTTTGTATGGTAGTATTGTCCTAATACATGGATTATTGCAAAATGGAAACAGGAAAAAGTGATGACAAAACCCAGAAAACTTCAGACTGTTACTGCAGGTTGTGGAAGTTACAGAGAGGGTTATAAGAGACAAAGGGGAAGATTGCAGTATGTAAAGGATCATATTCATCCTAGGAAATAGGCACTATTACTAGGTACTTATTTCACCAATTGATCTACTCTAGGCATCACTTATAAATTTTGTGTCTTGGCGTTTTTGGCAAAAATAAGGCAATCCAAAACACCTGGAAAATATAAAGTACTTCAAACCCAGTTGATAACTTGTGTCTTCAAAATTATTTTCCTTGACTGATCAGTATCTGCAAGGTCACAGAAACCCAAAGGTGAAGAGAAGGTTCAAGAGGGGGAAGTGATTACCTTAGGTGAGTATAAACCAGTGAAATAGAACTATTGTTAGTGGGATTCTAAAAGAAAAATAGGCTCCCCCACACCCATCCCCCAAAACAAAGTCACTGGTGAGGGGCACTGTCAGATTCCCTCATGTGAGGATGGGCCTTCCACCCCAGTGATGACTGAGCTTGAAGGATAATGCTGGACAAGGATAATGCTGGATTCCCTTTCACATTGTTACAGGTGACCACCAAAGCATCTCAGTAACTCTTGATATCACAGGTAAAGTGATTGATTTTCTTTTCATATTGAATATTTGTTCTCTGTCTTAATAATTAACCACTTCCCTATTCAAATTTTTGTAGCATACACTGTTGGGGAAACCAAAGCCTAAGAGCTGTTATTTTCAGATTTAGTCCCCCCAAATCGAGAATTAATAAAAATCCTTTTCCCTTAGATGTAGTGAAAAGATAAGGTCTAGCACTGACAGGTGTCCCCTAAAGGTCCCAGCTATCTTTGTAACTGAATAGTCAAAATGTGTCCTAGTTTCAACACCTCGCAGAAGTTTATGATGTTACAAAGTTATGGCTCTGGAACTTGTTTCTGAGAATTGAATGGGAGTCTGTCTTGCAGCAAATTGCAGAAGAAATGGACCACGCAAAGAAAAGAAAAGTAAGACATTGACTATGACCCTGTTGACCACTCCAATGACTTGTGTCTTTGGAAAAATGTGTGAAAGCCTATCTGCTATTGGTCTGTAAAAATGCAGTACATAAACATAAGCCATTGACTGCCACTACCTAATCCTGTACAAAGGACAGATTCCAATAAAATGATAATAAAATTTTACTAAAATTCTTTCTTCTAAAGGATATAAATATTTTCTGACATTGGCTTGCATGTCTTCAAGGTCAACAAAGCATTTAACCGTGTCTAAAACAATGCAGTGTTATTCACTAGAGTAAAATCTGCCCTTTCTGGATTTTTACAAATGTCAAGGACATACTAAAAACATTTGGGCTGCCGAGATGGCACCGTAGGTAAAGAGCTCATGACATGTCTTTGAAAACTTGAGAGTTTGAATCTACCTAAACTCAGACTCGGCAGTGCACACACTCAATCCCAACATACCCATGATGCTGTAGGCGGCGGAAGTAGAAGCATACCTGGAACCTCATAGGCTGTATACCCTGCTGTACACTGGAGAAATACATAGGCCCCAGTTTTAACATGTAGGAGGTAAGGAATGACACCTGAGGTTTTCCTTTGACCAACAAGCACCTTGACACATGCATACCACACTCACAGACATGAATGAGTGCATGTGCACAAAAAATATATGGTTCCTGAGATTGGCACTAAATTGCAAATGATTTATTGTTTAAATATTACTAAGTAGTGCATGCTAAAATTTCTCCTCCTTGATTGATTGCTGTGGAATTCTCTTCCAGGAGTGTTCTTAGTGAACATGTAGTGTGTGTGAGTTGTTTACTAAGGCTGTGCTACACTAATTACAACATAGTTCAATAAAGATTTATTTTCTAAAAGACAAGACAAGCAGTTGGAAGTACCATTTATACAGGGATTCTTATTTTATTTCCAAGACCCTTTTCTTTCCAAATGAGCCAGGGAAAGCCAAAAGGAAGGAACCTCCCACCGAACTCTGACACTACATAATCTATTCCTGATGTCCACATGTCTCACTGGGGATCACAACCAATGTTCCTTGTCCTTACTGTTCACCCACCGAAAGTCCAATGTTATCAAATAGGACCTGAATTCTGTTACAGAGATCTCCCCACTTGACAAGAAATATGCCTGCCTGATGTTATATGCCAAGGCAATATTAAACACATTTAATATTGCCTTGGCATAGAACATGGTTACTACAGAAAGGGAGGAAAAGTCATGCTACTGTAATGTGGCATGTGTGATTTGAAGTGAGCTAAATCTCTTTTCCTTGGCCATGGTCACATTTGATTCTAGAATTTTATATTGTGGTTTGAATATATATAGCTAAAATTACTTCTGGAATGTGTAAATGACTCCCTTTTCTCCCTTGGTCGCTATGAGAGATAGAGGCTTGTTTTTGCCAGGCTACAGCATGGGAAAGCAGTGAGTTTATTGGGCTTACTTGCAGAGCAATGGGTGAAGATTGACTTATAGAAATGTGATTGCACCTCTTCTAAGGCCACACAGGGAAGTCTTCATTCAATTGTGGATTTTGACTTCCTCACAGCCTCACAAACTGGCAAAAGACCCTCCCTATGGCTTCCACATTTTATACACCCTTAGCCCCTTCCCTTCCTCCAACTAGGGCCAACTGGTTGACTAGGAGGTGTGGCTGACTCGCCGTGCTCATCCTCTCATGCAGAACATAGCAGTCAACAAACTTAGCTGTAATGATCCTAGGCAAGAGGGTGCCACCAACCTTGGGAAAATGGCATCTGCCCATGGTCTGTTGGAGGACAGTTCTGTGCAACAATGAAACATCACCACATTTTCATGTGTGTGAACACTTGGTCCAAGCTTGTGACATTGTTTTTAAATATTGTGGAATCTTTATGAAATGGAGTCTTGATAGAGGATGTGGGTCATTGGGGACTGGCTTTGAGGTTTTACAGAGAACCTACATTCCAGTTTGCTCCCTGATTCCTG
>NW_008353205.1:1738-6752 GCF_000622305.1 Nannospalax galili | reverse complement strand
TAAGCCATGCAAAACCCTTCTTTTTTATAACACTTCTTTCCAGTTGTTTTTGCTTCAGCAGTGAGAAGAGTAACTAAGGCATCTCATATTCCTTTTGAGGGTAGAAGTATTTTGGGGGGGGTGGTAGTGGTTTTTTTGTTGTTGTTTTAATATTTTTGAGTGTTTTGCCTTCATGTATATAAGTGTGCAATGCCTGTGGTGGCCAGACAATGTTGTCAGATCCCCTGGAAGTGCCATTATCCAAAGTTGTTATCTGCCACTTGGGTGCTGGGAACCGAATATAGGTCCTCTGCAAGAGCAATACGTGTTCTTAACCATCTAGTTCTGAAGTATAACTGTTATCAATAGTTTTTGTGCCTGTGTGGGGTGCCCTGAGGACAATCTTTTCTTACTAGTGTGTCCAACTATTCTGCATTGCGTAATTGATTTTGGGCCTATATGTGGTGCCTAAGGCCAATCTTCTCTTACTAATGTGTCCTACTATTCTGCATTGCCTCTTCAGATGGATGCTGATTGGTTCTTTATGGGACATAGACCTCTCTTAGTTTAGTAAATTGTCCTTTGGTTTAGCCTGAACTGATAGAATTGTGTCCTAGCAATGTTCTATTTTTGTGAAAAAAAGCATGGACCAGAACCAACAAGTGGAGGAAAGGGTTTATTTGGCTTGCAACACAGTTCATCATCGAAGGAAGTCAAGGCAGGAACTCAGGGCAGGATCCTGGAGGCCGGTGCTGAAACACAGACCATGGAGAAACAGTGGTTACTAGTTTGCTCCCCTGGCCCATGCTGAGCCTGCTTTCTTATACCACCTGTCCAGGAGTGGCGCAGCCCAGGTGTGTCAAGTTCACAACTGAAGTTATCCAGCACACATCCTATATCTTTGACTATCAAGCTTTGTCCACGATCCTTGTTTTCTGTGTTCATTTTGCTAATTATCTGCTCTCTACCACACCTCCAATATCGAATCCAAGGGAACTGAATATGGTTAAAAGAAACACTGTTATATGGACTCAGGGTTAATGATTATATCAGTCCATCACTCAAGTATTAACTAGTTTTTTTTCCTCGTTTTTTTGTTATTAACACAGGGTCTCACTATTTGACTGTGGCTGAAGTGGAACTCATTATGTAGTCCAGCCTGGCTGGAACTCAGAGTCGTCCATAGGTCTGCCTCCTGAGTGCTGGGATTAAAGGCCTCTGCTACCATACCTGGTGGAGATGACTATTTTTGGAGTGCCTCAATCATCATATATGCAATTTTAGATGCATATCTATGGAAGTATTAAAAATTTAGCATGATTTATAACTCCTATTGAATTTTTAATGGTTTGTTGAAGTTTGTTACCTTTAAGAAATGTTCTGTGTAGTCCAGTGAATTATCTATATAGCTATATTCTTAGTTTTAACTGAGTGGTTTTACCTGTATTGCAAACCATAGTAAAGGAACAGATGTCAGAAATCAACAGATATTTTAGTAGGATGTAGATAAGTAGGTAGGTGCATGGATAACAAGTTATCAAAACAGGTGCTTAAAATTCCATCAGAAATATATTAGGGAATCCTCACTGAGGCAGTCAGCTGGAATTCCTGATGAGTTCTTGGTAGAACAGCATGTCCCCTCTTGTAGGGCTTCCAAGTGAAAGAACAAATTACAGCAGAAAGGGAGAATCATCAAGTCAGAAGCTTACAAACATCCACCTGAAACTGACCATGAAAGCAGCCAGCAGAGTTCACAATGGTTATGGGTCCTGGCAGGGAAGTATTATTTCTGCTGAGTCTCCCAATTAAAGAACAGTAGCAACAGGGAGAACATCAAGTCAGGTGCTCACAACACCCAGGATAAGGTGACTGGGGCGTTGAATCATTAGCAGGAGTTTGCACTTGAGAGATCTCTCAATGAATGAGCTTCCCATGGCTGAACACTGAGCTTCTCTTTCCCACTTCATGCACATCTGTTGCAAGTGGTTTATGTTCTTGCTGTTTTCAGGAACACAATGCTTTTAGTCCTGGGATGCTTTGCTGGTCTCATCCTTTCCTGTCACAGACATGGGGGAAGGGGTACATCCTCAAACAGTGGGCCTTAGAGCACATTTTGAGACTAACTTGTTTGGATGTGAAATGGTAGAGTATCCCTACTTCCAAAGCCAGTCTTTCAACTTAGATAGTACAGTATGATTCCAGTGTAATTTAGATTCCACAAGAGCAGTAGAAAGATGGCTCAGCAGTTACTGCTCTTCCAGAGAACCCATATTCAGTTCCCTACAGCTCCATGACAGCTCACAACATGGTGTAACTCAGTTCCCAGACATCCAAAATTCTCTTTTGGCTTACTGGCACCTGACACTCAGATGGTGCACACATACCCATGCAGGCTGACACTCGCATACATAAAATAAAAATAAATTTACATTAAGAGTGCAGGGCCTAAGATATGGCTCAGCAGTTGAGTACTGCCTGTTCTTGCAGAAAGCACTGTTCAGTTCCCAGAACCCACTGGTAGCTTACAGTTGTTCTTAACTCCAGTTCCAGGGGATTTGTTGCCTTCTCCCATCCTCTGCATGCATTGCGTGCACATGGTACACTTATATCATGTGGGCAAAACACTCATGCACATAAAAAAAAACAAATAAAAAATTAAGAGTACATTACCACATCCTTGGTGAAGTACAATTCTAAATTTTTGGGTAAATTCCTAAGGTCGCAATTATATATCTCTATGGAAATAAGCATTTCTAAATTATTATCTATTCTTAGTATAATTACAGAAGGAGTTTCACAACTTTTTGGGTTGGCAGAAACAGTCTCTATCAGATATTTCTTTTTAAAAAAAATGTTTTATTTACTGTTTTTATTTTGTATGTATGAGTATATTGCCTGCATATATGTAAGTGCAACCGTGTCATGCAATGCCCATGGAGGACAGAAGAGGCTGTCAGAACCCCTGGAACTGGAGTTACAGACAGTTGTTAGCTGCCATGTGGGTGCTGGGATTCGAACCTGGGTCTTCTGCAAGAACAGCAACTGTTAACTGCTGAGCCATCTCTCTAGCACTCTATCAGGTATTTCTAACTACTTCCAAGACTATCAGTCTTCAGGAGATAATCTCCTAAATTTGTACTTTCACCACAAACTTGTACGAACTTCTCAGAACACATCCACATGGACTTGAGAGAAGATGAGTGATATTCATCTTCAACTATGTCATAAACTGCTATAAAAGTACACTCATCTCTTTTCAAAGAAAGCCACAAATGTCCATATATTAATCAACAAACCATTGTTTTGCTTGTAACAGTTTACCCTGACTCCTGCCTTACCTGAACCATGACTTCATGTTTAGAAAAATTCAATTTGAGGCCAGTGAGATGGCTCAGTGGATGGAGGCACTTGCCCCCAAAATTGCTGACCTTAATTCAATCCCTCAGACCCACATGATAGGAGAAAAGCAACTTCCATAACTTGTCCTCTGACCCCCCAGCATGTACTCATAATACACACACACACACACACACTCATACACAAATCAATCAATCAATCAATGTAATAAAAACTTTTTAGATTCATTTTTCTTTTTCACTTCATGTAAAAACTTTCTTTCATTATTCAGTACAATTTGGAAAGAAAAATCAAGTTCTTACATTGACAGTAACTTACTCTAATTCTCCTAAAAGGAACTCCACATTGGGGTATCTCTTTTAAATCCAAACTCTAGTTCAAAAACCAAATAAATACTCCTAAAAAAGTATTAACAAGTACAAACAACTGGATTGCTATGATTATAATGCTGTTAAAAATGATAAAATAAAACAAACATTCTAAAAAGCCATATGATAAACTGATATTTCTGACACCTTTAAAGTTAGGTTAACTCCATTTCCTCTTGTTGGAAAAAAACAAAGATTTGGTTTGACTCTTTGTCAAAATTACACAAAAAGTTCTGATTCCAAAGCAGTAGTATTGACCGAGTGCTAAAGGCAAAACCTTACTTGAAGTGCAGGCAAGACACTAGGATTTTTAGAACAAGCTGAATTCACTACAAATAAAATGATAATTATAAGAAAATCATGCCTTCAAAGCCTGTAAAATCTTAGTATTTGACAAGCTTAACTTCTTTTCTATCAACACTACAAGTTCTATTTAATACATTGAAAAGAGGAGATTCTGTTAGGAAGGAGCTCAAAATGATACGTATTGTTATCTGATTTCCTTTGTAATGTGACTCCCCATTAACCCATTAATTCCCCAAAGTAAAATTTGATAAAATATCAAGCTAATGACACACACAACTTATTATCCACCAGTCTAAATGAAAATAATTCATATATTAAAGTCCAATCTTTCCCAGAATTAAAGCTGACTTCTCCTAACATGGTGACTATAAAATCATACTGACAAAACAAAAGAATTTCAGAAAAAAAAAATTGTTTCAAATACTCAAAACATCAAATGAAGTGTTCTGTGGAGTACAAATAGTGGTAGAAATGGGGAAACGTTTGCTCAATATAGCTAAAGAATGTAAAGTTTCAATGGTTCAGATGCCTGATTCAGGCCAATACAATGGCTCACCTGATGAAAGTCCTTGTGTCCAATCAAGCCAACTTGAACTACATCTCCCGAACCCATATGGTAGAAGGACAGCATCAACTCTTGTGAGTTCTCCTTGGACCTCCACATGTGCACCTTTATATGTGCACACAAAACACAAAACACAAAACACTGTGTTCTGGAAAGGCTGAACCTCTGTGTATTTCTGTGAGTTTGGGTAGATTCATAAACATCCAAAACTATAACAAGAGTTCAAAAATTTTCATATTTCTGTAAATCATTTGGCTGAGTGAACAGTTTTGTCATTTATGTTTGTGGGATCTCTCCTAGAATGTTAAATTCTCTCAAACTAGCAACCACCTTTCTGAGAAAAGAAATTCTATGGATAAGCAACGTCATGACTGCAAAAGTTTTTAAATTATTTTTTTATTATTTATCTGTGTGTGTGCATATGTGTGTATATGTCTCC
>NW_008353205.1:0-1609 GCF_000622305.1 Nannospalax galili | reverse complement strand
GTATCAGCCTTAAAAGGCTGCTTCCCCCCTCGCCCTCCAAAATCAAAAGTGGTGGGGGCCCTGCCCAAGGCTGCTGACCTGGTCCCGGAGACACCACCAAGTCCAAAGCCTGATCCTAGGCCCCCAGGCCATATGGATCCACCGGAAGGTCCTGAGCCCTCTACCCCTCCCTCGATACTTTTGGGAGCGTCTCTTGGCCCTGCAAGGGCCCCACCCAGGCAGACCCTCAGACTAACCCATTCTGGGCTCCCTCTGCCCCTCCCCCGTATTGGAGGAATGTTTCGACCCAGGAGGGAGCCACCAACCTCTTTCCAGTTAATGTCAACCCTGGAGGCAATCGGCCCACCCCTTGGTATCCTTGGCAGGCTCAGGACCTTAAGGACCTAAAGAAGGCTGTTGCAGAAGATGAACCCAACTCTCCCTGGGCAGAGGCTATTCTGGAGGGGCTGGCCCACGAGGCATGCATGCCACGGGACTGGAAAGAATTAGCCAAAGCAGTGCTCCTGGTCCCGTTTTCCTTAAATGGCTGTCCTATTATAATGAGGAGTGCCACATTCTCGGAGAAAGCAATCAAAACACCCAGCCCCCCATACTTATTACTTTTGGCATGCTCTCTGGCACTGCTGATCAGTTCACCACTGGGGCCCAGCAGGTGCCCATTGCTCCTCCCTATCAGGACCAGGTCCGGGCCATAGGTCTGGCTGCCTGGAGAAAGCTAGATAAAGGACCTACTAAATCACCCATATCTGGAATTGCTCAAAAGGCATCGGAGGACCTCCCCTCCTTTATAGATAGAGTTCAGGAAAGCCTGCAGAGAAAGTTCCCTTCAGGGGAGTTGCACGACCGGTTTGTCCGATCGCTGCTTGGGACGACATGACCACTGATCATAAGATAGCTTGCGCTGGGCTATGAAACCAGGCCATGGACAAATGCATCATAGCTACCCGAGTTGTTGGGTCCGCATCTTGTCAGGCGAGGGCAATGGCGGCTGTGCTTCAGGCTAGCCACCAGGAGGAGCTTCAAATCCTTATCAATGTCCTACAACAGACCAAAGTGTCCAGTAAGCAGACCTGCTTTGGGTGTGGCCAGGAAGGTCACTTCCGGCGGGAGTGTCCAATCCAGTCCAAGAGACCCCCGATCCCTCCAGGGGATGGGGAGGCCCATGCACACCCTGCCCTAGATGTAAAAAGGGCTTTCATTGGGCTCGTGATTGCAAATCCAAATTTAACCTTAAGGGAAAGCCTTTAAACTCCCCTCCGGGCGGCCCCCAGCCCAGTAAAATAAGGGGAAGGAGCCAGTTCAGACTCATTGGACAGTCTCATTAATCCCTGTCTTGCAGCCAAAAATGACCCTAACCACAGAAAACAAGACATTCAAATTTCTCATTGACACTGGGGCAGACTGCACGGTGATTAGAAAAAAAAAGAAGTCCCACATTCCTGTCAACTGGTGCCCAGCCCGTCCTTACTGGGCATGGGCGGAAAGTCTACATCGTGGGAAACTGCCACCTGGCTACCCTGGATATATCCCAATGAGAGTCGTGGAGAGGTACGCCCTTTTGTAGTCTCTGGCCTAACTGCCAACCTTTTAGGTCAGGACATTCTGGGCG
>NW_008353204.1:0-472 GCF_000622305.1 Nannospalax galili | reverse complement strand
AGTAAGTGAACAAAAGCAACAGGAGAAAAAAAAAGACAATAGAATTTTAAGACACAGCCTTAAAATGCCTGATTTATAAGATGGTAATGTTAACTAAACGTAATGAATGAGCAACCATTCTTGAAAATGATGTTTAAATACAAAGTTGTATCCATTAATTCAGGTAATGGATAAACCACAAAATTCACAAAGTAGTAATGTAATGAGCAATAGGAAATAACTATGTTTTTTTACTGCGATACCATGGTATAATATGTTTTCCCTTTTGCTAGAAGTAATTGCTAGCCCATACATATATAAAGTGATCATAATTTGTTATCCAGCAAGATCCATTTTAGGATGACAAGAGACATTCATATTACTGGACTAATAGAAATAAACAAGGTCGTCTGGCAAAACAAGAACTTTCATATTCATGTAATGCAAGTCAAAGTCAAAGGACTCCCTCCTTTACGTTATCTTTTTTTTTTTT
>NW_008353203.1:0-297 GCF_000622305.1 Nannospalax galili | reverse complement strand
TATTGTCTAACCAATTTTCCAATTTATCTTTCTCCTCTACCTTTTGCTATTTCTTCCAAACGGTTTGTAGTCTTTGAGTCACATGATTATTTTCTTCATTTCAATATCCTTTATTATTTTGTTGCCATTTATCTTTAAGGTCTTTTTGAATCGCTTTTAGTCTTTGTAAAAGAATACGCAATTGTTCTTCAGAGGTCGTGCACCGCCAGCTTTTTACTGACCTAGCAAATCTTTCTATCCAAGACAGAGTTTCCCTAAGCCAAGTAGTTTTTCCTTATACCAATCTTTAGTCTCAAT
>NW_008353202.1:7353-8196 GCF_000622305.1 Nannospalax galili | reverse complement strand
TGTGAGTTCAAGGCCAGCCTGGTCTACATAGTGAGTTCAAGGCCAACTGGGTCTACAGTGAAACCCTATCTCAAAAAGACAAAAACAAAATGAAACAAAACCAAACCCCAAAACCCCAAATTGTATAACGTTTGCTCTTCCCAAACCCTGTATCCAACTTTCCTCCTAAGGTGGGCTAAAGGTATGCTAACGAACATGTTGCTCAGGAAGGTGCATGTCTTGTGTCCTTCCACTGTGAAGGGGAATCAGCAGGAAAGTAGATAATTTGCCTCAGATGTTTTGTGAACTAGGCTTGGGAAGTTTCAGTTCCAACTCCTCCAAATGAGGTGTCAAGATGCCCAGGGGATGATGTTCAAGATCATTACCTCAGTGAGACTTTATGCCCCTGGACCACATCTCATGCTATTTCTGAGTAAGATGCCCTTACTGCTGTTTGTTTCCCCAAGTCTTACCAGCCGTCTGACCGCCTTCTCAGAACTACCCAGCCCATTGTAAAATGTTCTCCCTAAAATTTAAAGCCCTTAAGGTATGCATCATCCTCCAGTAGGAGCGTAGACTTTCATACCTAGAGTCACCTGACCTAGAGGAAGTGACCCAGCCTTTCTGAGCCTGGAATTCCCCAAAAACAATTCATTTGCCACAGTGACCACGTGTTAACTGTGCCATGTTTTCTGATGATGTGCTGGATAGCTTTACTGTCAACTTAACACACCTAGGTTGAGGGGGCCTCAGTTGGGGAATTGCCTCCATTGGACTAGCCTGTGGCCATGTCTGTGGGGCACCTTCTTGATTATTGAGTGATGTGGGAGAGCTCTGCCCACTGTGGGTGGTGCCACCCCTGGG
>NW_008353202.1:4846-6529 GCF_000622305.1 Nannospalax galili | reverse complement strand
AGGCTTGGCACTCTGAGAGGCCAGGAAAGGCCATAGGTGAAAGTGCAGCTTCAGTTGCAGTGAAGACCCCAGGATTGACGGGGTCATAGAGAGAATCTGAGGCTTTGCACACCAAGAGGCAAGAAGAGGCCATTGATGAAGGTGTAACCTCAGTTTCAGTGGAGACCCCAGCTTTTTGGAGATGCCGGGACCATGGGACGACCACCAGGGCGGCAATAGGTGTGGAATGGAGCTGGCCTGGATCTGCAAGGTGAGCTGAGTGTGCTGTGGACAGTGAATCAGAAGTGGAGCTGCCAGAACCCTTTGGAGCCCAGAGGATGGTGAGTGAATTCCAGACATCCAGCCTTGAGCTACTTTGCTGGGTTTTGGTTTTACTTAGGTGTGCCTGAATCTTCCCTTTGAAATAACACAGTACTTGTTTTGGATTTTACAGAAGCCCACCTACAGTTAAGAGACTTTGAAAAGAGACTGTAGACTTTTAAGTGTTTGAATTTTTTAAGGACTGTGGGGCTTTTAAAGTTGTACTGTCTTATGTTGTGATAGTGACGTTAACATCATATCTTGGGGACAAGAATTGGAAAGGTTTTTTTTTTTTTTTTTTTTTTTTTGGTCTTTTTGAGACAGGGTCTCCCTGTATCCCCAGCTGTCCTGGAACTCACTATGTAGACCAGGCTGGCCTTGAACTCACAGATATCCACTTGCTTCTGTCTCCCGAGTGCTGAGATTAAAGGCGTGCACCACCACTCCAGGCTGGAGTGTCAAGTTGACAAGGGGTCAAGTTGACAAGGGGTCAATTGTGCTGGATAGCTTTAGTGTTAACTTGACACACCTGGGTTGAGGGAGCCTCAGTGGGGGAATTGCCTCCATGGGACTAGCCTGTGGCCATGTCTGTAGGCATCTTCTTGATTATTGAGTTATGTGGGATGGCCCAGCCCACTGTGGGTGATGCCACCCCGGGCAGGTGGACCAATGTTGTATAAGTTAGCAGGCTGAGCACGGGTCAGGGGAGCAAGCCAGTAAGCAGCATTCCTCCATGGCCTGTGCTTCAGCTCCTGCCTCCAGGTTCCTGCCCTGAGTTCCTACCTTGGGCTCCCTGATGAACTGTGACCTGGGAGATATAAGCCAAATAAATCCTTTCCTCCCTGTGTTAGTAGTGGTCAGAGTGTTTTGTCATAGCAATGGAGAGACATAGGACACATGGCAATAGACACACCTGTTGATGTCACAGCATTTGCATGAAGTTTATATATGTGAATATCTTTGTAAAAACTATAAAAGCCCATCCAAATATAAAGTAATGGCAGAAGTGAGATTTCAAATATTAAGTGACTGGTAGACACTGGCCTTGACCAATCTAAATAGTTTTCTATGAAAAACTGGAGTCTAGTAGGTCCTTTGCTGGGCCATACATTAGGTAAACTACAGAAGAAAGGTTTGGGGTTCCCTGAGGAAGAAGATGAGATAAGGCAAGACCAGTGTACAGAGGTTCTAGGGCCACAGCTATCAAAAAGATTTCAAAATGATTTTACGGAGCTCGGTGTAGTAGTGCATACCTTTAATCCCAGCACTTGGAGGCAGAGGCAGGCGGATCTTTGTGAGTCCAAGGCCAGCCTGGTCTACATAGTGAGTTCCAAGACAGCTGGGGCTACAGGGAGACCCTGTCTCAAAAAGACAAAAGAAAAA
>NW_008353202.1:2385-4119 GCF_000622305.1 Nannospalax galili | reverse complement strand
TGGCTCGGTGGTTAAGAGCACTGGCTGCTCTTGCAGAGGACCTGGGTTCAATTCCCAGCACCCTTATGGTGGTTAACAGCCATCTGTAACTCCAGTCCCGGGGAATCCGATGCCCTCTTCTGACCTCTGTGGGCATTACACGACTCAGTGCACCTACGTTCATGCAGGCAGTGCACTCATACAAATAAAAATAATAAGCAAACAAAAGTACTGCAATCATAGACAAAACTTTTTTACATTCCACTGGTTTGTAATTATATTACAGAGCCTGAAAAACTCTAAATTTTAAGCAGTTTTAAATTTTCTTTTTTCTATTCGTGTGTGTGTGTCCCACATGCCATGAATTTGTGGATTCTCTCCCACTTTGTTGGGGAGGTCTCTCTTGTTTCTCCTGCTTTGCTGTTTATTCCAGGCTAGCTGACCCACGGGAGCTTCCTCCTGATTTTTCTATGTCTGCTTCCCATCTCAACATCTGGGATTGAAGATGCATGCCCCCCATCTGGCTTCTTGTTAAGATTCCAGGGGATCAAGCTCAGGGTGATCATCGGGATTGGAAAGTGAATGTTTTTACCCACTGAGCAATCTTCCTGGCCCAAATCCTAACTAAAAAAAATATTTTTAGTGCTGGGCATGGTGGCACATGCCTTTAATCTCAGCACTCAAGAGGCAGGGGCAGGAGGATCTCTCTGAGATAGAGGCCAGCATGGTCTACATGGGGAGTTCCAGGCTAGCTGGGGCTTCAGGGAGGTCCTTTCTCAGAAAAGACCTCTCTCTGAGAGAGAGAGAGAGAGAGAGGGAGAGGGAGAGAGAGAACTTCATACAATGTATTTTGAACATTTCCCCTCCTTCCCCCAAATCCCAATTTTTGAGGCCTAGTGTTTGTAGCCTTAGAAATGTTCAGGATGCAGCCTAAAATTATTCAGCTGACAAAGAACCATGAAAGGCTCAGCTAACAACTTAAAAGGCAGCGATCTCAGAAAATTCAGATGTGACTTTGAAGCAGACTCTTAAACGGCTACTAAAACCATAGAAGTGCAGATGGACATTCTTGAAACAAATGGAAAGATGAAAGTCTCATCAAAGAAATAGAAAAATGAAAAAAGATTACATGGAAATTTTGAAAGTGAAAAATACAGCAACCTAAAGTAAGAAACTTACCAGTTGAGTTCAGGATCAAAGAAGGAAGGACAGATGGCGGCATCCACGAGCTTGAAGGCAGATTAACAGAAATGATACAGGCACGGTGCAACGCTCCTGCAATCACAACACTTAGGAGGTGCTGGTAGGAGAATAAGACCCTTCAAGAACAGTGAGTTGGAGGCCAGCTTGAGAATGCTTGGTCTTTTTACCCTAACTGCCTAGCCAGTTCCTACCTCCTATTCTCATCACACCATCCTCTAAAGAGGTTACCCAGCTTGTGGATAGGGAATCTGGACTCAGACCACTCTGGCGTCTTCCATACTGATCAGGGACGCAGGGTGAGGCAATTGGGGTACTCCTTCAATGGGTCTATCTAAAAGATTCCCAAATTGTATAACTCTTCTCTCTAAGGGGAGAAAAAGTCCTTGAATCATGAACAGAAGATGTGAAGGAGAAGTAAAGGCAAGAGTAATTAACCTTACAAGTTCTAGACAGGGAACTAGAAAAATGTAAGAACAGGGAAATTTTCAAATGTTCATATGAGAGTCCATTGGAGTTTCTTGACAAGGGCTTCCAAAAGCATCCCTCTACTGG
>NW_008353202.1:0-1988 GCF_000622305.1 Nannospalax galili | reverse complement strand
GTCATCAGGAGGGTTAGAGGAAAGTCCACTAATCCTGACTTCAACCAGGATAAATGGAGTCGCATGCCTCCTGTCCAACTCACTCTCATATTAGGTCTGCCTCTCTGGAGGGGATAGTGAGGATGGAGGTTTTCTTTGCTTCCCTCCCCTCTCCCCAGAATGTATTAACTGTTGCTGTACCATTTTGAGATGTCTGTTATAAATTGGGGGCATGTTTCTATTTTTCCAAATAGATAACAGTTAGAAATACCTAACAGATCCTCTGTATTATATAGGGATATTAGCTCTCTCTGCTGTGAATAATGACTACTTGATGTTAGGCTGTTCTTCAGTTAAGTGACAGAAATTGTCTGCTGGGCTCAGAGGGTGCTAGGCAGACAGTCATATCAATACATTAAATGGCATAATTACACATTCTACAATGCATATCACTATGATTCGATAGATAGATAGATAGATAGATAGAGATAGAGAGATAGAGATAGATAGATGATAGATGGATGGATAGATAGATAGTGAGATAGAGAGAGAGAGAGATAGATAGATGATAGATGGATGGATAGATAGAGAGATAGAGAGAGATAGAGATAGATAGATGATAGATAGATAGATAGATAGATAGATAGATAGATAGATAGATAGATAGATAGATAGATAGATAGAGGCCAGAGGGATTGCTCAGTGATTAAGAGGGCTTACTGTTCTTGCAGAGGATCCAAATTCAATTCCCAGTACCCACATGGTAGCTACCAACCACCTATGATCAGGGGCACACACACACACACACACACACACACACACACACAAATATTTGTCATATATAAGAAATCAAGTTTAAATATAACGTGATTTAGAAGTAAAAAATGAAAAATATTACATGTAAATACTAAGCAAATGAAAGCTGGAATAATCTACCTTAATATTAGATAAAGAAGAGTCAGGAATAAGGTAAGACATTACATAATGAAAAGTGAGTCAGTTTATGAAGACAGGATAGAATTAAAAGCTCATAGTGCTCTTGCAAAAGATCCAAGTTCAGTTCCCTGCACTCACATTGGGAATCTGAGAAAAGCATTTAACTCCAGCTCTAGGGGATACAGTGTCTTCTTCTGGCCTTCCCAGGCACCTCCACACATGTGCATAATCCCACACAGACACAGACATATGTAAAATAAAATAATAAAGGCAGGATAAAGTGGAGACAGGATGATCAGGAGTTCTAAGTCATCCTTGGCTACATAGTGAGTATGGGCCAGCCTGGGCTACATGACATCCTGTCTCAAAACAAAATAAGATCTGTGGCAAGATTTCTGAGTGAGTAAAGGCTCTTGCCATCAAGCCTGCTGACCTAAGTTCAATGTCCGGAAGCCACATGGTAAAGGAAGAGAACGGACTCAGGAAAACTGTCCTCTGACCTCCACACATATACCTTGGCACACGTGTCAACCTGTCCACAACAAATGAATGAATGTTAAAAAGCAAAGAGGAAAGAAAGAAATAAAACGTGAATGTTATATCCTTGGAAATTAAATAATACATACTTAAAAAAATCTATGGATGAAAAAGAAAGTTCCAAAATATATTAGAGAATATTTTTTATGGGGCAGAAATGAAGGCACACACGTAAATACTTGCGGGATGATTGGAGGACCTTTGCTGTGTGAATGCTATCCTAGAACTTCTGCCCCAACATCATGATGGTACTAAGGTGCCAAGAGCGTCTGCCTTCATGGATGGGACTAGTGCCCTTATAAAGGGTTTGTAGTCAGGCGAGGTAGTAACCCAGCCTTTGGTAGTGTTGTGCGGTGGTTTTCTCCCTCCATTTTGGAGGGAAGCTTGTTAAGACACAGGATGGCTTTTTTTTTTAGACAGGGTCTCTCTGTAGCCCCAGCTGGCCTGGAATTTACTTTGTAGACCAGGCTGGCCTCGAACTCATGGAGATCTGCTGCCTCTGCCTCCCAAGTGCTGGGCTTAAAGGTGAGTGCCAC
>NW_008353201.1:2498-2815 GCF_000622305.1 Nannospalax galili | reverse complement strand
GAGGAAGGTGATTGTGGAAAAGATACAAAATATCAAGATTCATAAAAAAAATGCATCACTGTATCACTGCTTTTAAAGTTAAGATACAGTGGAAATTGTTTTGTTCCAGGAAGGATTCTGCGCATACAGTTTAGGAAAGAGAGATGAATAATTTTAAATATTTTAATGTAACTAATTTGCTCACAAACGATCAGAAATAAGAATATATATAATGTCTATTAAATCTTATAATCATAGTTTATATAGATATCTGCAAATATTTTATATGCTTTTGTAAACTCACATTCTATAAAGTAAATATAAAAACAGAAACAAAA
>NW_008353201.1:0-1207 GCF_000622305.1 Nannospalax galili | reverse complement strand
ATAAATTTGGTCATATACATCATATTTTTTTTTAATTTATTATTTTTAAAAATTTTATGTGTATGAATGCTTTGCCTGCATGGATGTAAGTTCACTCATGTCTTACAAAGCCTGTGAAAGTCAGAAGAGGGTGTTTTGGATTCCCTGGAATTGCATTTACATTTGGTTCTTGTTTTTTGCCATCATGTAGGTGCTGGGAGTCAAAACCTGGTCCTCTGCAAGAGCAACCACTGCTCTTAACCAGTGAACCATCTCTCCAGCTCCATATACGTATTTTCTTTGATGAAGTTATGGTGTTGTTTGACTTAACAATTGTTTGTGCTGATACGGAACACCATCCATTACTAATAATTGTCTGATATACATGCTGAGCATGACTGAAATGCCATTTGTGAGAAGCATTGACAAGCCTGAGGAAGGGTGTCAGTGGGGTAGACTGTCTGAGGAAAGCCTCCACATTCTTGGTGATATCAGTAGTATGTAAGGCCAAAGAGTGTCTCCCAGACACAGATTAAGTTCTAGGTCTCCTTGTCATCTCCCAGGTTGAGTCTGACTGTCTTTTATGGACACAGAGTTGCATTTGTAATATTAGATATGAATAGACTTTCTGATAAAAACAAGTTCTTGCAAAAATTGAGTTCCTTTTTTATTGTGCTTATTTTTAAGACTGTCTTCATCTATTTCAAACTTACTGTTTTCTATTCCATTTTTTTCTGCAACTTGTTTTTTCTTTCTTTTTTAAAAAATATTTTATTTATTATTTTTATTTCATGTGTATGAGTACATTGCCTGTATGTGTGTAAGTGCACCGGAGTCATGCAGTGTGGTCAAATGTCAGAAGAGGGCATTGGGTCCCCTGGAACTGGAGTTACAGATGGCTGTTAGCTGGCATGTGAGTACTGGGAATCGAACCTGAGTCTTCTGCAAGAGCAGTCAGTACTCTTAACTGCTGAGCCATCTCTCCAGCCACATCTATTATTCTTTTTATATTATAAATTTATAATATATATTCATTGACATTTTTTCTCTTTATAAATTTTTTCAAGTACATATTTTCTTTAGAAAAATATATATGTGTTTTAACTGTGTGAGTGCTTTGTCTGCATATATGCAAAAGCACCCGTGTAATGCCTGCAGAGATCAGAAGGGGGTGTTTGATCCCCTGGAACTGGAGTTATGGACAGTTGTTAGCCACCATGTGGGTGTT
>NW_008353200.1:0-3994 GCF_000622305.1 Nannospalax galili | reverse complement strand
TAGATCATGTGTTTTTAAATAATATTGGGACAAAACAGAATACGCAGGTAATGAAATCAAAGAACTTAAAATCATGTGTGTTTATGCAGCAAATTTCATTTGAATGAGTTTTAGGTCAAACCAACAGGCCCAACAGGGAAATTACATAACCTACATATTTCTTCCTGAAGACAAAACATAATGGCTTACAATGATGCCTTCAAACACAGATCTGAAACAAAATAAATAGCATAGAAATGGAATTCAAATTTCTCCTTAATGAAAAAGCCAAGCACAGTGCATTAGAGGGTGAGAAATGACCAATAGAAAAGAAAGAAAACAAAACACAGAATATGAAACATTTCATTACATCAATCACTATCACCAAACACTGGACAAAATAACCAACAAAGTGATAGAAAAAGAAAATTAATAAAAATCCAGGTGAGAAGGGACTGCTGAAGGAGACATCAATGAAGTACAAAGTGTCATTAAAGAACACCTGATGACATGTTCAAAAAGCTAGAAGAAGTGGATCTAGAATAAATGGATCTAGAAGAAATGGATCTAGAAGAAATGGATCTAGAGGAAATGGATCTCGAAGACATGCAAAAATCCCTAAAGACTTTTGATCTGTCAATTTTAAATGTGAAACAAAGAAACTGAAGTAACATTTCAATGTCTCCAAGGAATGAAAGCCCAAGTCTAAATGGGTTCATATCGGAGAGCTCACAAATATTTTCTTATTCACTTAACTCCATATTTGGTCAACAAACAAATAAAACATACAGCCATATACAAAGTCAGCTATTACCCATATACCCATATTTAGGTTAGAAGTTGTGAGCATGTAAAAAAGAACTCATGAGGGTGTGTGATGTACATTTTTTTTTCTTCCCACACTTTTTATTATTCTATGGGAATTTCAAGTAATGCATTTTGATCCTATTTCCCATACCTCCCTCTAGTGGAGGCAAATTCATCCCCTTTTCCTACCCACCCAACATTTTGTCCTTTGTTTCTTTTTGTTTATTTTTCAATGAACAGATAATCTTCACCAAACATACACACTTAAACAACCACTCACAGACGCTGATAGAACTGGGGCTACATGCATGAAAATCAGTGACTTTTGATGGACAGTAGCTCCTGGCCAAGGGGTGGAATTTGTGCCCTCCTGCCACTTTCCATTTTCAAATTTTGTCTAGTATGAGCTTCTGCATAAATTACATGTGACGCTACAACCACTGTGATTTCATATGTGTAGTTTCCCTGGTACTCCTAGAAAACAATTTCCTTGTATTCAAACACAGCCTCTGAATGCAAGTCTTTCTACTTATGCAACAATCCATGGCCTTGGGGGAAAGGTTGTGATATAAAGGTCCCATCTTGGGCTGAGCACTCACTCCACAGACCCTTATTATTTGCTTGTGGTCAAGTACAATGTCTCTATGTTAAGCATCATCTACAACAAAAATAATCTCTAATGAGGCTTGAGAGATGAACTAATCTATTGATATCAAACTGAAGTCACAAGGATTAAGTTTAATAGCACATCTACTTATCAGAATAATAGGAGGTTGATTCAGGCCTAAGAACTAGGTAGCAACAGGTCGCTGGTCAGTACCTCTCACCACTCATCAAAGAAATTTCTTTTTGCCACAGATGAAGACTATTATGAAGTTCCACAGCTAGTCAAATGCAGAAAATAAGTGTCTGTAAGGTGCCCAGCCGAGTGACACATCTACAATGCAACGTCTGCACCTAAGGCTCAGGGAACATAGTGGAACAGGGGAAAGAAAAGAATATGAATGCATCTCTCAACTCTCACCAGTGAAGCTTTCTTATGTAACAAACGGTGATTAACCCAGAGAGCCACAACTGGCCAAAATGCAGAGAATAAGACACCATGGAGTGCTTATCCTGAATAGGACACCTATGTCAAACCTCTGCTTCCCAAGGCTCACGGACCATTGAAGAACAGGGGACTCAAAGATTGTAAGAGCCAGTATTGGAGGATGACCACAAGAAAACAGTTTCCTAGACAGCTGGGAAGGTACTCATATGAGCTCACAGCAATGACAGCATGCACAAGACCCACATAAGCCCAAGCCACACGAAATCCCAGCAATCAGTAGGCAAGTGGGTAAGAAGCCCCATCCTTAGCTGAGGAACTACTGACAACCAGTAACTGCTAGGAGGAGGAGAGTGGGTTTTGTTTTGTTTTGTTTGTTTTGTTTTTGTTATTTATTTTTTGGTCTTTTAGAGACAGGGTCTCCTTGTCGCCCTAGCTGGTTTGGAACTCGCCCCAGGTTAGCCTCGATTTCACAGAGATCCCCCTTCCTCTGCTTCCTGAGTGCTGGGATTAATGTTGTGTGCATGTGTGTAAGTGCACCATATGTGTGCAAACCCACATAGGCCAAAGAGGTATTGGATCCCTGTTGTGAGTGGAGTTATTAAGGCTTAGTTGAGCATCACCTTGTAATGCGAGGGAGGATAAATATTTCTAGAGCCAAAGTCTTTCAATGCATTTATTTGGGGAATCATAAACCAATTTCACACATAACACAACGACAGATAAGAGTACCAGTCCTAGGGCCAAAGTCCGAGTGACGTATGTAATGCTGTGTGAAACACCACAAGGGTGGATGAGGCAGTCTGTAAATTCACGGTAGTTTGGCAGAAATATGTGTAGGAATGGCAAGTCAATATCTAGAATAAATATCAATTTCAGCAAGGATAATGGAGTGCACTTTCTATGAGGAATTCCAATCTAGACAACTAGTAAAAATGTTGCTGTCTAGTCTCAGTAGAAAATGGTCCAGTTTGGGCCTCTGAATGATGAACTTCACTGTGTACAGCTCAACACAGAGCTACAGCTATTGCCAGACCATTCTTCATCTGTACATCAAGATGAGCCTATGCAAAAATTCTATATCTGCCACTATTGCAAGTTTGTTCACGGGCCCTTTGGAAGTGAAATGGATGGAAAGAGGATGAGATTGAGTATTAAGAAAATCGTAGTTCAACCAGGTGTGGTGGCACATGCCTTCAATCCAAGCAGTTAGGAGGCAGAGGCAGGCAGATCGATCTCTGTGAGTTCAAGGGCAGCCTGGTCTACATAGCAAGTTCAATGATAGCTGAGGCTACAGGGAGATCCTGCCCTCCCTAAAAAAAAAAAAAAAAAGACAAAGAAAAAAGGAAAGCAGAGAAAAAGACAGTTCTATTTACTTGTTAATGAAACTTTACTCTGCTGAAGTCATTTTTTGATGAGCATTTGTGTGGGACACAATTATGTTCACATCCTTTGTGCAGTTGGAATGATCTGTCCACTTCGCTTTACACCAAATATCTTTCTACTCAGTATTTCAGGTATGCTTCTTCAAAGTCTCTGAAATTGCAGCCAAGCCATTGGTTTAGGTCATGAATCAGTAAATAATCACACTTCTCTGCATTTCTCTTTCCAGGAGAAATGCACGACCGTGAACACTGCCTGAAATTGTGATCACTGTGAAGAATTAACCACTTCCTTCAGAAATGTGACAGAAGCTAGTAAAAAGCTACTTTTCTCCACGTGGGAGTCAGACCTGCATAGCATGTAAAATCATTAGTGATGTGGGTAGTAAGGGTTTCTTTCTTACTTAACAAACAAACGGGAACAGTAGGACCATAGGTGCATTCCTGAGACGTGCTTTTCGGAGTTCTAGCATCTATAGGAAATTTACTAATTTCTACATGTAACTTCGTATGACTTCAGAACCTGCTTGTCCCTGACCATAAATACCACTTCCACTGGATAATGCTAGTGTGTGTCCAAATTTATGACTTCTTGAGTTGGATAACACTCAGATCATGATGAGAGCTCAGCATACAAAGTAGTGTGTTGATATCTATTCAAGAATACAGTAAGTACAATACGGGTGACTTGGCTACCTTTCAGATGCAGTGATAAGGCACCGTGACTAAGGGAATTTACAGGAGGAAGAGTTGATTAGAGCTCATGGTTCAAGTTTCC
>NW_008353199.1:0-526 GCF_000622305.1 Nannospalax galili | reverse complement strand
TGCTATGAGTCATAGAACAGTCAGAGGAACACAAGGTAGGAGTCTGGGGAAATCTGAATTTCATGCCTAATTATTTTTAAAAATGTACAAGTTTGTGTGTGTGTGTGTGTGTGTGTGTGTGTGTGTGTGTGTGTGCGAGCGCGTGTTTGCAGGTGAGCATGCGCCATGGCATGACTGTGAAGGTCAGAGGACAATTTTCTGAAGTGCTTCTCTCTCTTTGGCTGTGGGCTCTGGGGTCAAAACTCAGATCATCAGTCTTGCACAGTAAATACATTTATCTTCTGAGCTATTCCACCAGTCTACATGCCTAATTCTTAACAACTCACTTATTTTTAAAATGAAAGGCTGTGCTTTATCATAAGATGCTTCTTAGCTCAGAACATGTTGTCAAAATGTATTTCAGGAGTGTGTGTGTGTGTGTGTGTGTGTGTGTGTGTGCAGTGTACAGAACTTCTGATGCAATGAATCAAGGGTAAAACCCGAGCACAGTGCACAAGTGTATCTGTGCACATCTTCCAAATAACTA
>NW_008353198.1:0-1059 GCF_000622305.1 Nannospalax galili | reverse complement strand
CTAGGCAGAGGTAGGCATTCAGGTCAGGGAAGGAGGCTGGTCTCAGGAATCCAGGTTTGGGGTGGGACAGCCAGGGATGAAGACTGATCTCACGTATGCAAAGGCAAGGTGTCAGAGAAAACAGGGTTTGAGGTCTCCAAAGGTCTAGACTGAGAAATTGGGTTGGTCTGGATTCAAAGGATCAGTTAGCAGTGCAGAATCTGGGCCAAGAGGGTAGTCCAGAGGTCTGGGGTGCCAAGAGAATATATAGGCAAGTGCCCATACTAGGAGGAGTCACCACATGGGGGAACTACATGTGGATAGATGGGGTGGTGGACTACATGTCATATTTTTAAAATGCGTGGAAGCCAATAAAGACTACAGCACAGTGTACTGTTTCATTCTACTTTCTTCTATGGCAAAGCATTAGGAAGTTAAGTGAGGAAGGAAGTACATTGTAATGACTGCTACGAGCTCAGAGTCCTGATCTTTCTACAGTCAGAGATGCTCTGACACATCTGGGAGATATAGACTGGAGACTTTGGTTGTCTCTTCTTATCTACTCTGGATGTTTGAAATGCTCTCTCTCTCTCTCTCTCTCTCTCTCTCTCTCTCTCCCTGTGTGTGTGTTTGTGAGTACAGGGGTGCATAAGCACATGTGTATGGAGACCAGAAGTCAAACCTTGGGTGCTGTGTTGCCCACACTGTTTTTTGAATCAGGGTTTCTCACTGGGACCTGGGGTTCTCCAGTTTGACTAGGCTAGCTGGTGAGTGAGTATCAGGGATCTGCCTGTCTCTACCTCCAGTGGAGGGCTTTCAAGCTTCTTCACTTATGTGCTGCCCTTTTAGAGTCATGTGACTGGGCAGAAGCAGTGATAAAGATGAACTGCTGATTGCTTTGTTCCTTCCCCAAGCCATGCCAATGATACTTGAAATCCTCCTGCTCTATATGATTATCAATTTTTTTTCTTTACAAAAATCTGAAAATGGAACTTCATCACCATTAATGTCATTCAATATCAGAGGGTGCAAGTTATTTGGCAGGAAGAAGGCTGTCCATTAGCCATGGCATCCAAAGAT
>NW_008353197.1:0-2912 GCF_000622305.1 Nannospalax galili | reverse complement strand
TCTTCTCTTCTCTTCTCTTCTCCCCTCCCCTCCCCTCCCCTCCCCTCCTCTTTCTTTTCTTTTTTCTTTTTTTTCTTTTGAGACAGGATCTCGCTGTTTAGCCCTGGCTGGCCTGAAACTCATTGTGTAGAGCAGGCTGGTCTCGAACTCACCGAGATCCTCCTGCCTCTGCTGAGAATGAAGGCGTGTCCCACCATGCTTGGAACTTGGCTTTATTCATAAATTTTTAATTGCCCCATGCACAACTGCATTTGTCACACATTTAATAGTAAATATTTCCATTCCTGTTCTTCATGTATTGGTAATCTGAGGCTTAGTGGAACTACTTTCTGAGCAGTCAATAGAGGGTCATCTACAGTGCCAGGACTATTTGAGAAAGGAAAGTATGTTTTGAACATTGTAAATAGCCATTGAAGATGTGTCTTGAGGACGTATTTTTGATACTTATATTCATTAACATCTCTGTTAAAAAAGTTTTTATTTATCCCCAATCACAGACATTCCTGTTCTTCATGTATTGGTAATCTGAGGCTTAGTGGAACTACTTTCTGAGCAGTCAATAGAGGGTCATCTACAGTGCCAGGACTATTTGAGAAAGGAAAGTATGTTTTGAACATTGTAAATAGCCATTGAAGATGTGTCTTGAGGACGTATTTTTGATACTTATATTCATTAACATCTCTGTTAAAAAAGTTTTTATTTATCCCCAATCACAGATACAGGAACCTTAAAGATAGATTTTGTTGGCGAACTGAATGACAAAATGAAAGGTTTCTATAGAAGTAAATATACTACCCCTACTGGAGAGGTACGCTATGCTGCTGTAACACAGTTTGAGGTATGTGCTGTTCTATTCTATTCTAAGTCTTCCTTAAAAATTATTTTTATTTTATGTGTATGAGTGTATTGCCTACATGCATATAAGTGCATATAAGTGCACCTGTGTCGTGCTATGCTCAAGGAGGTTAGAAGAGGGTAATTTATTGACTAGATATATTTTTTAATGTGTTGTATTTTCTTTGTAAATTTTATTAATATGAATATGTCTGCTTTAAAAAAGTGAATTCCTATAGAAAATAGAAAATGAGTAACCTTATTTTATTTACTAAAAAAATTGTATTGTTTATTCTTTAGTATCTATCATTAATAATTCTTATAGATTCTCATAACTGTGTTGGTATTTACTGCTCCAGTAATTTGTCATTCTCCAGACAGAAAAAAATATTCATGGGGATTGGGAGCCTAGCTTGGTGACAGAGTGCTTGTTGAGCACTCATGAGGCCCTAAGCACACCTTGGTCCTGGAGTTATGGGTGCTGGGAATCGAACCTGGGTCGTCTGTAAGAGTGGCCAGTACTCTTAACTGTTGAGCCATCTCTCCAGCCCCGATTATATTCATGATTTTAGAATTTGTGTTTTTAGCATTGTTTCTGTTTACAGAAAGGAGGTAAGTAGGGCTGGAGGGACAGAAAGGCTTAGGAAAACTCTCTAGGTGATTTTCCCAAAGCAGTATACAGTTTATTTCTTTGCTTTAAGAACCCTGGTGGTTCCATTGCTATTGGCAATATGGAAACACCAGGCTAAAGGGCTAGCCTGAAACCGCAGTGGCTATGATAGAAATCTGCAACGCTCCACTCTCCCCCTTTGCACAGCCTTCCACCCACCCACTGAGTTTCGTTCTATGCGTTTTGTTGGTGGTGGTGGTTTTTTGGACAGTGTCTCACTGTGTATTCCTGGCTGGCCTAGAACTCCCTATGTAGCCCAGGGTGGCCTCAAACTTGCAGCCATCTTCCTTCTGCCTTCTGAGTACTGGGATTATAGGCAGGTTCCACTACACCTGTCCATGTGTGTGAACTCTTGTCCCATCCACGAGACCCTGTGTATTCCTCATCTTCCTGGACCACTTGTGGATGCCACTGTGTGGGGAAGGCTGGCTTAGTCTTCATTCTCTCCATTCTCTTTCCTTCTCAGCAATTCCACTGTCCTCTGCACTAAGGCCGAGGAGTGACCTCTTGTCACACCCTGTGTGTTCCTCATCTTTCTGGCCCACTTCAGGATATCACTGTATGTTGGGAGGCTTTGTTCAGGCCTGGGGTCTGGTGACTTTTCCTTTCTATTCATGGGTGGTTAGCTCAGTGTGGTGTCCAATGGTTCAAGTATAGCACACCCTGAGCTGCTGAAAATCATAGCCCTAAATGTGCAGCCTAGCTCACACATCTCTTTGTGGACTGGGGGATGGGTGCATGTTTGCACAAGTGCATGTGCATGTGTGGAGGCCAAAGGTCAGTCTCCAGTGTCATTCCTTAGGAGTCATTCACTCTGTATTTTTGAGACGGTGTTATCTAAGTCAGCTGGCGAGTGAACCCTAGGTATGGGTACTTACCCAGCTCTGGGATTACAAGCATGCATCCCCATGCCAGGCTTTTTTGCTACTTTTTATATATATTTTTATTTTATTTTATTTTATGCGTATGAGTGTATTGGCTCCATGTATGTGAGTGCAGCTGTGTCATGCAATGCTGCAGAGGTCAGAAGAGGGTGTCAGATTCCCCTGAACTTCCTAGCCACCCTGTGGATGCTGGGAGCCTATATTTAAAAATTTTTTTATATCTGCTAATGCTACTTTTTATATATATTTTTATTTTATTTTATTTTATGCGTATGAGTGTATTGCCTCCATGTATGTGAGTGCACCTGTGTCATGCAATGCTGCAGAGGTCAGAAGAGGGTGTCAGATTCCCCTGAACTTCCTAGCCACCCTGTGGATGCTGGGACTTGATCCTGGGTCCTCTGCAAGAGCAGTCAGTGTTCTTAACCGCTGAGCTATCTCTCCAGCCCCCTATTCTTTTTTAAAAATTATTTTATTTTATTTAGTATTTTTATTTTATGTATATGGGTGTTTTGCTTGTGTGT
>NW_008353196.1:0-448 GCF_000622305.1 Nannospalax galili | reverse complement strand
ATCTGACCTCTCATGGGTGACATTAATTGATAGGAGAAACCATTTCAAAGCTCTGTGGAAGGGCTTGGGAAATGTGTCAGTCAATAAATTGCTTGCCATGTATTTTAAGGACCTGAGTTCAATCCATACAACCCATGTGAAAAAAGCCAATCATGGTGCTGTGTGCCTAGAGTCCAAGTGCTTGGGAAATAGAGATAGGAGAGTCCCTGGAGCTTGCTGGTCATCCAGCCAGCTTAGGCAGCCTAGGTTCAATGAAAGACCCTTTTCAAAAAATAAGTTGGAGAGTGATTGAGGAAGACACTGGACACACTGGACATTTATCTCCAGCCTCCACATATATGTGCACACATATGTATGGGCATCCACTGGCACACCACACACATACACACACACACATACACACAAATACACACATACACACACACACACACACACACACACACACACA
>NW_008353195.1:0-564 GCF_000622305.1 Nannospalax galili | reverse complement strand
GCACGGTTTATATTACAGTTATTAATGTCACCAACATCATTTGAAATATCTTAGTATCATTATTTCAGATATTATTGATGGGCAATCATTTTACTTTAGAAATAATGCATATATATATATATATGTTTTTTTGAGACAGGGTCTCCCTGTAGACCTTGCTGGCCTGGATTTGCTATGGAGACTAGGCTGGTCTTGAACTCACAGAGATACACCTGCCTCTGCCTCCAGAGTGCTGGGATCAAAGGCGTGCGCCACCATTTTTTGTTAAGTTTCTAAATTCTTTGAGTTATTTTGTGATTAATTTTTTTAATGGAGGATTAGTCTATATTTGCATGAAATGTAATGAGTTTCATAAACATGTTAGGTTTCTCAGATTCTCTACCTAATGCTCGGTAATTTTTGATTTCTTGATTCGTCAAGGAGAGGAGATGCTAAAATCTCAATGAATGTATTTCTTACCATTTACGTTGTATTTGTGATGTGATTTGTGTGTTTTGAATTTTAAGAAGGTGTTTTGAGTTCAAGGCTAGCCTGGTCTACATAGTGAGTTCCAGGACAGCTGGG
>NW_008353194.1:0-656 GCF_000622305.1 Nannospalax galili | reverse complement strand
GTTCTCAGGGTGCTGATGAGAGGGTTCAGTTGGTGATACTACCAGCATTGTCCTTTTTTTGTCCAAGATTTGTTTGGCTAGCCGAGATTTTTGTGCTTCTATACAAAATTTAGGATGATTTTTCTAGCTCTTTGAAGAATGTCATGGGTATTTTGATTAGCATTTGCACTGAATCTATAAACTGCTTTTGGCAGATGATTATATTTTACAGTATTAATTCTACAAATCCATGAGCACAGTAGATCTTTCTATCTCCTAGTGTCTTCCTATAACTCTTTGTTTAAATATTTCAAATTTTCATTGTAGAGATCTTTAAGGTCTTTGGTTAGGATTGTTCCCAAATATCTTATGTTTTTTGATGTTATTGTGAATGGGAGGGCTTCCTGAATGCTTTTTCTGGTTGCTTGTTACTGGTATATAGAAAGGCTACTGGTTTTTGTAAGTTCATTTTGTAACCTGCCAATTTACTGAAAGTATTAATCATTTCTAACAGCATTCTGGTGGATTTCTTTCGACCTCTTATATATAATATCATGTCATATGCAAATAGTGATAATTTGGCCTCTAGTTTTCCAATTAGTACTCCTGTAATTTTCTTTTCTTGCCTTACTGCTCTCACAAGATTTTTAAGCACTGTATTGAAAAGGAGTGGGGAT
>NW_008353193.1:0-824 GCF_000622305.1 Nannospalax galili | reverse complement strand
AAGCCATAGGCCACAGGGATGCAAGAAGGTAGGATATTTTTATTGTAAGCAAAGTTAATAGTCTAATTTATATTTTTGAGACAGAGTCTCTCTTGATAGCCCTGGCTGGTCAAGAACTCACCATACAGACAAGGCTGGCCTCTAACTCATAGAGATCTACCTGCCTCTGCCTCTTGAGTGGTGGAATTAGTTGTTTTTTGTTTTTTTGGTGTTTTTTTTGTTTGTTTCTTTTTGCCTCCACATCCAATCAATAATCTTGTTTTTCTTAGTCTTGAGATTTCCAGAGCATGTCCGCTTCATTGCTATTTTAACATATAATATCTATGGATGACAGAATACGAACCTTATGTCAGCAATTTCTACAGAAAATGTTGCTAATTGTGCTGGAATCCTCCATTCTTAGCTGGTGAGAGGCTTCAACCAGACTTCAGCATAAGGTGCTCCTTTCCCATCCCATGACCTCATGATTTTCCTTGTCTTTCTGTTTACCTCAGATCCTGGTTTTTCTTTTGAAATGGCTGGGGGAAATTTACATGGCACATGAAAATTAGACATGAAATTGTTAGAGGCCTCAAAGCCTACCTAGACCTTCACCATGACCATTCAGTTGCATATTACCTTTGTAGATGTTTACCTATATCAGAAGAGTTGAATTGCTGTAACTGAGATTATATGGTTTTCAAAGCAAAAAGTATTTACTGGCTGGATCTTAATCAAAAAGTACCAACGCCTATACTTGAAAAATCCCTTATAAAGCCAATAAAATATAATATATAAGTATATGTAAATTAAATACCTCTAACTCAAAAATCCAAAATTCAAAA
>NW_008353192.1:0-400 GCF_000622305.1 Nannospalax galili | reverse complement strand
AAAAAATAAAACATTGCTTATAAGCCAGGCATGGTGGTGCATGCCAATATTCCCAGCACTCAGGAGGCAGAGGAGAGGAAATTACTATAAATTTGAGGCTATCCTGGTCTGCATAGTGAGTTCCAGGTCAGGCCAGCCAGGGCTACATGGTGAGACCCTTTCTGAAAAAACAAAGCAACAACAAAAATTGCTTTTAAAAAAATTGTAATTAGTAGTTTTTAAAGTTAATCTTTTGATTTGCACACAGACCTAAGAAGGTTTAATGCTAATTTAAACTGCTTAACCCCTGGGTTAAGCTAAATGTTTCTTGTTTGCAGGGAGAAGCTGCAGAGGACGGCCAATTAAAGCAAGGTGACCAGATCTTAGCTGTGAATGCTGAGCCCTTAGAAGGTGTCACTCA
>NW_008353191.1:0-418 GCF_000622305.1 Nannospalax galili | reverse complement strand
AATTTTCTATGTTTTAATGAGTTGATATTTGGAAATTTTATTCATGCTTTTATTTATATAACCTGGAATGCATGTTTATCTTAGCCTTGTTCTCCATATTGAAATACACTCTTATTTTTTTGCCTCACTAGGAGAACTCAAGTCTGAGAACACATCAGAGAATTTATAATGGAGAGGAAGCCTACAAATGTAAAGACTGTGACAAATTCTTTACAAAAATGTCAAATCCTAAAAGACATCAGGGAATACAAACCAGAGAGAAACCATGCAAATGTGAAGAGTGTGAAAAGTCAATTAGTTTAGTGGTGCATCTTAGAGTACATGAGAGATCCCTGAATGAAGAGAAACCCTTCAAATGTGAAGAGTTTGACAAGTCTATTGCCAATACCACAGATTGTAGAGTTCATCAGAGAATTTA
>NW_008353190.1:0-571 GCF_000622305.1 Nannospalax galili | reverse complement strand
AGTGGGTAAAGGTGCTTGCCACCAAGCCTGGTGACCTGAGCTCGATTCCCAGAACCGACTCCTACAAGTTGCCCTCTGACCTCCACATGTGCACCTTGGTACATTAATACATCTACACATGCACACACACACACAAATATATAAGTAAATAAATACATAGATAATAAATAAACATAAATAAATAAATGTAAAACAAAATTTTAGAGTCTTTCCCAATTCAAGCAAGTGCTGAGTTTTCCTTGATTGACAGCTTCTTGCACTGGGCTATTGTGACGACCCCATCAGCATGTTGAACTGTGGACCTCCCCTTCTTAGCTGTTAAAGCTTGGACCTGGCTGAGGGACGTCTACTGTCACCTCTACCTTCCTTCCTCCAGTTCTTCCCGTGGGCTCCAAGCTTCTGGGCCGCAGGAAGGGCTTTGAGCTCAGATCTTGATTGTATTCACTTTCCCTCTGCTCCCCTCAGCCACGAGAAACAGCAAACCAGGCTGGAGAGACGGCTCAGCAGTTAAGAGCGCCAGCTGCCCTTACAGAGGACCCTGGTTTGATTCCCAGCACCCACACAGCAGCTA
>NW_008353189.1:0-597 GCF_000622305.1 Nannospalax galili | reverse complement strand
ACTGTGAAGGCTTTCAGCTGCGTACTGATGTAGGCGACTAAGAAAACTGGAAGAAACATAAACTTCTTAAGAATTATAACATATGTTTTCCACTGAGATGGAAGTCTGTGCCTTAAAATATTTATAATATTGGAAAAGAAGATATTTGTTTTTCAAACTTACTGTTGTGGTTCAAATAGAGGCAGATGTGCCTCCCTTTTAGATCAAAACACGAATTTTCGGTGCGGAATCTTGCTTTGACTGTGTTTAATCTCCTTCTCTTTGCCTTTTATTTTTGAGAAATTGTATGGAACTAATTAAGGGGAACAAAGTGAAATTTGGATTAAAGTATCTTGTTTTGGGGTCTGGAGATTAGTCACAGTTGGTAGAGAATTTTTCTAGCCGAAATGAATCCTGAATTTGATCCCTAGTACTGCGGGAAACAGTCCTGTGAGTTCATTCCTGTAATCCTGCCACTTTGGAGGGATAGACAGGAGAATCTGTAGTTCGTGGTTATCCTTGACTACATGATGATCTGGAGATCAGCCTGAAATATGTCAGAGCCTGTCTCATAAAAGACTATGTATGGTATGTATGTATGTATGTATGTATGTATGT
>NW_008353188.1:0-562 GCF_000622305.1 Nannospalax galili | reverse complement strand
ATAATAGTAGGGAACTTCAATACCCCACTGTCTCCATTAGACCGGTCAACTTGACAAAGAATAAACAGAGAGATATTTGAATTAAATGATAACATATCGAAACAGACCTAACAGACATCTACTGAACATTCCACCCAAGCACCAAAGAATACACTTTCTATTCAGCACCCATGGTACTTTCTCTAAAACTGACCACATACTGGGGCACAAAACAAACCTCATATACAAAAAAATGAAATAATTCCATGCATTCTATCACACCACAACACAATAAAACTTAAAATCAACACTGAAAGAAGCCTTAGGAACTACATGAACTCACGGAGATTAAACAGCACACTCCTGAATGATGAATTGGTGAAAAAGAAATTAAGAAAGAAATAAAAGTATTCATAGAACAAAACGAAAAGATTAACACAACACAGTAAAACCTATGGGACACTTTAAAAGCAGTCCTAAGAGGGATGTTTATAGCTCTAAATGCCTACATTAAAAAAATCAGGAACAGCAGAAATCAGTGACTTAACACTGAACTCAAGACTCTGGAAAGGCAAGAACAAAT
>NW_008353187.1:0-289 GCF_000622305.1 Nannospalax galili | reverse complement strand
TTTACTACATTGTTTATATTCATGTGGTTTTTCAACACTATGAATCCTTTCGTGTCCTTGAAGAGAAGTGGAAGAACTCATGTGATTTCCACATATATTACATTGATAATGCTTTCTTCCAGTTTGAGTTCCTCCAGATGTGTAAAGTGGATGGCCATGAGCAGAGGCCTTTCTATATCGTTTGTATGGATGTGTTTTGGCACTGTGTGTTTCCTGATCTATTACCAACAAACATTGTAAATCAAAATAATTTAAGCCTATCTTATATTCAAAAGGTCCATTCACAGTG
>NW_008353186.1:0-567 GCF_000622305.1 Nannospalax galili | reverse complement strand
ACATACCTGGGGCCAAACCCTTGAAGAACACTGACCTAGCATCTACCAATTGCCAATAGTTCCTGACCAAGGGGTGGAATTTGTGCCCAGCTCCCATCTCTATTCTGGTATTAAAGGCATGTCCCACCACACCCAGCTTGTTGTTTGGTTTTTGGATGCTGCCCATGGTGAATGCATTAATAAATCACAAAGTGGTTTAAATTACATTTCCCTTATGACAACTGATGTACAGCATTTTCAAAGATGGTCTTAGACATTTCTGTTCTGTCCTTGGCGATCTGCCTGTCCAGCAACTTGCACCACATACAATGAGTTGTATATTTTTTGATGTTTAGTATTTTGAGTTTATTGTCCATTCTAGGAACTAATCCTCTCTTACCACCAGAATTTGGTGACAAGATGAAGCTACTGAAAACACTACATCCATGAGCTATAGAAGAAAAAAGGAGAAATCAAGCTGGTACAGACTTCAAAGCATCATCTCTTTTAACGAGTCTTCATAGTGCTGGAAGGTGTTTTGTATGCTACCACAGAGAAAATTGATCATCAGTGTTACCCAGATGGGAA
>NW_008353185.1:0-857 GCF_000622305.1 Nannospalax galili | reverse complement strand
AAGGAAGCCAAACATAACCTGCAAAATCCATAAATCTGCAGTTAGATCTTACGCTGCAGAACATGCTGATCTGTTCCCAAAAGAACCTGGGACCGTGGTGATGTGTGTTCCCACAACCTGGGCCAGCTGTCTGATAATTTCAGAGGCTACAATCATCCTAAACTTAAACATGGCACAGCATGGTCAAGAAGGTGCAATATCATATAGGAATCCTAGTTTTACAGTAATAAATACATTGTGAGTCAAGTACATTAAGCATGCCATTAAGGTAAAAAATTAGATCTGTGTTACATAGTTAGTGAAAAACAAAAATATTTGAGATAAAATGAATGATATGGCAATTCACCCTACAATAATCTTTAAATAAATCTGCCTCATGGAGTTGTATGAAATATATTTTCAAACCTTTGGAGAAATGAATAAGTATCTTAGCTCAGGAAAATCTACATTTTGTTAGACAAAAAGAGTAAATATATATTTGTGCTTACATCTTTAAAACTCTTAAAATTCAGGATTTGAACTCACGCCTATCTTTTAGAATCATTTAAGTTGTATTAGCTGTAGATCCTCTCTGAAGGTCAGGCAAAGTTCTGCTATGAATCCATCTGGGTCTGGGTTATTTTAGTTGTGATGGCTTAAATATAATTAACTAGTTTGTAAACTATGGGCATTAAATGTTATGGGTGTCTTGTAATTAGTATGTTGATACTGTAAAGAAGAAATTTTCCTTTTCCTGTGGAGTACATTTTCTCAAAGGCAGAGACATTTTCATCATTTGGCGTCCTGAATTTTTTGAAAAGTCTAGGGTGATGCTATTGATTGTATGAGCTACCATTGGAAGCTTACATGTTCATTCT
>NW_008353184.1:0-392 GCF_000622305.1 Nannospalax galili | reverse complement strand
AGAACATGAGTCTGGGTCCCAGCACTCATATCAGATGGCTTGCAATCACTTGTGACTACAGCTCCAAGGCATCTGACACCCTCTTTTGGCCCTCACAAGCACCTGCAAACACACACACACACACACACACACACACACACACACACACAGGCAGACAGACAGACAGACACACATACACATACTTTCACACACATCATACACATAAAAAATTAAAAATAAGCCTGGTGTTATGGTACATGCCTTTAATCCTAGCACTTGGGAGGCAGAGGCAGATAGATCTCTATGAGATTGAGGCCAGCCTGGTCTACATAGCAAGTTTCAGAGCAGCTGGTGCTACAGGTAGACCATGTTTCAAAAAGACAAAACAAATTAAAATAAATCTTTAAAAACAT
>NW_008353183.1:0-621 GCF_000622305.1 Nannospalax galili | reverse complement strand
TTATCTACTGAGCCCTCTCTCCCCCAGCTGCTGGCTGTTTCACTTTTATATAGAGCTACAAGTGAGTCTTCATAAATGTTCTTAGATGGAGATGTTAAAACTTACAGAGCTAGCCAGAGCTTGAAAACACAGCTGTTAATTATGTAAATGCAGAAATGTCACTTAAAATACAGGTGACTAAATTTTCACCAGAGTTGTTAAAATAACCAAACTCACCCATTATTATATTTTTACTCCAAAGGTTCTCCAAAAATCGTGCTCCTGATGTTGCTGGCCCTCCAACAAATGATGATGACAGCAGTTGTAGTAACAAGGTGAAAATGCTCCTTTGTGAAACTTTGGTTTGTAGCTTTGATTCTTAAAATGCAGCGGTATTCTCTCTACCATAGTTTTGTATGAAAAATTGATCACAAAAAAAACATTTTGTCGATTTAGAATTATTTATTACTTTGATAAGTTCCAAGGGAGTAGTAAATAGTTTGAAGTAGTGTTAGCTGCATAAGAGAATGCCTATGACGCTGGAGAGATGGCTCAGTGGTTGAGAGCACAGGCTGTTCTTGCAAAAGAGCTGGGTTCGAATCCCAGTAACCACATGGAGACAAACAACTGTCTGTGTAACTC
>NW_008353182.1:0-1377 GCF_000622305.1 Nannospalax galili | reverse complement strand
GTTCTGAAAACACCAAAACTTATTTCTAATTTGTGAAAAAGAAATGAATATAAAATTTCAACACTGTAATATGACAAGGCTTATTCTGGTTTTACAGGAAACTGCTACCTTTGACAGTTGTCAAAATATTGGGACACAAATAATATTTAAGTATTTCACTTGAAAATTACTTAATCTGCACTTCTAACATACAAAGATATACTTCACATTTGGACATGCAGATTCCGGTGTTCTCTCTGTGAACACGTAGTTTTTTGTTGTTGTTTGTTATTGTTGTTTGTTCTTGTGTTTTCATAGTTCTTTCTTCTGTACTTTTCACAGAGTAAATGTCAATGAGTCAAGCTGATCTTATTCCTTAACATGTAGTTTGGTCTTCCAGAGTCAATAATGTTGCGGCTTACTACTAATTCATGCCAATCAAATTCACTGGTCTTCCTTCCTTCCTTCCCTCCGTCCTTCCTTCCTTCCTTCCTATAAATCCTTTTTTGTTTTTGTTTTTTGTTTGTTTGTTTTTTGGTATTTTGGAAACAATGTCTCTCTGTACCCCCAGTGTGCCTGGAAATCACTACGTAGAGCAGACTGACCACAAACTCACAGAGATCCACCTGCTTTTCCCTTTTACGAGCAAGATTAAAGGTATGCACCACCATGCCTAAGCCAATGTTTCTTCTTGTTTTTAACTTTAGACATTTATTTTTATGATATGAATGTGTGCGTCTTTACGTTTGAATGTGTAAGCATGTGCATGTCATGGCATGCCTAGGAATGTCAGAGCACACCCTTGGATGCCAGCTCACACCTTCTACCTTGTTGGAGATAAGTTGTCTTTGTAGTTCATCCCTGCACAGGCCAGGATAGCTGGCTTACCATCTTCTAGAAATTCTCTGTCTCAGTCACCAATCTCACCATATGAATGCTGGGATTGTAACTGTACCCTCTCAAGCTGGAGAGATGACTCAGCAGTTAAGAGCACAAGTTCAGTTCCCCACCCATATCTGGATGCTCACAACGGCCTATAATTCCAGGTCCAGGGAATTCAATGACTCTGGCTTCCTTCAACATTTACAGCCATGTGCAAATGTGCACATACACACACACACACACACACACACACACACAGTTTAAAATCAAATGAATCTTAGGGCTGGAGAGATGGCTCAGTGGTTAAGAGCATTGACTGCTCTTGCAGAGGACCGGGTTGGGGGGGTTCAATGCCCAGCACTCCAATTCCAGGGGATCTTACGCCCTCTTCTGACCATCTCAGGCACTGCCCAACACAGGTGCAATACACCCATACGTAAAATAAAAATAAACATTTTTAAAGGGCTGTTAAACATAAAAATAAATAACTAAATCAAACAAATGAGCCCTCTCGTG
>NW_008353181.1:0-444 GCF_000622305.1 Nannospalax galili | reverse complement strand
TTTCTGAATTCATTCAGAAGTTTATCCCTATCTCCCTTCAGTTCTTTTATTGCTTTGTTTGCGTCATCCTTAAAATCACTGCATTCTTTTATCATGTTTATAATTGTTCTTCTTAGTTCTATGTCCTGAATTTTCTCTACGGGGGTTGTCATTGTACTCCTCCAGAGGACTATTGGTATTTGGTGGCGATACATTATTTTGCTTTTTCATGTTATTTTTTTCTCTGTGATTTTGACCTGTGAATTTCTTTTGTAGTTTCTCATTCTTGTGTGAGACTCAAGACTTCAAGTTTAGGTCTGCTTCTTTTTATGAACTTTGTGTACCTTTGTGGTTTACTTTTGGGGCATGGAAAGCTCTTTCATCTAAGCTTCCAGTTCTCTCTTTTGATTTTAATTTGGAGTAGCCAGATTGTTTTTGTCTTCAGGAGTTCCCACAGAGGCCCAA
>NW_008353180.1:0-567 GCF_000622305.1 Nannospalax galili | reverse complement strand
TTGTCACTGCTCTTTTCACAGTAGCTAAGAAATAGAAGTAACCTAAGCATCTCTCAACTGACCAGTGCATAATGAAAATGTCCATATACACAATAAAGTTCTACACAGTGGTAAAGAAAGATGAATTGCATATGAATGGATG
This sequence comes from Nannospalax galili, assembly GCF_000622305.1. Classification (NCBI taxonomy): domain Eukaryota; kingdom Metazoa; phylum Chordata; class Mammalia; order Rodentia; family Spalacidae; genus Nannospalax; species Nannospalax galili. The sequence goes on along the minus strand of NW_008353180.1, from coordinate 425 downwards.
AAACTGGAAAAAAATTATACTACGTGAAGTAGCATAAACTCAAAAACATAAATGACATGTGTTCTCCCTTACTTGTTCATCCTAGCACCAAATCCTTATATGTGAGCATATATCCTGATGTAACAGCAGGAGCCGAGAAAACGGAGAGGGAAAAGGGAAGTAAAGGGAAAGAAGGAATCCGAGAGAGAATAGTAGGAGAACGGTATTACTAAGGATAAAACAGGTAAAATGCGGATAGTTATGTGGGGGTAGGTTGGTAGGCTTTTACAAGGATCCATGAGGGTAGAGAGGAAGAACAAACTCAAGAGTGGGGGATGATATGAGGCAGGTTTTATCAAGGGTGAAATGGGGAAAATGGGGGTACTTTAACTGGGGAAAGAACATGGAAGTTTAGACAGGGAGTGAGATTGAGAAATAATAATGCT
>NW_008353179.1:0-730 GCF_000622305.1 Nannospalax galili | reverse complement strand
TTTTTTTTAAAAAAGTGGTTATCAGAAACTGAGAAAGGGAAAGACGAATTGATAGATTACAGATTTTTGCAAGAAAGAAAATATTCTACATGATACTGAAATGGTGGTGTATCCCATGTTTGCCAAAACACATGGGATGTGTAATACAATGATCAAACTCTAATGTAAATCATAAGCTTATGTAACAGACATGTCAGTTAGGCCATAAATTATCACAAAAGCACAGTTCTTCTGGGCATGTTGATAAAGAGAGTGAGCATGGTGTGGTTGCTGGGTGTGGACAATCTGTAGACTTTATCTCCATTTTTCTGGGACCCTAAAAAGGCAACTGAACATGTGATATGAAAACAGAAGGAAGAAGATTGGGGGGGTGGTGAATGATGACCTGCAGGGGGACAGGGGACTGGTTGGGTTGTAAAAGGAAAGAACTGACTCCTGACAATTGTTCTCTGACCTGTACTCATATGCAGTGACTGCACACACAAATACATATACTTATATATAAACATTAACATTATTAACATTCTAGCTATTCATAAGTTTGCATTTCAGTTTAGTGACCATTATTATCATCCATCTCTAGAAATTTCTCATCTTTCATAGTGGAATCTATAACCATTTAGTATAAGTCACATTCTTTTCTCCTCAAACTTGATCAATTCCAGTGTGTTATGAAACGTAGTGAAAAGCATAACCATTACATACATATTAATTTTATTCTTAATTTCAT
>NW_008353178.1:0-1143 GCF_000622305.1 Nannospalax galili | reverse complement strand
AAAAGCAGGAGGGGGGAGGAGCAGGAGGAGGGGGCAGACGTTGGGGGGGGGTCTGCCCTGACATCAAGCTCTGCCCCAGCTTCATCCAATCTCCAAAAGTATCAAAGGAGGCTTAGGCTCAGGTAAGAACGATGCAGATGGTGTCTAACGCAGTAGGTGTGTTCTCCTGAGGCTGCTGTGAGTGTGAGATGATAGGACCCTTGGAGCTGAGGGCGGGACTGTCCGAATCCTGTGGGAATGATCTGGCACTACGGCTGCTCCAGTGACACAAATTCAGCATCCCACTAAGCGGTAAGAACCCGGTCGCTAAGTGGAGCAAAGGCCCATGCTGGCGTGGACTGGGGGAGATGAACAGTTAAGCGGTCATTCCAGGCATTTGCCATGGGGGATCAATAACCAGCTTACCTGTAATACACACTGCCAACTCACAAAGGTAATGGCTTTCTTTGATCTTTGGGCCCTGCAAGTTACATTTTGAGTACTTATAATGCAAAACTTCTTAACTGACGTGAGGACTTTTCTTTCTCCAAATTCAAGGATTCTCTTAAACTTAGCTGTGGCTTTACAAGTTCCACAGAACAAACACATGTTATCTTACACTTTATCTTCTTTACTTAAAGTTGATGCCATTGGCTCTAAACACAGGCAAGTATTTCACAATTCTACAAACAAGATAAATAACAGTATATAAATGAAGAAATTTATACTCCAAGTACAAGGTTTTAGAGATTTCTAAACTCAAAGGTGACCAAAGCGGCAATTGAAAGGCACAGCCATTTGCCGCCCCAGCCAGGAGCATTTCCATCTGTGTGAGTTCTTGTGCTAATGCGATGGTTTGAACGCCTGTGCATTTAAAGAAGAAAAGATCGACAGCTTTAAAAATAAGCAAGTTATTTTAAGTCAGTTTCCTGTTGTGTTCTTTACCTCCCCCATGGTTTTTTTTTTTTCCTCAAAAGCTTTCAAGAAACAAGTTAGTTTCCTTCTAGCAATAAGGGTGTGTGAGTGTGTGTGAGTGTGTGAATGTGTGTGTGTGTGAGTGTGTGAATGTGTGAGTGTGTGTGTGTGAGTGTGAGTGTGTGAGAGTGTGAGTATGTGTGTGTGTCTGTATGTGTCTGTGTGTCTGTGTAAAGGGAGACAGAGGAC
>NW_008353177.1:0-448 GCF_000622305.1 Nannospalax galili | reverse complement strand
AAGTGTTTCTGAAGATTTACCTTTTGATGATGCTTTGCAGTGTCCTGCCCTACCCCAAATTCAAATAACGCTTTTAAAAATGTAACAAATGTGACTTTAGAAAAGTTGTGCCTTTTTATGCTAGTATTCATTGATTTCTATACTTAAAAGGATTTGTTAGCATGTTTGTTAATGAGAAATTGGTCATCACAAAAACAAAACAATTATATTTTAACCTTTACTTTTATATATTTTAATCTTTGTTTTATGTTCTCTTTCTTTCTCTCTCTCCTGTCTTCTCTCTCTCTCTCTCTCTGTCTCTCTCTGTCTCTCTTTCTCTCTGGAATTTTTTTAGCCAAAGTCTCACTATGTAGCCCTGGCTGGTCTAGAACTCACTATGTAGATCAGGCTGACCACAAACTCACAAAGAAGCATTTGTCTCTACGTCCCAAGTGCTGGGATTAAATAC
>NW_008353176.1:0-540 GCF_000622305.1 Nannospalax galili | reverse complement strand
ATTTCTGAATAAAACCTCAATATCACAGGAAATAGCCCCAAATTCTATTGACGAATAGAATTACATGAAATTCGAAAGCTTCTGCATAGCAAAACAAACTGTAAGTAGAGTGAACGGACAGGCTTGCAGAATGGAGGAAAATCTTTCCCAGTTATACATCAGACAAAGGGTTAGTACCTAGAGTATATACAAGGCTGCAAAAATTAAACACCAAAAAAGAAAACTGCCAGCCAGTGAATGGGCCAATGAACTGAACAGACCATTCTCAAAAGAAGAAATTTTAATAGCTAATGCAAGTATTAAAAAGTACCAACATGTCACCGGCACTTATTCTCTGTGTGCCCAGTTGTAGAATCCTGTAATAGTCTCCATCTGTTGCAAAAAGAAGCTTCTTTAATGACTGGTGTCAGAGGGCAGAGAGAATACTAATGCATCTCTCAACTCTCATTAGCAAGGCTTCCTCATGCAATAGAGGGCAATAAACACAGGAAGCTACACCTGGCCAAAGTGTAGAGAATGAGACTGCAAAGTGCATGTCCC
>NW_008353175.1:0-317 GCF_000622305.1 Nannospalax galili | reverse complement strand
TCCTGTTTCAGTATAGCAGCATAGATAGACAGGTTTGTTTATGAAATGGGATAAAATTTACTAGTTAAATAATGAGTAAATCTGAGTAGCCACGCTAGTAAATGAAAAAAGTAAAGCAAATTGTGAAGCCATGCATAAACATACCACTCATGTAAATCTTCGAAGCATATATTCAAATAATCAGCTAGCTACAAATACCTGCAACAATGCAGATATTGTGTATTCTGAGGGGCGTGGTAGAAGATCAAATGCACGTGGTTTAAGAGCCCTGCCCTCAAATATGAGCAGCAAGATTAATTAGAAAGAGAAAAGTAAGT
>NW_008353174.1:0-542 GCF_000622305.1 Nannospalax galili | reverse complement strand
TGAATCTCCAGGCCCCTCTCCATTGTTTAGGTTTGAATCTCCAGGCCCCTCCTTAATCACTTTAATCTCCTTACCAAAGGGATCTTCTCCACCACATGTCTCAGCTCCAACATTTATCTTCCTAGTGCTCCTTTTCAATCCAAACTGTATTTCTTTCTGCCCTGTTTGCTCTTTTTCACTGTATCTGCATAATATTCACCATTAATAGCCACACCACCATTTCTATATTAGGCTATCTTGAAATTTCTTCCACCAGAGAAATTAGTCCATTGCTTTTCAACTTAGTCTCAGGCAACTCTTAGGCTGTGGGCACACTATAGCCAGACTCTTTGCCAAAATATTCCAATTGCTGCGTAAGTCCTTATTTCCCTCTGGAACTGCATTGTTCTCAGCACTACTTTCTTCCAGGCATTTACTAGAGTGGCCCATAAGCTCTGCTTATAGCAATCAACTGCTTTTCTAGCACAAAATTCCAGAGCCTTCCACATTCCTCACACGGCCAGGTTCTTCACAGCCAACAGCCCACTCTCTGGTACCAATTA
>NW_008353173.1:0-844 GCF_000622305.1 Nannospalax galili | reverse complement strand
CTTCACAATTTTCCAATGTGAAATTACAATGCTCCAATATGACATCGCAATGCTTCAATGTGCCAACATTGTCATCCCATGTCTCATTATATTCCTCCAATGTTCTATCACAAAGTTAAAATATGACTTTTCAATGTTCCATTTTTACGTCACAATACTCCAGTATCCAGCACTATTGCCCATATGCATTATATTGCTATACTTTGTCATCACAACGTTGCAATACAACATCACAATTTTCCATTGTGACACCACAATGCTCCAATGTGCCAACAATATCGCCTCATGGGCCTTATATTTCTCCAATGTGACATCACAGTGATACAATATGAATTGAAATTGTTCCATTTTGACAAAACAATCCTCCAAAGTGATATCACATTGCTCCAATATGCCAACACTATTGCTGCATGTGACATTATACTGCTCCAATGTGCCATCACAATCTTTGAATATGACTTCAAATTTTTCCCTTAGTGACATCACAGTGTTCATTGGTCCCTTCAGTATGTCGCAATATGACTTCACAATGTTCCATTGTGACATCAAAGTGCTCCAATGTGCCATCCCAATGTTACAATTTGTCTTAACAATGTTCTATTGTAACATGACAATGCTTAAATGTGACATTACAGTGCTCCAATTTGCGATCATACTGTTACTATATGACTTCACAATGTTCCTTTGTGACATCACAATGGTCATTTTGCCGTCAACTCTGTGCAATTGTGTCATTACTATTATGTTGTAACAAGCTCAATATGTAAACAAGGTGCTAATGTCCCCTCACAAGCCCCAATGTGACATCACAATGTTCCATGGTGCCCTCACAATGTTATAATGT
>NW_008353172.1:0-262 GCF_000622305.1 Nannospalax galili | reverse complement strand
CCAACACGACCTAGCTGCCGCAGGTCTCCAAATAGCTCCAGAGAAAGTTCAACTTCAAGATCCATACTCATATTTGGGATTTTGCCTCAATGGTCCTAATGTTTCTACCAAAAAGGCTGTCCTCCGGACTGATCATCTTCAGACATTAAATGATTTTCAAAGACTTCTGGGTGATATTAATTGGCTCCGCCCTTACTTAAAATTAACCACAGGGGAGCTTAAGCCTCTGTTTGATATTCTTAAAGGCGACTCAGATCCTAGA
>NW_008353171.1:0-429 GCF_000622305.1 Nannospalax galili | reverse complement strand
AAAAAAAGAACATTGTCAAATGGGAAATGTTACTATTCTTTCATTTTCATTGTAGTAAGAAAAATATGTGTTGCGTCTGTATCTAAGTGCTTTCCCAATAGTTTTCACAATACATTTACTACAGTGAAAACGAAAGGACACTAACATTTCACATTTAACAACTTTCTTTATGAGTTGTACGTAAAAGGACTATAGCATGTCAGTCATGTTGCTTAAGAAAAATATGTGTCACATCTGTATCTGTTTGCTTTCCCATGGAAAACACAGTAGTTCTCACAATGTATTTACTATAGAGAAAATGAAAGAACAGTAACATTTTGCATTTAACGAAGTTCCTCATGAGTTGTGCCTAGAAAGACTGTTGCATCGATGTCACTCAGATTGCTTAAGAAAATTATGTGTGGCATCTGTTTCTAAGTGCTTTCTTTC
>NW_008353170.1:0-514 GCF_000622305.1 Nannospalax galili | reverse complement strand
TCAGGCCAGCTGGGGCTACAGGGAGACCCTGTCTCTAAAAGACCAATAAAATTTTTGTTCTGTGACTTTTACAGATGTGATCATTTAGGTTCAGAGCACAGTCTCAAAATGGCAGACATTTCCGCTCTTTCTCCCAGGTTGGTTGTGGTGGTGGTGGCATTTCTGCTGTGTAGATTGGTGGAGGGAAACTGATGCCTGGTGACCTTGGCAGTTACTCTCTAAAGGGAAGCTGCTCATGTTTTTGTTCTGAACTTTTTATTAAGATAAAATAAAAGTTTGTGCTTAAAATTATACATAAAAATAATTATGTATTAGTTTTTAAAAGCTTAAAAGAACTTACTCATACATATTTAATCCAAAATTATTTTTCTCATTTTCTTCTTTAAAAATAAATAAATCCCCTTTCCCTTTGGCATTTGACAACACACAGCAAATAAAAGAGGGGAAAGTTCTATGATTTTTTTTTGGTATTTGATGTGGGTTATAAATTTATAAAGATATTTTTTCTTTTCAA
>NW_008353169.1:0-384 GCF_000622305.1 Nannospalax galili | reverse complement strand
AGACGGGATGGGCCCCCCCAGCCACCTTCCCCAAACTGGGCCTTCCCAGCCGTCCCAGATCCGGTTGCGGTGCAGAGCTAATGGTGGGTTCTTTTTTTTTAAATGTGCCCCACAGTTGCCACCCGTCACCAGCCTGAGGGCAGTCCCCCGCCCGGCTTTCATGGGGGCCCCTGAGTTGTGCACACCTTAGTTCAAGGCAGGTCGGGTGGTTGGCTTTCGCCACCGACCCCATGTGCTCCACTCCACCCCACTCTTCTGATAAAGGTACCCATGGGTCCTGTTTTCATGGATCTCAGGAGGCCCTGAAGCTGGCCAGGCCATGCCCGAGGTGCCGCATCTTACTTTGGCTGCTTTTGGTTTCACTTCTCTTGCATTTCTGCATTC
>NW_008353168.1:0-382 GCF_000622305.1 Nannospalax galili | reverse complement strand
ACGATTGCCACCAGCTCCTGAGTGTCCTGTTCACTACTGAGAAGTGAAACAAGATCCTGGAGGCAGCCCAGAAATTGGTTCCAGGCCCCACAGGGGACCCTACCACAGACCCAGGCATCATTAATGCCAGCTTTCCCCCTAGCCATCCCAAGTGGGACTACAACACAGCAGAAGGTAAGGAGAGGCTCCTGGTCTACCGCCAGACTCTGTTAGCAGGTATCAATATGGCGGCTCAAAAACCCGCCAATATGTCTAAGGTCTATGATGTCAGACAGGGGCCTAAAGACAGCCCAGCCTCATACTTAGAGAAGTTACAAGATTCCTTCCAGCGGTTCACTCCATATGACCCAGAAATGGAGGGATCAGCTCAAACTGTGATGTT
>NW_008353167.1:0-437 GCF_000622305.1 Nannospalax galili | reverse complement strand
TGTTACCTTCTGATGGCAGCCTGTATAAAAGACCAGGGCAGAGGAGAACACCGGGCTTCTTGCTGATTGCCTTCTCTGTCGCTGGTGATTTTGTCTTTCTTCTGTAAACTGAAGATTAGCTGATCTTTTGGAATTTGTCAGACTTTCAGCCCCAGATTGGGACTACTGAGACACCCAGCCTTGTGGACTGAATGACTACAGATTCTCAGCCTCTCCAGCATGGTGCAGCCATTGTTGGACCACTCAGACTCCATACTGTGAGCTGAGCTGATAACTCTCTATACATATATATTCATTCTACCAGTTCTGTTTCTTTGGAGAACCCTGACTAATACAGATTGTAGTATCAGGAGTGGTTCTAGAGAAACAGAATTGAAAGGATGATTTTTTTTAATGGGTTTGTTGGTATTTGGAGCAGGCTCTCCAACTCAGAGTCT
>NW_008353166.1:0-375 GCF_000622305.1 Nannospalax galili | reverse complement strand
GTTTTAATCATTTGCATTTCCCTAATTACTAGTGATGTTAAACATCTTTTATGGTGCTTCATAGCCATCTTTCTTCTTGTTTTGAGAACTCTCTGTTCAGCTCTCTAGCCCATCTTTTTATTGGGTTACTTCCTGTCTTGATTCTCTGTTTTTGAGTTTATTATATATTCTGGATGTTAAACCTGTCAGATGTGTCGCTGGTGAAGATTTTTTCCCATTCTGTGGGTTTTCTTTTCACTTCCCTTGTTGCCTCCTTTAATGTACAGAAGCATTTTAGTTTAATAAGGTTCCATTTGTTGATTCTTGACCTTGTTTTCAGAGCAGTTGATGTCCAGTTTAGAAAATCCTTTCCCATACCTATATCTTGTAGGTTTT
>NW_008353165.1:0-676 GCF_000622305.1 Nannospalax galili | reverse complement strand
TTTCTCTTTCTATAAATTAACTTGTAGGTCATGAGAATCTTAATTTTTGTTGACAAACCAAGGCAACTCTCTTTCACTGGCTTCACTTGGAAAATTTGATCACATAGTTAATTATTATCTATGTCCAACCATCCTGAAGAAAGATACAAAGGATTTATCAACTCTGAAAATAATACAACACTTATCTTAAAGAGAGGGAAAATAAAGCAGGAAGAAACCCTCTTGAAAACTCTAACACTATCCTTGTTCTTGATCATGTGGTACTATAAAGTCAAACCTCTTCCGCTGGTCGTTATAAATTCTCCTTTCAATATTAGAAAGGCAATTGTAAGGAAATTTGGATTAGATTAAATTATAAGCTAAGGATCACTGGCTAATGTCATGATTTTAAGATAAGAGGCAAAAGTATAAAAATAAAATGGTAATTATGCTATTGAATTATCCCAGAAATGTGGCAGTTTTAAATTTTGTTAAAATGAAAACTCCATAATAAAATGAGTTTATTTTAAATGTAATATATAAAGCCCCAAATAAAATTTTAGCAAACCTTCGGAAAATCCTCTGTTGCAAAATATCCAATATTTATAAATAATCTCTACATTGTATTTTGTTTAAAGTAATAACTTATACAAAAATCAAGCACTAAAAGTGCATTATTGCAACACTACCTCTTTTC
>NW_008353164.1:0-869 GCF_000622305.1 Nannospalax galili | reverse complement strand
GGGTGTATGGAAAATTGCCAGTGCACAAGTGGGTGTTAAGATGATTAAGATATTCTGTATGAAATACACAAAAATTTAATAAAAATTATAAAAATTCCAAAATACATGAATTTTACAGCTAATTTCTCACAGGAAATTTGGGGAAGGCTCAGATCAGAGTGGTACAATGTTTCTGTTTTTTAAAAAAAGAATATTCTGTGAGTTGAAAACATCTGTCAGGAATGTTTGCAAGATACTCGCAAATGAAAAAAAGCAAAAAATCAAAGACAATTTTCCATGAACACGTACACTAAGCTGATTCAAAGACAGAGTGCATTGATGGGAATGTAGTTCATTTGCTTAGTGCTGACCGAACATGCAAGAAGCCTTGTGTTCGGTCCCTAGCACCACGTATGCCAGGCATGGTGGCACATGACTTCAATGCTAACACTCGGGGAGTGGAGACATGAGGATCCAGGGGTGACATTCATCCTTGTCTGTTACCAAGCATACGGCCAGCCTTAGTTAGATACATGAGAATGTGTGTCAAAAATAAGTAAATATGGGAATAGTACGCATACCGGAACAGATAAAATATCACAGAAACTGTCCTTAGACATGATTTAAAGGCATACATTTTTACAAGTTGATAAATGAAGCCAGTGGCTTAATCACTTAAGAGTGTAAAGGCACGACTCACTAAGCCTGACTACTGGAGTTTTATTCAAAGGGCCAACATGCATGAGGAAGAAAACTAACTCCCACAAGTCATCCTCTGACCTCCACATATACTGCCCCCCTCTCTCTCTCTCATGTCTCTCTCTCTGTCTCTGTCTCTCTCTCTCTGTCTGTCACTGTCTCTCTCTGTCTCTGTCTCTGTCTCTCTCTCT
>NW_008353163.1:0-665 GCF_000622305.1 Nannospalax galili | reverse complement strand
TTTGTGTGTATGTGTGTGTATATGTTTGTGTATGTGTGTGTATGTGTGTGTGTATGTGTTTGTGTATGTGTGTATATGTGTGTATGTATTTGTATATTTGTGTATATGTGTGTCTATTTGTGTATGTGTATATGTGTGTATGTGTGTATGTTTATTTATGTATGTGTGTATGTATGTGTGTGTATCTGTGTGTATGTGTGTGTGTATATATGTGTGTGTATGAAATTGTAATTATGCTAGGCCCTTATAATAATTGGCAAGACAGAAATAGCAAGTTATACCTGTTTTGGGGGTTTTTTTTGTTTGGGTTTTTTTTTCGGTCTTTTTGAGACAGGGTCTCCCTGTAGCCCCAGCTGACCTGGAACTCACTATGTAGACCAGGCCAGCCTTGAACTCACAGAGATCTGCCTGCCTCTGCCTCCCAAGTACTGGGATCAAAGGCATGTGCCACCACACCTGGCATGCCTGGTATGTGTGTGTGTATGTGTGCATGCGTATGTATGTATGTATGTGTGTGTGTATGTCTGTGTGTATATGTGTGTGAATATCTGTGTGAGTATGTGTGTGAATGTGTATGTATATGTATGTGGTGTATGTGTGTGTATGTGTGTATTTGTGTGTGTATGTGTGTATATTTGTGTGTGTGTATGTGTATGTATGTATGT
>NW_008353162.1:0-906 GCF_000622305.1 Nannospalax galili | reverse complement strand
AAACCCTCCAAACTTTATTCTGGCAGCATTTATGCTGTTAATTTGCTCCCATGGCTAGGTCATTTCTTTGTCAAAATAGATGGCAACTCCATATCACCCCTGCTAATTAAAATTTCTACACTGTTACAAAAAGGGGTGGCTCCATTATTTGTCCAGCATATCAGGTCCCACTCCTCTCTCCCAGGTCCTCTTACTGAAGGAAATGCCATAGCAGATGAGGTAGCCACTGCTGGAACATTCTCTGCCAGCGTAACAGATGCCCAAAACCTCCACCACGCCACCCATATTAATTTACAAGGGCTCCATCTCAGATTCCCCCACATTCCCCTCAGACAACTTAAACACATTGTTAAAACCTGCTCTTCCTGTGCATCAATGATACATACCCCTGCTATACAGATGGGCACCAATCCTCGGGGGCTAAAATCTAATGCCCTCTGGCAAGTTGATGTAACTCATGTCCCCCAATTCAGCAGACAAAAATATGTATTTGTAACTGCAGACACTTACTCCCACTTCCTTTGGACTACTGCCCAAACTGGTAAAAGTTCAAAAAACTAATAAATCACATGCTCTCATCCTTTGCCATCATGGGCCTCCCTGCACAGCTAAAGACAGATAATGGCCCAGCATTTACCAGCTCCCCGTTTAAAAAATTTTGTGAAGCTTGGAAAATCACCCACCACACCGGCATCCCATACAACCCACAAGGACAAGCCATTGTGGAAAGGCCACATAAAACCTTAAAAGACCAACTAAAAATACAGGCTCAAACAACATATTCTCCCAATATTAAATTAACATTAGCCTTGTTGACCCTTAATGTACTTAATGTATATTGAGGGTCTGATGCCTCCCCATCACCCGACACTGGGCCCAGACACACCCCATACCACCCATCATGGT
>NW_008353161.1:0-248 GCF_000622305.1 Nannospalax galili | reverse complement strand
TCTCAGAAGAAGAAAGAGGGAGGAGGAGAAAGACGAGGAAGAAAAGGAGGAGGAAGAAGAAGGGGAGGAGGAAGAGGAGGAGGAGGAAGAGGAGAAGATGGAGGAGGAAGAAGAGGAGGATGAGGAAGAGGAGGAGGAAGAGGAGGAGGCAGAGGAGGAGAAGGAGGAGGAAGAGGAGGAGAAGAAGGAAGAGGAGAAGGAGGAGGAAGAAGAGGAGGAGGAGGAGGGGGAGGAGAAGGCAGGGGAGG
>NW_008353160.1:0-926 GCF_000622305.1 Nannospalax galili | reverse complement strand
GTTTAGAATAATTGACATGTTATTCTTTAGATATTTTCAAAGAAGGAACAGTTTTTTTTTTCTTTTTCTTAGAAGGAATAAAGGAAAATTAAATATCTTCATCACCTTTTTAAATCTATCAATGTGAGCAGTTTACTCTACAATATCCTTTCCCATAACTGTTTTCATCTAATGGAAAAGCCCATTCAGCTCTTCCTTTGTTATTAAGTTGATTAAGAAATCAAGCACTCTAAGCCAATTTAAATTATGTATGTGTCTGTCTTGAGGGTCTGATTGACTTCCTCTCATAAATGCTTCTAAGAAATTTTCCTGGAGAGAAATGTCTTACCAACTCAGTATCAGTCTCACCAGGGTCCAAGAGAATTAATTACTGGGGGACAGGAAGATGTCCACAGTAGTGGGCCTCCAAAGAACCTGGTGGAGAAGACATGAGTGCTAGATCTATGATTTCTAACTTCAAGCAGAAACCAATTGCTAACTAAAACTGGTGTTTTAGTAATCACAGGGTTAGAGCCTGATCACATTTGACTTTGATATTCTGATGGCCATAGAATAATTCTGTTTCACTTCTAATTTATGTAGATGTAAATATTTTCATGGAACCAAATTATTAGAGTAGTTTTGAGTTTGAAAATCATGCCATTTACTTAATAACACCTACATTAGTGTGATAACACTAGTGCTAATATGAAATCATAAACATATACTTTAATTGCTTAGTCTAACTTATTTCCTTTCAAATATAAAAATTATTGTGGTTTTCTGGAATCCCACAGTTGTATATTTGAAAATGACACAGTTCAGCAGGTTTTTTTTGACCAAAGTTTTCAAGTAGTCATTTGCATATTCTGTTGCTTGAATGTGGAATGTCCCTTATAGTCCCATGTGCTTGAACTCTTGTTCCTCAGCTGTTGATACTATTTGGG
>NW_008353159.1:0-403 GCF_000622305.1 Nannospalax galili | reverse complement strand
CCCCCTCTCTAACCCCGCTACCTCAACCAAGAAAAGTTTCACAGCCCCATCTAGTGAAGACACATGAGAGTTCTTGTTGCCCTTCATGAAATCTGTACACCAGGAGAGAAGAAACAGTTTTAAAGTATTTGCCCCCAGTATCAAGCTTACCACTGTCGTAAGCCACGACTCTGTCCAGCAGAGTCCAGGAAAGACGACACAGACACCAAGGTGAGGTTCAAGCTTCTGTTTCTCTTTCTTCCTTTATTCTCTCTTATTCTCTCTCATATTCTCTTCACTATGATGCTGTCTCCTATGATGCTGTCCTTATGACGCTGTGTTTCTCATGATGCTGTCTCCTACCTCTGTCTGCGTCTCTGTCTGTGTCTTCATCTATTACACACTTCAGCTCTTTATATCGCAT
>NW_008353158.1:0-1262 GCF_000622305.1 Nannospalax galili | reverse complement strand
GCGAAAAGCTGCTTAAGGGGCAAAGTTTCCAGTCCCTCCCTCGTGGCACAAAGCTCTTTCCTTCTGAGGCAAAAGACTGAAGGTTTTAGAGAAGGTAAAAAAGATCTCTAGGGTGAGTGGTGACAGTCACAGTGGTAGGCTTAACTGTCAGGGTGAAAATGGGAAAGCTGGGTGTGGTGGTTCATGCCTATCATCCTAATACTGGAAAGCAGGCTAGGCTACATACAGCAAGGCTCAGGAAAGAATAAGGAAGGGGAAACTGAGGAAAGGAGGGGAAGGAGAGAGGAAGAGATGGAGAGAAGGAAAAGAGAGAGGAGAAGGGAGGGAGGGAAGATGGAAGGAAAGAAGGGAGGAAGGGAGGAAAAGATGGGGAACTGAAATGACAAAGCATTATACATGAGGCACCTAAGTCTTCTCTGCTTCAGGAAGGGCTATGGCCACTCTTCTGCCTTCCAGAGAGAAGAAGAAATGTCTTCATAAAACCAGTGTATGAGACATGAACCTTGAATAGAAAGATTGTCCAACAAATTGCCAGACACACAAATATCTCCTAAAAATTCTTAATATTCATACTTACTTAAAATTCCCATTGAATTGTTCACTCTCTTAACATAAATGCAATCAGACAACAGAATATGAAATGTATCCAAGAGTAATCACAACATGAGAAAGAGAGACCAGATCAGCCAATAGAGAAAGCTGGTGGGAAACAGACTGCACAGGAAAATTAAACTCCAATCACCAAATCAGGAAAGTACCCAGGCACACCACAAAAGATAATGCATACATTCAAGAAAGAACAGAGCACACACGAGAGGGAGAGGGAGAGGGAGAGGGAGAGAGAGAGAGAGAGAGAGAGAGAGAGATCTTGATGAAAGAGAAAATTTGAGAATTGGACAAAATATGTAACATCTTAAGGAAAAGAGTTTCATTAAGGGGGACAGAACAAAGAAATGAAAAGAATTATATAAACCATCAGAAAAGTTTTCAGAATGGAAAGATGACTGCCACCATCTCAAAAGAGTTTACTGATTTCCCAGATCAGGGGATTAAAACAAAGTTCATGTCCCAAATTGGCCAAAGGGCCATGAAGAGTTGGAGAGCTTTTCGAAAATATTTGCCAATAAACTAAACAAACAAACAAACAAAAAAACCAAGAACAGTCACTTTCTGTCTTTTCTTTTTTATGTGACTCTTGGAACTGAAGTATTAATTTTTGGATCATGAGAGGAGCTAGTAAACCCACTGCCTGAAGTCTGCCT
>NW_008353157.1:0-811 GCF_000622305.1 Nannospalax galili | reverse complement strand
AAGAAGGAAGTGAAATACTCAGGAAGCCAATTAGAAATGACAGGAGAATGCCTCATAAATAGGATGAATAAAGTGGAAAATAGAGTAACAAGGCTGGACGAACTAAACCACTCAAGCAAAGATTATGAAAAATGTAAGAAATCACAAGAATGGAATATGCAGGAATTGTGTGACACCATAAAAAGACCAAACTTGCGAATCATAGGCATACAGGAAGGAGAAGAATCCCAAGACAATGGCATGGACCAGATCTTCAACAGAATTGTGGAGGAAAATTTGCAAACTTAAAGAAAGACATGCCCATACAAATACAAAAAGCATATACAACAGCAAACACACAGGACCAGAATGGAAACTCTCCACGGCACATCATAATAAAAACACTTAGCATATAGAACAAAGAGACAATTCTGAAAGCTCTGAAAGCTGCAAAAGAGAAACAAGTCACATATAAAGGAAAACCCATTAGGATTAGAGCTGACTTTTCAGTGCAAACTGAAAGCCAGAAGACCCTGGACCTAGTATTCCCAGTTTTAAATGATCACAGATGCCAACCCAGATTACTATACCCAGCCAAAATGTCTATTATAGTCAAAGGGGAAAGAAAAATCTTCCATTATATAAATAGGTTGAAGGAATTCTTGTCCACAAAACCAGCCCTCCAGAGAGCTCTGGAAGCAATACAAAGAGCCGAAGAATGGAATGACTATATACCCAAGGGATTCCAGAAAGAAATCCAATGAAGGTATAATTGTGGAACAGCACAGCTATATCAAGAATGTAAACAGAAATAAAAATGAAAGGATTCAAT
>NW_008353156.1:52615-53158 GCF_000622305.1 Nannospalax galili | reverse complement strand
TTTTTTATGCTTCTTCCTCAAATATAACTCATTTTTAATTTTTAAAATTTTTAAATTTATTTTCATTTTTTCTTTATCTTTTAAAAAACTTTTTTAGAAGAAGCATTTTATTACAGCTTTAACATACTTGGTAACAGTTTACAGAGCAAAGATACAGCTCTTTCAAAAGTGGTTATAAAATTTTTAGGTTCACTGTTGAATTAATACAGTTGTACAGTATTGAACTCAGTATAAGCCGTGAAAGACATAAAATTGAATGAGTTTTTAACCTTTAAAAAAGATCTCCAGCTGGGCGTGGTGGTGCACACCTTTAAACCCAGCACTTGGGAGGCAGAGGCAGGCGGATCTTTGTGAGTTCAAGGCCAGCCTGGTCTACATAGTGAGTTCCAGGATAGCTGGGGCTACAGGGAGACCCTTTCTAAAAAAAAAATCTTCATTTCATTTAAAAATACACGGTTTCTTACAGAAAGACTCATTGTTTTTGCTAATAACTCTGAGGTGTTGTCACGTGCGGCTCTAATCTGTATGTATCTGATTATTACA
>NW_008353156.1:34288-51082 GCF_000622305.1 Nannospalax galili | reverse complement strand
CTGTTCTTCTCTTTCAGATTCTTTCTTTTCCTTTACCTCTCTGGTTCCTTTCCATTATCCTGGTTCCTGTAGTTATGTCTGGATACATAATCACTTATCAGGATTTGGTTCTATGATCCACATATGAGGGAGAATATATGTCGATTTTTTTTCTGAGTCTGTTACTTCACTTAGTGTAACAGTTTCCAGTTCCATCCATTTACCTGCAAGTTTCATGATTTCATCTTTCTTTACTGGTGAGTAAAACTCCATCATACAAATGAACCACATTTTCATTTTCCACTCATCAACTGAGGGACACTTAGTTTGCTTCTATATTTAGATATTGTGAAAAGAGTAGCAACAAACATGGATGTACATGTATCTCTGCAAAAGGATGAGTTCTTTGGGTATATGCCAAGGAGTGGTATAACGGGGTCAAATGGCAGGTTCATTTGTAGTTTTTTTAATAGTTCTCCACACTGCTTTCCATACGGGTTGAACCAGTTTGCAACCCCACCAGCAGTGGATGAGTGTTCCCCTTTCCCCACATCCTCTCCAACATTTAGTATCATTTGTTCTCTTGATCTTAGCCAGTCTGACTGGGGTAAGGTGAAATCTTAAAGTGGTTTTAATTTGCATTTCCCTAAATACTAGTGATATTGAACATCTTTTAAGATGCTTCTTATCCATCTTTAATTCTTCTTTTGAGAACTCTTTGTTCAGCTCCTTAGTCCATCTTTTAATTGGATTGCTTCCTGTCTTGATTCTGTTTTTTCAGTTTGCTATAGTTTTTGGATGTTAAACCTCCATCAGATGTGTCACTGGTGAAGATTTTCTCCCATTCTGTGGGTTTTCTCTTCACTTCCCTGGTTACCTCCTTTGATGTACAGAAACCTTTTAGTTTAATGAGGTCCCATTTGTTGATTCTTGCTCTTGTTTCCTGAGCAATTGATATCTGGTTTAGAAAATCCTTTCCTACACCTATGTTTTGTAGGTTTTTCCCAATGTTTTCTTCTAACAGCTTCAGAGTTTCAGGGTTTACATTGAGGTCTTTGATCCATTTGGAATTGAATTTGTGCAAGGTGAAAGGGGTTTAGTTTCATTCTTCTACAAGTGGAGATCTGGTTGTGCCAGCACAATTTGCTGAACATGCAGTCTTTCCTCCAGTGAATGTTCTTGGCCTTTTTGTCAAATATCCGGTGGATGAAATTGCATGTACTCATATTTGGGTCTTCATTTTTGTTCCATTGATCTATGGGTCTATTTCTGTACCAGTACCATGTTTTTTTATGACTATAGCCCTGTAATATGGCTTAAAATCTGGTGTAGTAGTACCCCCAGCATTGCTCTTAGTGCTCAGGGTTGCTTTGGCTATCCAAGGTCTTTTGTGCTTCCATATGAATCTTAGGATGTTTTTTTCCAATTCTGCAGGTTTATTCCAAGATATTTTTTTTGCAGCTATTGTGAAGGGGAGTGTTTCCATGTACTCTTTCTCTGATTGCTTGTTATTTGTGTATAGAAAAGCTACAGACCTTTGTAGGTTAATTTTGTAACCTTCCACTTTACTGAATGTGTTATTAATGTCTAGGAATTTTCTGGTGGAATTTTTGGCATCTCTTAGGTATAATATCATATCATCTGCATATAGGGATAATTTGATCTCTTCTCTTCCAATTATTACTCCTTTAATTTCCTGCTCTTGTCTTATTGCTCTTGCAAGAATTTCAAGTACTGTGTTAAAGAGAAGTGGAGAGAGTGGACAGCCTTGTCTGGTTGCTGATTTCAAGGGGAATGATTCCAGTTTTTCTCCATGTAAAATGATGTTGACTGTGGGTTTGTTATATATGGCTTTAATTATGTTGAGATATATTCCCTCCAGTCCAATTACCTCTAGATTTTGAACATAATCCCTCATGTTGAATTTTGTCAAAGGCCTTCTCTGCATCTATTGAGATGACCATGTTGTTCTTGTCTTTGAGCCCATTTATATGATTTATAACGTTTATTGACATGTATATTGAACCATCCCTGCATCTCTGGGATAAAGCCGACTTGATCATGGTGGATGATATTTTTATGTGCATCTGTCTGTATGTGGTTTGCAGTTATCTTGTTGAGAATTTTTGCATCTATGTTCATTAAGGATAAGAGTCTATAGTTTTCTTTTATGATTGTATCTTTACCTAGTTTTGGCATTAGAGTGATCCTGGCTTCATAGAAGGAATTTGGAAATTCTCCCTCCATATCTATCTTTTTGAATAAATTAAGCAGTATTGGATGCAGATCTTCTTTAAATGTTTGATAGAATTCTGCTGTAAATTCATCTGGTCCTGGGCTTTTTTAGTCAGGAGGTTGTGTATTACTGTTTTTGTGTGTGTGTGTGTTATGAGTCTGTTTACGCTGTTAATCTCTTCTTGGTTTATTTTCGGTGGTTCCCATGTCTTTAGATATCCGTCCATTTCTTTTAGGTTTTCAAATTTAGTAGCATATAGGTTTTTAAAGTGTTCCATTACAATGTTCTGTATCTTTCTGGTGTCTGTTCTGATGTTTCCCCTTTCATCTCTGATTTTGTTGATTTGGAGGTGCTCTTTCTTTCTTTTGTTTAACTGGGCTAGGGGTATGTCAGTCTTTATGTTTTCAAAGAACCAACTCTTGGAGTTGTTGATTCTTTGTATCGTTTTCTTTGTTTCAATTTCATTATTTTCTGCCCTGAATTTTGTTATTTCTTCTTGTCTGCAGGGTTTGGGTTTCATTTGTTGTTGCTTTTCAAGTGTCTTGAGTTGCAATGTTAAGTCATTTATTTGTGTTCTTTCTGATTTTTTGATGTAGGCACTTAGAGCTATAAATGTCCCTCTAAGTACTGATTTCAGCATGTCCCAGGAATACTTTTCTTTCTTTCTTTCTTAATTCCTCTTTTGACCCATTCATCATTCAGGAGTGTGTTGTTTAACCTCCATGTGTTCATGTGGTAACTAGGGCTTCTTCTGGTGTTGATTTTAAGCTTTATTGCATTGTGGTCTGATAGAATGTATGGAATTATTTCAATCTTTTTGTATTTGTTGAGGATTGTTTTGTGCCCCAGTATGTGGTTGATTTTGGAGAAGGTTACACGGGGTGCTGCATAGAAAGTATGTCCTTTGGTGTTTAGGTGGAATACTCGGTAGATGTCTGTTAGGTCCATTTGATATATGGTATTGTTTAATTCGGATGTCTCTCTGTTAACTCTCTGCCCTGATGACCTATTAAATGGAGACATTGGGGTATTAAAGTCCCCTACTATTAGTGAATTGGAATTAATCTGTGTCTTAAAGTCCTGTAGTATTGTTTTTATGAAGTTGGGTGCACCAGAATTTGGTGAATATATATATGTTCATGATTGTAATATCCTCTTGGTTTATTGTTCCTTTGATCAAAATGAAGTGGCCCTCTTTATGTCTTCTGATTAGTTTCAACTTAAAGTCTATTTTTTCAGGTATTAGAATTGCAACACCTACTTTTTTCTTAGTACCATTCACTTGGTATATATTTTTCCATTCTTTCACCTTAAGATAGTGCCTGTCCTTGAAAGTGAGATGAGTTTCTTGCAGACAACAAAAAGATGAGTTTTGTTTCTTAATCTGTTCACCTAGACTGTGTCTTTAGAGTTGGGAGTTCAGTCTGTTAAAATTTAAAGTTATTAATGGAAGATGTGTATTGAATCCTGCCATTTTTATTTCTGTTCACATTCTGGATATAGCTGTACTTTTCCACCATTACACCCTCATTGAATTTCTTTCCACAACCCCTTGCGTATAGTCATTCCTTTCTTCAGCTCTTTGTATTGCTACCAGAACTCTCTGAAGGGCTAGTTTTGTGTACATTAATTCCTTCAGCCTATTTATGTCATGGAAGATTTTTCTTTCCCCTTCAACTATAATAGACATTTTAGCTGGGTATAGTAATCTGGGTTGGCTTCTGTGGTCATTTAAAAGTGGGAATTCATTGGTCCAGGCTCTTCTGCCTTTCATAGTTCGTACTGAAAAGTCAGTTGTAATTCTAATGGGTTTTCCTTTATATGTGACTTGTTTCTCTTTTGCAGCTTTCAGAATTGTCTCTTTGTTCTGTACGTTTAGTGTTTTTGCTTTGATATGCCATGGAGAGTTTTTCTTTTCTGGTTCTGTCTGTTTGGTATTCTATATGCTTATTGTATTTGTAGGGGCATGTCTTTCTTTAATTTTGGGAAATTTTCTTCTACAATTCTGTTGAAGATCTGGTCCATACCATCATCTTGTGATTCTTCTCCTTCCTGTATGCTTATGATTCATAAGTTTGGTCTTTTTATGGTGTCACACAATTCATGCATATTCCATTATTGAGCTTTATTAAATTTTTCATACTCTTTGCTTAAGCGGTCTAGTTTGTCCACTTTATCTTCCAGTCTTGATACTCTGTTTTCCATTTCATTCATCCTATTGGTGAGGCTTTCTCCTGTCGTATCTAATTGGCTTACTAAGTGTTTCATGTCATGGTGCAGTGACCACAAACCAAGCCTGATGGGCTTGGGGACCCCGACAGATAGAAATCAGGATGCAGGAAATGCAGAGTTCTATGTGCCAGTGCATGTTTATTGTGAACTAAAGCAAGCTTATATAGGAATCAGATCTGGAGTAATCAAGGAATAACTAAGGATACATCACTAAACAGAAGGTAAACAAGGAATAACCAAGGATACATTATGTTACCACCAAGAATACATTACTTCACCAACCAAAACTCATACAACGTTTACAGTATCCAAGATTCAGCCACATAATAATTATAATATCTTCGATATAAGGTGTACTGTTTGGGATTACTCTTAGCAACTACTATAATTCATTATTTCTATGTAGAAACCAAGCTAACGGTGCTGAGAAACTCTGGTGCCCATAAACTGAAACAGAACTCTTTAGTTATGTTTCCAAGACTGCAAATTAATCAGGGAAGCATAGCCTGTCAACTCAGACCACAGAAGCAGAGAGCAGGGAAACTCCCAGTGTGGAAGCATTCCTTCTCCAATCCTTAAATCAAGGCAAGCTGCCACAGCCTGATGCAGCAATGGCTGTGCCTTTAATAGCTCCCAATGGTTTCACTTCCTTCTTCATTTCAGCCTGTGTAGTCTTCAATATTTCTAGCTCTTTTCTGAATTCATTCAGAATTTTATCCCTATCTTCCTTCAGTTCTATGATTACCTTGTCCATGTCCTGCATTATCTCTAGGGGGTTCTCATTGTACTCCTCTAGAGGACTATTGGTATTTGGTGGGGATATGTTATTTTGGTTTTTCATGTTATTTTTTCTCTGTGATTTTGACATGTGCATTTCTTTTGTAGTTTATGATTCTTGTGTGAGACTCAAGCCTTCAAGTTTAGGTCTGCTTCTTTTTGTAAACTTTATGCGCCTTTGTGGTTTACTTTTTGGGCATGAAAAGCGTGTTCATCTAAGCTTTCAGTTCTCTCTTTTGATTTTCTTTTGGAGTGGCCAGATTGCTTTTGTCTTCAGGAGTTCCTACAGAGGCCCAAGTCAGATGAGGATCAGATGCTCTCAGGCTTTCTTCTAAGGTCTAGTTCCCTCAGGAAAGATGTTGTCCTCAGGAATTTGGGGGTTAGACTGGCCTGGGAACAAGGCCCAGGAAAGATGCTGGTCTCAGGCAGCTGGTGGCCATGCCACCCAGACATGCAAGGGTAGATGGGGTGGGAAGAGGCCCCAAGGGCTCCTCGAGACTGCAGGGAAGAACTGGGTTAGTTTGGATGCAAAGGATCAGGAATCCAAGAGGTCAGTCCCCGGTGCCCAGGAAAGAGGCAGGTGGGCTGTGTAGTTCAAGGAAGCAGAGGGAGGCAACGGCTGGGTTTGTCTGGATGCAAAGGAACAGGAAGCAGTGGTGGTTCCCCCAGTGTCTCGGGCACCAAGAAAAGGAATGGGACAGCACCCAGGCTAGGAGGAGAGACCAGCGGGGGAGATGGGAGGGTGAATGAGGCTGGGGGAGTCAAGGCACGTAGGGCGTGGTAGACTTACTCAGGAGAGGGGCCAGTGGGTCATGTAGGCCCAGGGAAGCAGAGGGAGGTGAGGGCAGGACCAGGTCCAGAGGGCCCCTGAGGACTTCGAGAAGGAACTGGGTCCGTCTGGATGCAAGGGATCAGGAAGCAGTGGTGTCCCTGGGCCAAGAGGTCAGCCCCAGTATCCAGGAAAGAGGCTGGAGGGCTGCGCAGTCCAGGGAAGCAGCCCAACTTTTATTTTTAAAAACAATGAAACTATCATAATTAAGCTATTACATTATTTCCATATGTATATACAAAGCCATTGATAAAAATAAAAAGTTTATGCGCATTTAGGATTTGTTATATGAAAGATATATTAACAATGTCCAAAAAGAAATATGTCAATACGTTGTTAGTACAAGAAGGCTATGGTTTTAAGAGAAAATTAAGTCACATACAACAACTAGACACACACACACACACACACACACTCACACACACAAACACACCCCTACCAAATGCCTGTAGATTAGGTGCTCAGTTAAAGAAAACAATGAAAATACTTAAAGAAATAGTCTTCCTTCCCCCCTTCTTCTCTTCCTATCACTTTTCCTTTCCCTTCCCTCTTCTTTCTCTTCTCCCCTTCCCACTTTTTCTTTATCTTAAGATTTTTTCATCTTCATTGAAGAATACTGCTCTAGATTGTTAGTATATTTAAATAAGGTGATATGTTTTTGTTTACTTCTAAAATTTAGTCCTTAGTCAAAGTGCATCAGAAATGATCAACATTTTCCACCTTTATCTGCCTATAAGTAACAAAATGAAAGTAAAGATTAAACAAAAAATTAGATAAATTAATAAAATACCCGTGGCACAGCATGATCTCTCAAAACAGTTTCACTTTTTCTCATTCCTTATACCTTCTCCCCAGTCATGGTACTGTCTGATGGTAAATGCTTTAAGGAAAGGATGGAGTTGCACATCCTTGTCTAGATCTGACCTCAGACAAACTATTCATTATGTTACCTTTGGCTCTCTTCCCTCCCTCCCTTCCTCCCTCCCTTCCTCCCTCCCTCCCTCCCTTTCTCTCTTTCTTTCTTTCTCTCTCTTTCTCTTTCTCTCTCTCTTTCTCTTTCTTTCTTCTTTCTCGAGTTTGATTTCTCAATGTCCTATGATCAAAAAAACGTGGTATCTTCAGCAACACAGTCTTACCATCAAGCTCTAATGGGTAGCTAAGAACAGCGGAAATATCTTGTATTGTTATGGGGTCTCTGGGCCTACTCTGATAAACAACTGAATAAGGGATATCACATACCTGGCACTGGGCTTTCTGTTTGCTAACCTATGACTTCTAGGACACGTATTGGCTCTCCATGTAGGTAAACTCCAATTAAACTTTTTAAATGTATAAATTGTAAGAAATATAAAACAGTAGCACTCCACGTGGCTTTCCCAAACACCCTTAGTGTTAGTTACCCCTTCCCGGACCTCTTCTGCCCTTCCATTCCCCTCCCCACCTAAATCTTCCCATTATTTCATTTTCCCTCACCATGCTACCTGTTTTTCACTATCCTATGCCCCTTCCTTAAGCTTTTTTCCCATGCCTCCAAATCCCCTTTCTAGTTTCATGGATTCTACAGGTACTCCAACTTAAACACATAATCTGAAGATTACAAGCTCAGATCCACTGGAGGATGCAATGTTTGTCTTTATAGGTCTGGATTACTTTACTCAGTTTAATATTTTGTAGTTTCATACATTTGCCTGCAAGAAGAGAGCATTGGATCCCCTGGAATTGGAGTTAGACATGGTAGTTAGCTGCCATGAGGGTGCTGGGAAACAAACCTTGGTCATCTGCAAGAGCAGCCAGTACTCTTAACTGTTTAGCCATCTCTCCAGCCCTGTTTCTAAATTCTTTTATTAATGATACCAAAAACTTACAAAAGGGAACCTTGATTACCCTAATAAAACAATACCTTGGGGGTTGGTTAGGCTTTCTTGGGTAAGAGACTTGTGTGAGCTTCTTTTGAGGACTAGTTATCTGAGTAAGAGGTCATGAGTTTCTAGGGGTCTGATGCCAGCTAATCTTACTAAAGTGTGGAAATTTTATGAGATAATGGCACTGCTTGGAGGTGGTAGCGACCTTGCTCTGAGACCAGGGTGCTCTGAGGCAAAAGTAATCTTGTTCTGAGGTTAGAATAGCTTAGTACAGACATCTGTTTCAGACTGGTATCCACAAAGGCTGCATAAGAATCGTCTTAGCTAGGCATGATGGCTCGCCTCTGAACTGTATGCTAAAATATGTATGCAAATACACTTCTGGCTTCAATATAAAATAATGTGTCTTTTTCAAAGTGGTTCTTAAAATATGAAGAAAAATGAAATGTACCAATCACCATAGGAATATTCAAGGAACTCTTGACATGGAAATAGTAGAATTATGAAAGTAAATATGTAACTTATATTAGAAACACTATAGAGTTATTTAACTAACATTTAAAAAAAATTCAATATAGGCCATTGTAGCAGGAGGCCTCCAAAGATGGCACGGACACAGAACCCTGGGATTCAGTGAGAATTCACTTCATTTCTTGGTCCGAAAGTAGCCCGCCAAAAGGAGCCCATGCCTCTGTACCCTGCTCGCGAGCCCAGTAACTGCTGACAGGCTGCATGGCACGGACCAATCAGAAAACAATATGCTGACTAAAGGGATTTGGGGGCAGAGAAAAGGGAAATATAAGGGCTGCCCCCTCCTGCATTAAACGAGCCTGCAGCACCTCACCTAGTGCTTGCTTCTACCCGACTCCTGGGGTCTGTGTGTCATGACTCCGTGCCTCTTGCCCCCCGCAATCAGCAGGGGACCCATAACATTGGACATCTAAAAGAAAAGAGGAATCAATTTCTCCCAATTCTTTGCCCTGGGTTACCTATGCAAAGTGATCCTTGTCTGTTACCCTCATCATGTCATTATATACCCCCCAAGTGCTCACTCCAATAAACTATGAGATTTGTGCTTTTCACGATGCTCATAAATTTGCAAACTCCATGAAAATGGTTTTTACAGATCATGTAGGATAGCACATGGCTTCATGTGTTCTTTAAAGACTAGAAAGGTCTGGAAAGACTGGCAGGACTCAGGCATGAGGGTGAGGAAACACTGTGAGCACAGACTGTGGGCTGGGTTAGTTCTTGTGTATCTGTAGCTTTCCCTCTTACACTATGGATCATACTCTGTGTGCCTTGTGGAGGTAAAGTCAGGAATATTCAGACATGGAGTGTTCAAGGAAATGGCCAGGACTGTCGTAAACTCTGTTGTGCTTGGTTTACAGGTGCCTTCTTTGTTTAGCTTACAGGCCAGAGTCATTCTTAATACAATCTAACATAAATTGCTTTATTCCTAAAAGGTCAGGTCTCTAAAGAAAATCTGAACATTGGTCTTCTAGGAGAGGTTACTACCCTCTCCTTCTTCATCCCCTAAGCACTTCACATACTTTGACAGCATTAAGGAGGGAAATAGCATCTTTCTAGAATCAGCAGGAAAGATTATATACTTGCTCAGCTGTTTACGCATGTGTGTATGACACACAAAAATCAGAACTATGGGCTTGAGAGATGGCTCAGGGGTTAAGAGTGAGTGGTGCCCTTGAGGAGGAACTGAGCTCAGTTCCCTGCACCCATGTCAGGCAGCTCACAACTAACTCTAGCACCAGGGAATCCAATGCCCTCTTCTGGCCTCTGTGAGTACTTGCACTCATGTGCACACATGTACTCCTATACAGACACACATACATATAATTAGAAATAAACAAAATACATTAAAAACAGAGCTACACACAATTTAAGGCATGAAGGTAAGTAAAGTCTGATTCTGTTGAAGCATTGTTTCATGGCTTCTGTGTCTTCTATATGCAAGACATTCATTAGTTATGTCATTAAGCAGGAAGAAAGTGCTGACTTTGGTGGACTTGGTGAGCACTCACACATCTATTTAGGCAGGAACCTTTGAGAATAAGTACTACGTATTAACAAGGTAAGAAAGACTCTAATTCTTTATGTCTTCTGTGTCTTCTATATGCAAGACATTCATTAGTTATGTCATTAAGCAGGAAGAAAGTGCTGACTTTGGTGGACTTGGTGAACATGCACACATCTATTTAGGCAGGAACCTTTGAGAATAAGTACTACGTATTAACAAGGTAAGAAAGACTAATTCTTTCTTCACAAGGGGCTGATGGCTTCTTATTTGGGGCTTTCTCTTGAACACTTTCGACTCTGAGTGAAGGGACCTGTGGACACCAATTCTCTTCAGTGCCACTTTAGCAGGATTCCTCAGAGGTTGGTTGGTTTGGGTTTTTGCCTATTTATTTTATCTTTATGTGTATGAGTGTTTTGCCTACATATACATATGTGCATCACATGTGTGCCTGGTGTCAGTAGAGGCCAGAAGGCAGTGTAGGACACCCTAGAACTAGAGTTACAGGTGGTTGTGAGATGTCATGTGAGTGCTGGGAAGAGAACCTGGATCCTCTGCAAGAGCAGCAAGGCTCTTAACCACTGAGCCAGCTCTCCAGCTCCTTTGCCTATTATTTTTAAGGAAAAAAAGGTGTGTTCAGAAACACTTCCATTGATGAATATAGAGGTCTGATTTCCAAGTAAGGATACCTTGATGATGGCTTGAACTCACTTGTTATTAACAAATGCTTGGACTGTTCTAGATCAGTTCCAACTCACAGTGATAGACTCATCTGTATGAAAGATTTTCTGTTGAAAGACACTAGTGTTATTATTATTATTATTATTATTATTATTATTATTATTATTATTGTCTTTTTGAAGCAGGGTCTCCCTGCAGCCCCAGCTGTCCTGGAACTCACTATGTAGACCAGGCTGGACTGGAACTCACAGAGATCTGCCTGCCTCTGCCTCTGGAGTACTGGTACTATAGACTTGTGCCACCAGATGGAGGCTATTGCAGAGTTGCACAGCTCGTCTCACACAGAGAATATATGTCTGAGAGATGCTCAGCCCTGAGTGACACATCTACAGTGGAACCTCTTTACAGTTAAGACTCACAGAACATAGCAGAACAGGGGATAGGGAGAATACTAATACATCCCTCAATTCTCACTAGTGAAGTTTCCTCACTCAACAGAGCATGGTGCACAGAGAAGGCCACAACTGGCCAAGTTTCAAAGAATGAGACCCTAGAGTGTGTGTGCCTGGATTGAATTCCTATATTAAACTTCGCCCACTTATGGCTCAGGGACCATTGCAGAAGAGGGAGCAGAAACACTGTAAGAGCTAGGGTTGGTACATGAACATAAGAAAACAGAGACTTTCAGGCCATTGGAAACTTGTTCATATGAGCTTGCAGCAATGCTGACAGCATGCACAAGACACGTGCCGATTCAGTCAAAAAATCAGCATGAAACAGGAAATGGGCAGCAGGCCCCAAACCTAGCTGAGGAATTATTGGCAAACGATTACCATGGGATGAGGGAGAGTAGATCTTCTTTAAGGGAATGACTCTACATATGTATGAAATTCTCAAAGAATCAATAAAAGTATTTTTAAGAAGGGAAAAACTACTCCCAAGAATGGAAATGGGCTAGTGACCAGAGAAAAAAGCCCAAAAGTCTGTAATGTTTAAAACAGTAGAAAGAGCTAAAACTTTTCAATCAAGCCCCAGAGTTGGAGAAAATAATTGTAATACATGTATCCAATGAAAGATGGTATCCTGAATTTGCAATTAGCTCTTACAGCTCAATAAGAAAACAAAACTTCCAACTAAAAATGGCTCAGAGAGTGGTGGTGCACACCTTTAAGCCCAGCACTCAGGAAACAGAGGCAAATAGATCTCTATGAGATCGAGGCCAGTCTCATTTACATAGCGAGTTCAAGGCCAGCTGGGGCTACAGGGAGAGCCTACATCAAAAATAAAATGGTAAACTATATGAAGAAACAGTTCACCAGAAAAGATACAGAAGTGGAAAATAAGTCAGAACCTTATCTAGGTACCTCACAATATAAAAATGGATGAAGACAATGTGTCCATATATATGTGTGTGTTATATATGTATGTTATATATATGAATACTTTTCACCCATAAAGAATGATTGATGTTATTTGCAAGGAAACAGATAGAATTAGAGGTAATCACATTAAATGAATTAAACTAGTCTTGGAAAGACAAATATCATATACTTTCTCATTTGTGGTTTACATTGATCTATAAAATCATGCACGTATATAAGACATGAAAGTAAAAGTTAAACAGTCTAGGAGGCCAAAGTAGACTAATGAACTGGGGAGAGACAGGGACATGGGAGGGATATGTTTAACATACAAGATATACTTGTATGGAAATGACAAAAAAATTTACCCTGGCTAAGCTTGAAGGAAGCATGTTGATAAAACTTTTGGATATTTCTGGCAAATTGATGTCTCCAATTCCTATGGATCTCAGGAACTTCAGAACTATTATTGACTTGAGCACATTTATCACTTCTAGATGTAAAAGTCATGAAAAGTCCCCTTCTCATCTGTGTACATCACTAATTGTGGCAACAGAGAGGTCATCTCACCTTCATACATATGTGTAGAAACTTTACAGCAGACATGCACCTCACAAACTACTTTTAAAGTCAACAGAGAAAAGCAAGTTGTCCATTTTACAAAGCAGTACAATTAAGTGCTTAAACCTAAGCAACTAAGGTGTTGTTTTGGACTTTTTCAGTAAAGAACGGGTTTTAAGTCTAGTCTGGTCATCTTCCATCTCTTTCTTTGTATTTTTTGTTGGCTGAGATCACCTGGTCTGGAAGAACCTCATTAGGTCTTTTTTATTTATTTTTATATGCATGAACGTTTTGCCCGCACATATTTAAGTACTGTTTCATGCAATGCTCATGGAGGCCAGAGAAGTTACTGGATCGCCTGGAACTGGAGTTAAGGATGGCTGTTAAGCCCCATGTGGGTGTTAGGAACCAAATTTGGGTCTTTTGCAAGAGCAGCCAGTGCTCTTAACCATTGTAGCTCTTATTTTAATATCCTTTTAAAAGTTCTGGCTACATTTTAAGAAACTTGATGACTGAAAATACAGGACCCATAGATAATCAGATGTCTATAGAAAAATCCTTCATTATTCACTCTCAAACTTTATTTTGATAACATCAAAGAAAGCTCACTGTGTTACAGAAGAGTCAAACCAAATTTCTGAAGCAACTGACTTTATACTGCCTGTTGTCACAAATAAAACAATTATAAATTTATGCTGTATAGGCAAACCCAGAAAAGTTTCAACCAAAAGGCAAAAAGGTGAGGCAGTGTGGAACACACACTCAAACAAGCTGCTCGCAGGACAGACAGCAGGGAAACAAGGGAGACAGGAAAGGACCAACGTACCCATACCCATTTAAGAACACTTCCCCAGTGACTTCAAACCTCCCACTAGGTCCCATTTCACAGCTGTTTCCACCATGTTCCACTAGTGCTAACCTGAGGACCAAGCCTTCAACACAGACATTTAGGGGATATTCCAGATCATATTATTACATCAGTACATAGAACACTAATTTTGTTTGCACAAGAAACAGAAAGGAACTAATTTTTAAAAGATATTTATATAATAGATTAAAAACTGAGAATGTCTAAAATATACAGAAAACCTATAAATATTTAACACTAAGAACAAGATACACTATAAAATATTGTTTGAAAAATTCAATATTATAAATGGTTTTTCTCTTTTTAAGTAATTTATAAGCTCAACACAATTCCAACAAAAATCTCTGCTTTGTAGAGTGTGGCATGTTGATTATACAAGGTATTACTATATGAAGCCCTTTCCTACCTTTCCTTCCTAAATATTTTGGTTCGAAATCATGGGCACATGTAAACCAAACAGAGCTGCAGCAGTTGAATAGGTGCTAGAGTGTGAATGGAAAGAGGGCACAAAGAGTGGGTGTCACTCTGTAGTGCTGGAGTTCAAGCGGAGCATTTCTTTGAAAGGCAGACAGAGCAGAGTGAGGAAAAGAAGACTGCGCAGGGTCAGGGGCACACAGTATGGAGGGACAGCCCAGCATGGATTCTCAGCATCTGGAGGGGCAGTCATCTGAACCATGGGTTGGCATGACAAAGGATGGGGTGAAGACTTGGGAATGAGACTGACAGAGGCTACCTGATGAGTACTGGAATCCAGCTAGGCATGAGGAAGGAAACTGTCTAGGGTAGGGACGAGAGACTGAGGATATACAGGGGATGAGTAAATAAACATACACACTACGGAAGAAGGCAGCCAGGCTCCCCTCAGAAGGAGGAGGTACAGGGTTGGGGTTTAGCTCAACGGCAGACCAAAGTCATGTCATATACTATGTACATGTGCTAGATTACAACACTGCACACCCTATAAATGTGTGTCATTGAAGTAGTAAAAGCAAAATAAACAAATTTTGAAGGAAAAAAACTAAACAGAACTGTATGGAATTTGAAGTATCAATTAGAATTCATGGCTTTAGTGCAGGAAAGGGAAGGTCCATTTTCTTCAAGAGTGCAGCCCCTGGTAAGGTCAAACACGCTCCAGTAGATGTGGCCACCTAAGGTTATATGGGCAGCACAAATTGGACTTGATAGGTTTAAAAAACTAAAAAGAGGGCACAAAGTTGAGTGGGTAGGGAAGGAAGGGGGATCTGGGAGGAGCTGGAACAGGGGGTGAATATGATCAAAATACATTGTGTAAAATTCTTAAAGAATAAAAAAAATGACAAAGAGAGGAAAAAGAATTCATGGAGAAGTGTAGATTTAAAAAAAAAACCTCTCTGGAGGTGAAAATAAATTCTACATCTATTTGTTCAGTGCCTACTGGGTGTCAGGCACTAGGTAAGAGTCCTGGGATAGACACCTTCCAGCCACCATGAAGCTCACATTTGGTAAACGAGACCAGTAATAAACAGAAGAAATGACTAAGTCATGTCACATGTGAGCTGATACCGCGATGGGAACAATATGGCAGGACAGTGGAGGTGGGAAGGTAGAGAGGTCTTGCAAATTTAATAAGTTGGTGTGGCAGATCTTGCTAAGAAGGTGGTGCTGGGGCAAGCTTGGGAATCCCTGCCATAGAGAGTGACCCAGCCAGAGCTGTCCCACAGTGGAAGGGGAACCAGGCAAGCTCAGCGACTCTAAACCTAAAGTCTGGGTAACAAAATCCATGCTCCTCAGCTACAGTTCCAGGCCCCAAGCATTCCACAGCACACGTAGTTTCATTGTTTGCCATACTCAGAATATGTATTTGTATATATATGATATATAATTGTAACCCATTTAAACCTAACAAGTTGTGTACAATGCATTTCTATCTTATAAAATCATCCTTTGGGGCAAAAAAAAAAAAAACACCAAAATCAAAAAATAACTCATAATTTAAAAAATAGTTATTTATTTATTTATATTTTTTGGTCTTTTTGAGACAGGGTCGCCCTGTAGCCCTAGCTGGCCTGGATTCGCAATGGAGACCAGGAAGGCCTCAACTCACAGAGATCTGCCTGCCTCTGCTGGGATTAAAGGCGTGAACCACCACGCCCAGCTTATTTTTGTTTTACATGTATGGGTGTACTGCCTGTAGGTATGTAAGTGTACCTGTGCCATGCAGTGTCTGTGGAGGTCAAAAAGGATGTCAGATCCACTGGAACCGGAGTTATGGATGGCTGTTAGCTGCCACCTCGGTCCTCTCAAGAGCAGCTAGTGCTCTTAACTGCTGAGCCATCTCCAGGCTCGAGAAACATAGATTCATGTAAGCATGTGTATGCATTTACACAATCCTGTTCAATGAGAAAATCTGCGAGCAATTGTAATACCAGTAGTAATACACATGGTTACTAAATCTAGTGCCAGATCACAGTTTCTAAATACCAATCTCCCATAAAAGGAATTGGTTCTTCTAGGAAAAAATGGTTATTTCCAGGTCTGGGACAGAGAAAATGTAAGATGAACTTAGAATGTCTTGCAGTGACAGAAAGCAAGAACATACTCACTGAATAAAGTTATAGTCAAAAGGCATGGAATTCGCTTGAAATCTCTACTGAGGCCAAATCTGGGGCATACGTGCACCAATAATAAGCTTTCCCTTTCGCCTTCATTTGTTGGTTTCATTAACAATTCAGAAGGAAGGAAAGAACAAGAAACTTGGCAATCACCACAGGAATTTAAACTCAAGCAAGATCACCAATGGAATGTTAATTTTGGCAGTGAAGATTTGAATCCAAAGTATCTCCATGTAAGATTCATGATGTGTAAAAGGTAAATAGCAACTTTGTCATGAACAAAATGAGAAGATACATCTTAACAAAATAACAAAAGTCACTACTGGCCAATTACAGAGCCAGGTGACAGCATATGCATACACACATCCATAGTTCCTTGTGACTGGCCACTCTTGAGGCCTAGCATGGTTCCTAGGGTCTGTTCATAGCTCTTAATCATGTGAGAGTCCCCAACATGGCTGCGTATTTGATCAAACCAAGAGGATCTGTCGATGCAGCAGGACTATGCTGGCTGTTCAAATGACATAACCCGATTTTAATCATGAGAAAATATCATGAACACAATTCAAGAAAAACTAAAAAATAATGGACTTATGCTAGACTCAAGGACTGTGCCAGATTAGAGGATAGTAAAGAAATAGGAACACTGGATACAACAAATCATGCTGTGAATAATGCCCCACCTTGAATATTTGACTATAAAAGAACAGTATTGAGAAATCCAAATAAGATTTATAGATGTGGTATCAACAGTGACCCCACACCAAAGTCCTGATTCTGAT
>NW_008353156.1:31743-34034 GCF_000622305.1 Nannospalax galili | reverse complement strand
TCCATAAAAAATAATTTTAAAAAATCAACTTACAACTCACTGAATAAAATAAAGAACCATTGATCAATACTGACACCAATAAATGAATATATTGTTTGATGAGAAACAGATATTTACATAGTCACAAGTTACCTCCCCACAAAGCAATTAAAATGTCAAAGAAAACATCATGGGGGAAAACAGCAGATAAGACCATCAGTGATCAATATCAACAGATACAATAATGGGAAAAATAAATCATAGGTCACATAAAATGAGAAAAATCACTTCTGTGATATTCTTGCCAAGCATTGCATGATTTAATCACAATGAAATATCAGAAAAATTCAATCGAGGGACACTCTGCATGAATTCTACCCTAAAAGATTTAAGGTCAGCAAAGTCAAGGAAAGACTGTAACATTTCAGACTATGGGAGTCTAAGGAGTACAGGCAAATGGAATCCGTCAACAAGAGTGGGATCCACTGTGGTAAAGGAAACCATGGGCACTCAGCAAAACTGGCAAAGACTCTGGGGATTAATGACGGACACATCTGAGTCTGTGTTCTGGTCCCAAAGGCTGTACTACAGTTACTTAGAATGGTATTAAGAAATACTAAAGCAGTCAAGGACAATGGCATGTGTCAGCAATTCTCTCTCTCAAATGGTTTGGGGTGTGTGTGTTAGTGTGCGGGGGTTCTTTGTACTAGAACTTGGAACTTTTGTCTAATCTTAAGATTGTTTCCAAAACAAATTTATCAAAGATGAAATATATGAAGCAGGTGAAAAGCCTTAGAAAAATGTTTCTAAATGATGAAGAACTAGAAATCAGTGCTTAAAATGATAAACATTTAAATTATGAAAGTTTGATGATACGATTATAATACATTAAAAATATTAACAATACCTATGGTAGCAATATGATGAAATGGTATCTGTCTAAATCTTTTGGCCCATATATTGTTATAAAAACTGCAAAATATAAATACTAAGATGATATGTCATGCCACCAAAGTAATAATGAGAACTTCATTATTTACATTTTAAATACATGGCATTTGGGTGCTTCCATATGTAAACTTAGTGATAGTTGTTTAATAATACTTGCAAAATCTGTTTAAAACCACAAAAAAGGTCAAAATAGTGCATTTTTATAATACATATACAATAAAAAGGTTTTCTTCATGAATGTTTTCACATAATGCATTTAATAGGAAACAAAATATATGAACAATCTGATAAAATGTTGTATTTCAGACTATCTGTATAACATACTAGGCTTCATTATGACTTTCTTTCTTTTTCTTAAGATAGAGTCTCACTGTGTAGCCTACCTGCCTCTGCCTCCTGAGTAAAGCTGGGCCTCAGGACCCTGGCTCACCGGGACCTCTACGACCCAGTGCGCCCTGAGCACACACACTTGCCCTCTCTTGTCCTCGTCTCCATTGGTCCTTCTCCAAACAGCCCAACTTCTACTCTGATGCCTTTACCTTTTTTAAGTTTAGGAGATCATGTATTTTTTCATTAAAATGTCTATATATTCTTGAGATGCTTCAGAGGGTAGATCATGAGTTGATTTAGTAGCAGAGCCTAGGGGAGAAGCTCTGCAGAATTCAGATTCAAGTTCAGCAACAGTTGGAAACAAAGAGTTGCATATTTTTTTAATCTCAACGATTTCATAGTTAACAAGCACAAGTCAGTAAAAACAGTTGAGAACTTCTATTAAGACTGGAACATATGTATATGTAACTACAGTACAGAATAATAAATTATAATGTGCTTACAGAACACTGAATTAATTACCACTGTGACTATCAAAGCATCTGGTTGAATCATTTATTCACATTTTTCAAATTTAAAATTTTAATGCTTTTGAGAATTTCATACATAAGTACTACATTTACACCATTCTACTCCTCCTCCCTCTCAAACTCCCTCAAATTCATGACCTCTTTCTTTCATTATTATTGTTACGCGAACACACACACACACACACACACACACACACACCCCTTACTAAGTCCGCTTAGTGTTGCTTATGTACATGTGTTTGGGGCTGAGCACTTGGGATTAGATGCCTATCGGTCCCTGGAGAAAGCTGTTTCTCCTTTTCTCAGCAGCCATTGATTGCCTGTAGCTCATCATCTAGAGGTAGGGGCTTGTTTAGGAAGCCATATTGTTGAGATTTCCTAGGTGCAGCTTCTCTTCCATTCTAGAAGATCCTATCTGAAGCAGGTGTATGGTCCTCTGGCTCTAACAATCTTTCCACCCCGTCTTCTGTCATGCTCCTTGGGCCTTAGGTGCAGGGGTTG
>NW_008353156.1:29140-30676 GCF_000622305.1 Nannospalax galili | reverse complement strand
CTCTTTCTTTTCGTCTCCACCAGCACTGCCAGACACAGGAACACTTACATGCAGGCAGGCAAAACATTCATATACATAAAATAAAAATACATTTTTAAATTTTTAAAAAAGAAAAGACAGTTATAGGGGGCTGGGGATATAGCTCAGTTGATAGAGCCTAATATGCATAAGGCTTGGGTTAACCAACCAACAACACACACACACACACACACACACACACACACACATGTGGAGGAATATGCCTAACCAAGGAGGTGAACAACCTCTACAATGAAAATTACAATTAAACCTCTGAAGAAAGAAATCGATGAAGACTCTAGAAGATGGAAAGATCTCTTATGAATTGGTAAAATTAACATTGTGAAAATGAGTATCCTAACTAAAGCAATTTATAGAATTTAATGCAATCCCAATCAAAATCCCCATGACATTCTTCACAGAAAAAAAAATCCTAAAATTCATATGGAAGCACAAAAGACCCCATGTAGTCATACTAATCCTGAACAGAAAGAATAATTATTGCTGGAGGGATTGCCATACCAGATATCAAGTAATATTACAGAGCCAGAGTACTGAAAACAGCACAGTACTAGCACAAAAACAAGCAGATCAATGGAACAAAATGAAAGATCCAAGTTTAAGTGCACACAATTACAGCCATCTGATATTTGACAAAAATGCCAAAATTAAACACTGGAGGAAAGACTGCATCGTCAACAAATGGTGCTGGGAAAACTGATGTCCACATGTGGAGAATGAAATTAGAACCATATCTGCCATCTGCTCAAAAATAAATTCCAAATGGATCAAAGAACTCAATGTAAAACCTGAAATGCTGAATGTGCAGAAGAAACAGGTAGCACCCTACAAAATATAGGTGCAGGAAAAGCTTTTTAAATCAGCCTCTATTCACTCAGAAATTAAGGCCAACAATTGACAAATGGGGCCTCATGAAACTAAAAAGCTTCTGTACAGCAAAGGAAACAATCATCCAAGTGAAGATGAAGCCCTGAGTGGGAGAGAATCTGCCAGCTATATATCTGATAGAGAATTAATATCTAGAATATACAAAGAATCTGAAACACAAAGAATTGAGAAAACCAACCCAACCAAAAATGGGCTACTGATAAAAAAACAGAGAATTCTCAAAAGAAGAAATAAAAATGGGTAAGAAATAGCTTCAAAAGTGTTCAACATTCTTACCCATAAGGGAAATGAAAATTCTAAACTACTTTAAGATTTCATCCTCTACCATCTAGAATGGCTAAGATTGGATACAGCTGATAACAAAGGCTGGCTAGGATGTGCAGAAGGGGAAATTTAAAAATTTATTTTATGTGTATGAGTGTATTGCCTGCATGTATGTGAGTGCACCATGTCATGCAATGCCGCGGAGGTCAGAAGAGAGGGTTGGATTCCTCTGGAACTGGAGTTAAGGACGGTTTGCAGCTGCCATACGGATCCTAGGACTTGAACTCGTGTCCTCTGCGAGAGCAGTCAGTGCTCTTAACTGCTGAGCCATCTCTCCAGCCCTGA
>NW_008353156.1:28070-29039 GCF_000622305.1 Nannospalax galili | reverse complement strand
GCCTCCCGAGTGCTGGGATTAAAGGCGTGCACCACCACACCTAGCCAGAAAGGGAAATTCTTAATAACTGTTGTTGGATGGCAAACTGGTACAGCCACTATGGAAATCAGTGTGGAGAACTCTCAAAAAGCTGGAAACAGATCTACTATATGGCCCAGCTAACCACTCCTTGGTATAGACCCAAAGGACTCACTATCCTACTATAGAGATACCTCCCTGGCCATGTTCATTGCTTCTCTACTCACGGTAGCTAGGGATGGAAGCAGTCTGGATGCCACCAACTGATGGATAATGAAGGTGTTGTAAATGATTTTTTATTCAGCTATTAAGAAAAATGATATGATGAAATTTTACAGGGAAATGAGTGGAAGTGGAAAAAATTATACTGAGTGAATATGGGGAGCGCACGCTGGGCTCCCGGCGTTCCTGCGCAGACTCACTGTGGATCCACAGGCTGCTCTGGCCGCGGCAGCTCCGGGAGCGGCGGCGGGTGGCTCGCGGGCTTTTCCCACCGGCTCGAGTCCCGAGTCTCTGGTGCTGACAGCTTCCTGTGCTACTGAAGCATTGTTCAGTCGAAATCCCATCTCTATTTCACCTGCGTACTTTTCCTCAGGATGCAAGGTTCCTGGCCACAGAACCGCACAGGGAAGAGTACGGAGACGGCGAAAGCTAGGGTGTCCGTGGGTCGGTAACGAGGGAGTGCTGCCCCCCTGGGAGGCTAGATTGCAGGCAGGAGACACAGAACTAAGTCTACAGCTTCTTTATTCCAAGTCTCAGTTCCTACCCTAGCTAGCTCCAGCTCCGAATATTGAGAGAAGACTAGGATATTTTATACCATGGGGGTAGTGGTAAAAGCTTTGGCTGATAGATACTTTGTGAGATACTCTATTTGCATATGGAAGTGGGCTCCTGCCATGCTGCCAGACCACTGACTGCCTGAAAAATCACACAGGAAAGCATGGTATTTCC
>NW_008353156.1:22390-24899 GCF_000622305.1 Nannospalax galili | reverse complement strand
TGTGTGAAAACTTGTCTTTCTGTGTTCTTTCCCGACAGCACAGGTCAGTGGCTCAGGTATGTGAGGTGGCATCCTGAGCACTCTGAGCAAGTAATTTGTAGCAGAAGTTACCTGTGAGGAGAACTTTACGCAGGTGACTTGTGGCAGAGGCCGCTTGCACTGTGTCTTGGAGCTTTACATGTGGTTCGTGGCAGGGGCTGAGCCTTTCTTGGTGCTGGTGCCCAGCCTCCTTTGGCTGGTACACAGCTGCTTGAAGTTGTGGCCCAACGTGATGCAGTTGCGTGCCGCCGGAGAGGTTTGGACTCAAACACCAGCTGCCGGAGAGGTTCTAGCTTTGCTGGGAGTTACATGTAGTAATCAACAGGTGATTTGTGGCATAAATCACTCATGATGAGCTCTTGAATCTATCGTACTCTGTTTCAAGTTCCATGATGTTGCAAAAAGACGTCTATAACAATATTGTGCGCACTATAAAAATTACAAATTCGGCTTACTGATATCAGCCATAAAGTAAAATTTTATCTATGGATTTGTTTGCTCTACTTCGCAACGTTCAGTTTGTTTAGAGCAATGTTCAGTTTGTTTTTCTCTCTATGGATGCTTTGACGGTTATGTTTCTGTGCGTTACCTTGGTTACTTGGTGTACATGGTTGTGTTTGATGTTGATGTTGCCTTGACAACTTGGTGTGTTGCTCTGTTGCCCGTGGTTGTCCTGGTTGCCCGCGTAACCCCTGGGCCTTCCTTGGATGGTGTGTGGCTGCTTGAAGCTGTGGCCCAGTGTGATGCAGTTGCGTGCCACCGGGGGGCGGTTAGGGGTGGGCTGCCTACTTCTTTAGCAAATACTCTCTCTGGTCTTGATCCTCGTGGATGGTTTCAGAGTATTTTACATAGCTCTGGCTCTTCTTTGGTTACTTTAGTGATTGTTCTATGTATACTGTTAATCGGTGGTTGCTGTGTATCTCGTTGTCTGCAGCTGCAGGCTCACAAACAGGCTGCTGCAATCATCTTTTCTGCTCTTCATTTTCAGAAGGACTCCGCTGCTACAGTTGCTCACTAACGTGGCTACCTAGCCCCATGGTGGCCCAGGAAGGGGGTGTATTTCTGCTTTTTTCACAGGATATCGCCATGATGTGTTCACTCCCGTCGCGTCACTTCCACCGCTGTTGCCATCCTCCTCTACTCTGTCCGGACTCTGTGCCATCTGTGTCATCGCTCCGCCATCCATCTTCACCTCCTATGTTCCCAGTTTTCCTGGACCGAGTCTTTTGAACTCTGTTTGCGCTGCCCTTGGACTGTTTCCACCGCCTGGCGCCCACCGTTCTACATCTCTGGACTTTGGCTATGATGCATCCCTGCCCTATTTGATTGCTTGTGTATACCACATGATTTGTGCACCATTTTTATGCTCCTTTGTGAGATACTTCTTCCCTTCTATCCTCCCTTTGACCCCTTGGGCTGTGGGTCCTTTTTATTTGTTTGGAGGGGGGACTTAGGCTCTGCCTAACCTCTAGTTGCACAGGTAGAGAATTCGAAATTCACAGGTAGCGAATTGATAGGTAAAAATAGACTGCTGATGAGCTGCTGGTGAGCGAAGGGTAGTGAGTGGACCTTGAGATTGTACCAGAAAAGAGGATTTGAAAAGTAAGAAGATTTAAACTTTAAAAGAGTCCTTTGCCAGTTTCTTCCCCAAGGCCGTGGCCAATTGATGGGAGCTTTCCAGAGGCCAGTTAGGCAGTGATGGGTAAGATCCTCTCAGAGGGAAGCGGGATGCTGGCTGCCCCCAATGGCTTTCACTCTGGCAGAGGACAACCTAAGACAGGCATGGTCTTTCCATCCCAGTTATTGGCATGTACTTCATCTTTAAAAATATAAAAAGAAAGGGGGATATGTCAGGAGCCATGCTTGCCATAAGTATTGGAAATTAGGAGAGTGTCACTATAAGAGCTTCTGAGCTCTCTGCTTCAGCGGTCAGAGCTGACAGGCTGTACCTGTATGATAAATCAGGTCTTCTAGAAAGTTAGTTTAGGTTCGGTCTGAGGGCACCGGAAGCTGCAGCTTCGTGCTGTATCCATAGTAACCCTTTTGTTTCTCTTAGGAAAATTCACCTAGGTAACCCACACTCCGGGCTGGATAAAAAGGACCTGTGAGACCCCTCAGTAGATTCTTCCTTCTAGAGAGCACTCTCCTCTCTGTACCTGCTGTCCCTTTAATAAATTCCTCCCATAACTTCAGACGTTTGCCTAACTGTCCTTCTTGTTGAAGATCCAAGCCTGATGGGCTTGGGGGGCATTCGACATATATGTAAGTCAATAAATGTCATAAATCATATAAATGGACTCAAAGACAGGAACCACATGGTCATCTCAATAGATGCAGAGAAGGCCTTTGACAAAATTCAGCATGCATTTATGTTCAAAGTCCTAGAGGGAATTGGACTGGAGGGAACATACCTCAACATAATTAAAGCCATATATAACAAACCCACAGCCAACATCATTTTAAATGGAGA
>NW_008353156.1:17053-22086 GCF_000622305.1 Nannospalax galili | reverse complement strand
AGTAGAAGAACTTGGACTTAATTATGTGAGATAATGGATATACTGATTTGCTTTATTATAACAGACATTTCAGTATGTATAAATATATTAAGACCTCACTCCCTGAATAGATAAAGTTTTTTTTTTAAAAAATGAAAAACAATGGAAATATCTGTTATGTAGTAAATCAATTTACGGATTAAAAAAAATCCCTTGGGTTGGGAGTGGTAGCACCCACCTTTAATCCCAGCACTCCAAGCAGAGGCAGAGGCAGGATGTGAATTCAAGCCAGCCTGGTCTAGATAGTGACACACTGTCTCAAAAGAAAAAAAAAAAGGAAAAAGAAAAAAAAATCGCCCCTCAAAAGATTTCTAAAGCGCTTGCTTTGACCATCTGTACATTTTGCACTTAATTTAGCATAAATTAAGCATCGCATCAAGGAAGAATTCAAAGCAAAGCCTTTAGTGGAAAGTTAGAGAGCTGAGTTAGTGATCAGAAACAATGGAAGAAGCTTGAGGCAATGAACTCATTAGATCCTGACCCAGGAACCAGGGGTGGGACCTGTCCTTTTACCTTCCACCCCCACACTGACCCCAGAACTCTTTTTAAAGGTTCTGCAAATTATACTTTTCTCTAGCCCTATGTGAATGCTCCCTATATCACAAATATATCTTTACGTAGATTAGGAATGCTGCAATGTACAGTTTATTTGCTGGAATCTCTAGTGGTAATGTCGAAGATGACACAAGAAAATTAAATTACTAAGTGACTTCTGAAAGTGCCCAAAGGAGAATACTGGTGGAACCTGATCCTGGGCATAAGTTATTATTATTTTGTCTATTTTGAGACAGGGTCTCCCTGTAGCCCCAGCTGTCCTGAAACTCACTATGTAGACCAGGCTGGCCTCGAACTCAGAGATCTGCCTGCCTCTGCCTCCCAAGGGCTGGGATCAAAGGCGTGCGCCATCATGCCTGGCCCCTAAGTTATTATTTTTTTTTTTAAAAAAACCAAATAAACAAAACACAGTTAAACTTGTTACTATTCCTATTTAAGGGAATGTGGACAAGCAATTTTATAACAATATTAACTGTCTTAAAATGTCAAAAACAATTATCTGAAAACCCAATAGACCAGGATAACTAAGATAAACAAAACCAAAAAAGAATACAAACTACCCCAAATTAACATTTTGAGGTTCATTTACTATTCGAAAATTATACTGTCTGGTTAGTTTTCATGTCCTACTAATCTTATAACCTTATCCCATTATTAGTGAGCTTAATTTCTATGACTATATGTTATGACTTAACTGTTTAGTTTGACAATGATTTTCTAACTTTGAATTCTTCATGATAGAGCTGCTTATACTTTTGTAGTTCTAGTTTATCAAAATCTTCTTGAGTTTTCATTTTAGAGAGCTCAGATTCTAGGTCTTTAATTCTGACTTCCATCTGGTTTCTTAAGGAAGTAGTATTCTGTTCTCTTAATTGCTCTAAGTTTTCTTGAGATACTGCTTGTGTCTAAAGCAAATTAACATTGTATTTTAAAAACAATTATAATCAAAATTATTATTATTCATTTGTTTTCTTTAACTTTTGAGTCAGTGATTCAGAGAACAATTTAAGTTTGTGAAAAAAAGCTGCTGTTGCTGGAATTTAAAATAATTATCAGGGGTTGCAAGATGGCTCAGTGGTTAATAGCACTGGCTTCTCTTGTAGAGGACCTGGGGTTGATTCCAAGTACCCATATGGTGGCTCACAATCATCTCTAACTCCAGTTGCAGAGGATCGGATGCCCTCTTCTGGTCTCCATGAGGACCAGGCACCCACATGGTGCATATACATACATGTTGGCAAAACATACACATAAAAAGTAAAAACAAAAAACCAAAAAAAACCTTAAAAGATCATTACTATCAACTGTGCTACTTATTATTTTTAAAACTGAATATTTATTTATTTATTTATTTATTTATTTATTTATTTATTTATTTTATTGTCCTGTGACTCAACTCCAAGGCCTCCTACATGCTAAGCACACACTTTACCACAGTGTCTCCCGAGTCCTCAGTGATTCTCATGTTAGTTCTCATATCTGATAATCCAACGAACAACAGAACCAGTTCCAAAACTTAAGAACTGAACTAAGATGACTTAAGAATATCTCAAGAGTATCATATAATTTATACATCATGATACTTATTTTCCTTCTAGTCTTAATTTATGCTAACTAGCCTTAAAAGGTCAAATGATTCTCTGATGAAAACCATTACTCCGAAAGAGCAACTGAGTTATAATAATGAAAAACAAATACTTAAAAGAAGAATCACACATCATATTCCTTCTAAAAATCAATGAAACAAATTGTAAAGGAAACACTGTGTATAGATCCAAAATATAATTTGCAGTGAAATGAATTAAAGAGCAGCACAGAAAAACTAACCTGCAAAAACAGATTGACTTGCTTTAACTTTTCCACCAGCTCCTGCCTTGCTTTCTCTTCAATCTCCCGTTTATACTGCTCTACCTGGCCAAGTTCTACCAGGGTCTTTTCCATGTGACTTTTGAGGTTTACTACTTCTTGTTCCAATTTCTTTTTGTTCTTCTCTAGCTTTCCACATCTCTTTTGTATAGTTTTCATAGATAATAACTCCTCCTGAAGAAGTTGATTTTTTTTATCCAGATGTAGACATTTTGAAGATGCAATTTCTAGTTTTGCTGTAAGATCATCAATATTCATGAATAAAATACAGTTTGGCAATGGAGGAGGAAGGCTGAGAACAGGGTAGCACAAAACCAATTCCAAACTTTTGCACACCTTCAGCTGTAATAAAATCTAATCCGCACTGGATTCTTACAATGTGGTTCCTCAATTACTCAGAAAACAAGGTGAAAACCAGTCATGAGACATACTCCCGACGACCACTGTTTTACATGGTAGCACTTATGCTAGCTCTGTTTTCATATGACTCTTTCCTATCTTCCCTTCTCAAAGTGACTCTAAATCAACTTTTTGGTAGAAAATCTGTTACCATTTTCACCATCTTCACTCTCCATAATTTCTAAAGAAGTTTTAGGGATATAGTGAGTTATTCAGGCTCGTATTAATAAATCTTTCCTAGAACAAGACTGGAAATAATACTTAATGACTCTTGGTAAGGAACAATAACATCCCCAGGATAAATATGTTGACATAGTCCTTTTTTATTGAATAAAAAT
This sequence comes from Nannospalax galili, assembly GCF_000622305.1. Lineage (NCBI taxonomy): Eukaryota > Metazoa > Chordata > Mammalia > Rodentia > Spalacidae > Nannospalax > Nannospalax galili. The sequence continues at coordinate 18,889 of NW_008353156.1, read as the reverse complement.
TCAGTAGCGTACTAAATAATTTGATGGGATTTCAACAGTAGTGTTGGGAAGAATTTTTTTTACTGTAGTTACGATGATTATTTAGTGAATCCTTCTGTAGGAAGTCCAGCTGACGACTGCTTCTAAAGGCTCAAAGGTCAGCTTCAATTGGCAACCAGGAGGATGAACAGCCTTTAGTTCAGATGGTTCCCAGCTTCATGCCACCTCAGACGATGCCAAGTGGAGAAGAAACAAACTGACTTCAATCTAAAATAAGAGCCTGAACTAAATACATGTAGCCTCTCTCCACATCAAATTGCCAAATAATGCTAAAATGTCTTCTGAAATAAGAAATCCAGATGCCTTGTGGAACACATGGTCTAAATATGAAGCTAAGACTCATGATTTAGAATCATGTCATAGTGGATTATCCAGCAGCCAGGGTTGGAGACATAGGAAAATCAACAGTATGCCCTTCTAATAGAAAATGACAGTTCACACTAGTATCAAGTCTGTTAACAATAACCTTCACTGCTCAGTGCACTCAGATTTATATTACTCAAAATTAGGAGATTTTTGGTTCCAAAATTGATTAAAATTTACCTTGTTTTTCAGCATGTTAGTTGGCATATCGTTTTCAAACTGACTGGTTTTTATATCTTGATGGAGACTGAACTCTTTGTTTTTGTGTTCATTTAATTCTTTTTTTGTCATTTTAACAGCTTCTTAAATCTGCAAATATATACAGAAGCTTTTAGAGAACACATATTTAATACTTAGATATAAATTATATCATATAAAGGAAATAAAATTATAAATTATGACCCTCTCTTATTTAACCTAAAGTTCAAAGCATTACTAATGAAATTAAAATCTTAGGTAAATATGAAGAAAAATGTACGCTATGTGTGGAAGCTAGAGTTAATACTACAACCACATAGAGAATACATACGATTTACATCCATTTTAGTATGTTCATGACACACTTTTTTTTTTGTCTTTTTGGGGCAAGGCCCCCCGGTAGCTACAGCTGGCCTGTATTCACAAATGGAGACCAGGCTGCCTTAAAACCCACAGAGCCCCCCCTGCCTCTGCCTCCTGAGTGCTGGGATTAAAGGTGTGTGCCACCATGCCCGGCAACACTCATTTTTAAATATTAGTTGTGACCTAGATATCTCCAATCAAGAAGAAATACTTACATATGAGTGTTTTAAGAGATACAAAAACAAACTAACTGCTGATAGCTTCTACAAGAAGAATGCACACAAACTAAGAGCACTGAAGCAGTTTAGTGGCGAGTGAATACTTAGCACCCAAACCCACACAAACTATCAAGATCATCCAAAATAGAAAAATGGACAAGAAAAAAATGTCTTTGAAGTTTGAGTGGAGGGGAAACAAAACAGAACTTCAGAAGAGACGAGTCAGCAGAGGTGATGTGCAAAGACTTAAAGACTATTAAGAAGAAACCTAGGAGTGTTTGATAGGACAATGTCCACGAAATTCAAAGATGTAAAACCATATACAGAGATCGAGGATACAGCTCAGTGGTAGAATGCTTGTGCAGTACAGGCAAGGCCCTGGGCTTCATCTCCAGCACCCTTCCTATCCCCAGCCTCCCTAACCCCCTCCCCGCACCCCCGAAACAGGTTAAGCCAGAGAAAAACATTGTTTGGAACCAGAGAGAAAACACAAATTCTCAATAAATAAACATCAACAAAAGAGCCAAGATGGGGGCTTCAGACAATGGAAAACCTCACCTTTAAAAGCTGGTGATAGAAACACAACTGTTTCCTTAATCGTCTTTAAGTCATACACATATTTTTGTAAGTACGAAACATATAAGGTCAGTTCTCT
>NW_008353156.1:12738-16672 GCF_000622305.1 Nannospalax galili | reverse complement strand
TAAGCATTATCTGTAAGCACGCTGTGACAAGAACTGAAGCTATTTCTAGGCAGCACCCACTTTCTTCTTGTTGGTGAGATTCCCAGAGGTCATCCTTAGGTAATGATCAACCAGATCATGGTTTGACCACAAACATACTTCTTACCCATCCCCAATCTTTCTCCAATTCTTCCCAGTGTGAGTTCACCACTACTTTTTACTACTTGGTCAGCTAGAGTGAGAGGCCAAGGGAGGTCTCTTGGGGACCCTCAGAATCAGGCTTCTGTCTAGATTCTGGTAACAGTATCAAGGGACTATATATATTGTGCGTGTGTGTACACATATGTGTAGATTATTTTTTAAAACAGAAGTTCAGCATCATGCCAATCTTATGTACCCATGGAGAAAACCATGGAAAAAAATAGTATCATTTCACAATAATATTTTGCAACTAAAAAAAAGAGAAAGAAAATACAAGCTTTAAGATGAGTTTTGATGTGGCTAAAGAAAAGCAGACAGGACTTAGCAATATTTCTAAATGCCAAAGGGAAAAGCCTGGCCAAAGGAAGGGGAGAGAACCAGTCTGAAGCAGACGCAGCTGACACGCATGGCAGAGGCACTACAATCTGAGAAATGCACATCAGGACACTCAAAAAGCTGTAGACTGTCTTGTGAGCATCTGAAGAAAAGTTTAAAATAATTAAAAATATAAATGAATTTATATTTAGATCTTAGTAACATTACAGCTAAACAAATTAACAGATGGTTGAGAAGATTTGAAATACTAAAATCTTACTCTGTCAGTTCTTTTTCAAATTCACTGTTTTTCTTCTGTTCTTCATCCAAAGTATATTCCAGAGATTGATTCAATTCAGTAAGCTTCTTCAGCTTTTCCTTCTCCTCTTCAGACTTGGAAAACAATTTTTAAAGAAAAATAATTATTTTTATTTTATTAAAAAAGATATTTACGACAGGCGTGGTGGTGCATGCCTTTAATTCTAGCACTAGGGAGGTAGAGGCAGGCGGATCTCTTGTGAGTTCTAGGCCAGCCTGGTCTACATAGAGAGTTCCAGGACAGCTGGGGCTACATGGAGAACCCGTTTCAAAAAGACCAAAAAAAAAAAAAAAAAAAAAAAGAGAGATATATACTGTGTGTGTGTGTGTGTGTGTGTGTGTGTGTGTGTGTAATGTGGTGGTCAGAGGACAACTTTCCAGAGTTGATTCTCTCCTGCCATGTGGGTCCTGGGGATTGAACTCAGGTAGTCTGGTTTAGCAGCAGGTGCCTTTACTAACTGAGACATCTCGATGGCCCCCCAAAACAACTTTTAAGAATCTAGAGTCCAAGTCTATCTTAAAAAACACTTTAATTTAATGTGTTTGAGTGTTATGGCTGCATGCATGTAAGTGCACCGGTGTCATGCAACGCCCACAGGAGACAGAAGAGTGAAGTCTGATCCCCTGGAGTTAAGGATGGTTGTTAGCTGCCATGTGGGCACTGGGATTTGAACCCAGGTCTTCTGCAAGAGCAGCCAATGTTTTTAACTGTTGAGTCATTTCTCCAGCCCCAAAGTCTTCTTGTATTTTTTAATACTATTTTTTAGGAGTTCATGTATAATGTGTTTATACAGGTTTATAAATCTGATGTGAACATGAACTGCAATGGTTCATTTTGATTGTCACTTGATTGGATCCTAGGAGACTAGTGAAACATACCTCTGTGTTGATCTGTAATGAATTTCCAGAGACAATTAGATTATTAGAGTTCTGACTTAATCAATGGACTAATCCCTTGATGGATTCAAAAGATGATGGCAACACTAGGTGGTGGTGAAAGGGAGGTGGCACAGCCTGGCTAGAGGAAGTAGGTCCCTGGAGGGGTGTCCCAGGGGGCTCTGTCTTGCCATGGTCTGTTCTTGCATGCCTTCTCTCAGGGATGAAGACTTTTTTTTTTTCTAAGCACTTGCTCCTACTGCCATGATCTTCTTATAGAAACATGGGGTCAAGAGACCATGGACTATACTCTGAAACTATTACCAAAGAGGAATTTCTCTCTTTGTGCCAGGCATTTGGTCACAGCAGTGATGAAATGACACAAGGACAGACTTAAAATGATGACTTTTTAAGCAGCTCAAACTAAGTTATACTTTCATTACTATCCTTTCTGGAATTCAAAAGCCAATTTAAGAAAATTTATTTATTTTTGTTTTTTTTAGACATGGTCTAGGTCTCCCTGTAACCCCCGCTGTCCTGAAATATGTAGACCAGGCTGGCCTCAAACTCACAGAGATCCACCTACCTCTGTCTCCCAAGTGCTGGGATAAAAGGCATGTGCCACCACTCCCAGCAAATTATTTTTTATTTTATGTGTTTGAGTGTTTTGCCTGCATGTATCTAAGAGCACCTCATACATGCAGTACCCATGAAAGTCACAAGATGTCCTTGGAACTGGAGTTATGGATGGTTGTTAGCTGTCATGTGGGTACTGGGAACCGAACCTGGGTCCTCTGCAAGAGCAGCCAGTGTTCTTAACTGCTGAGTCATCTCTCTAGCCCTTAACTAATAAATTAATTTTTATTATATGGCCAGTGCTTTTTAAATAAAAGTTTTTGCACATAAACATATATGCTATGAGAACTTGAGGAAGTGTTAGGCCATTGTCTGGATCAGCTAAAAGTTGTCTTCTGGTAATTTTTTAGCACTTATTTACTTACAAATATTTGTGTGTGTGTGTGTGTGTGTGTGTGTGTGTTTGCTCATTCTCTCCTTCCACCAAGGTTGTCCTCTTCTACTACGTAGGCTCTGGGAACAGTGGCAAACATACATCACAATGCTCAGCTTCTTATGAAACTTTTGAGTTATAGCATAGACTTCAAGATATGGCATATTCTTAACTCATTCTTTTCTTAGGACTCTACAGAAAATTCCTCATCACTTTTAAATAAGCTTAATAGGTTTTGAGCGCTTCTTTAAAATTTTCAGGGGACCAAACAGATGGCTCAGTATCTGCTTGCTGCTAAGCCTGATGTACTGAGTGGGATCCTTGTGATGCACGTGGTGGGAGAAGACAACTAACTCCATAAGTAAATCTCTGACTTCCAAGCTTGTGCCATGGCATGCACATCCCTCCTCACTCCCCAATAAACAAATAAGATATAATGAAAAGTTTGTGATCCTAATGCATCCATTCCTGTGTGGCTCCAATGTAATGGGGTGCCTTCTGACAGTCTCATCCACAGACAACTCCTCATTACCACATCATCATGTTATGACAAATGTGTTAATAAAATAGCATAACATAAATAAAATCTAAACAAAACCCACTTTTCAATATTTCTTTGGCCACAGGAAAGACTAGTCAACATAAATATTCTAGATTCCCTGGTAGGCATGTCTCCATATTGGAACTCCATGAACAGAGCTTTGTTGACTTCAACCAGGAGTGGAGTCCATGAGCACACTGCTCTGACTTAGTATTCACAGTGCTATCCTGGGATCTTGATTCCAAGAAGGAAAGCCTGAGAGGCAGCCGACATCTGCTCTGCCTGGTAACAGTAACACATTTCCCATGGTGTCAGGTCTTAGAAAGGCTGATGTACCCAGGAGGATGGGAAAACCTAGACTTTGAATTCACAGTGCCTAGAGCACTATTTCACTCTGTGAGGTCCTGTTGGAGCAAGCAGACATTTCTATGTTTCCAGTTTTCTTTTTTTAAAATCCCAACTGGGGACTGTACTCTTTTACAGAAAGATGCTTGTATAATGACTTCCATTCTTGATGAAGAATACAAATTATAAGAAATTCAGTCTCAAACCTCAATGAAAGGTTTAGATTACTAGAAAAACTCAGAATTTTAGATTAAATAACTTAAATTTCTTGTAATTTAAAACTTATTATAAAATATTAGCAGGGCAATATTGTCCAAAGTCCAGAGCAACATTACCTATATTCACCAAAA
>NW_008353156.1:10467-12594 GCF_000622305.1 Nannospalax galili | reverse complement strand
CAGAAACATCCCCACACAGCACTGCTGCAGGCAGACTCCTCAGCATGCCAGGACTCAGAAGAGAACCACTCACCAAGTTTGCACTTGACAGGCTTTCCTGAAGCTGTTGAATTTTCCCTGATTGCTTTTTTATTGTACTTTTGAACTTGGAATTTTCAGCTTCAAGCCTGAAATGTACATTTTAAAATAATTATTCTTATGGATCAATTTAAATATCACATAATTTCTGAAGAACAAGAGACACTACATAAAATTCTTAAATTCTTATAAATCTGAAAAACAGGGCTGGAGAGATGGCTCAGCAGTTAAGAACACTGGTTGTTCTTGCAGAAGACCCAGGTTTGAATCCCAGAACCCACATGGCAGCTAACAACTGTCCATAACTCCAGTCCCAGGGGATCCCACAGCCTCTTCTGACCTCTGCAGGCATTGCACAACAGGGGTGCACCTACCCACATGCAGGCAATACACTCATACACATAAAATAAAAATAATAAATAAAATTTTTAAAAAATCTGAGAAACATGATTTAGTAACTATGTTTCTGGCTGCTTTGTGGATAATGTACAGAAACTATGCATTTCTCTTTTTTTAGATTATTTTTGAACCTAGAGCTTCATGCACATGCTATACCCCTAGTTGTACCCCTGTTCTAAATTATGCAATTCAAGAACCTTAAAGCTGAGAATTACCCCCAACTTCAAACATTATTTATCACCATAACCGAAAGAACTGTCATCCTGTGTTGTGTATTGCGTTATAAATACTGGAGTTACAGTTTTAGATTTACTTTTATTTAGATTTAGGCTGTCTTGCATCCTCTCAGCACACTGGACAGCATCAGTGTGCTGACTCTGGGCTTCTTCCAAATGAAATAAAGAAATGAAAAGCTTTACTAATAAGTTACTATAAGTCTGCACATCTCATATGTGTTGAAATTTCTTTGGAACACTTCTTGATTTGCATATTGCTTAAGAGTACATCTTGACTGGTAAAGCATATTTAAGTGAGTTGTTGCAACAGGAATTTTGTCTCACAAAACCTAAAATATTATCTACCATTCTGTAGAAAAGTTTGCTGACTCTACTCTGTGATTGAAACATATTGTTCTTATTCTAAATTAGATTCTACCAGGTATGCAAAGAGAGAATACTGATACAATGCAGAAAAAGAGGGCATTTCTTGCAGTAAGCTCCTCTATTTTATAGTCCAACCACCACCTTGCCAACTATAATTTTAAAGCGTCACATGCATGTGTGCTATGGATCTACGTATCTACAAATTGCCATGGTTCGGTCAATTATGACAACCAGTTTTCTTATGAAATAGCTTCAGTGGCAATATATCTATGTAGAAGCCAGAATGCCTGGGTCTAAATCCCATCTCCATCAGTTGCTAAATGTGCAGAATTCTGAGCAAATTAACTTTGTGTATCTTGGTTCCTTCATCTGTGAAATGGAAATAATCTTATCCATCTCAATGTACTACTGAGAAGATTAAATTAATGAATATAAATAAAGTATTTGAGTATATGGCACAGTGATATACAATACCTATTATTATTATTATATTTTATAGTCTAACAAAATTTCAGGTGGGTGGTGGGTGTCCAACAGAACAGAAGAGGTTTTCAATTCAAATTGCATCGACTCATTCCTTTTACAACTGAATGTGCCAGCAAACAAGGAAACTGAGGCTGAGGATGGACAGCACCCTAAAACAGTGTTTGTTTGTTTCCAGGACTTCAGATGGAATCTAAGAAACCACACATGCCAGGTAAGTACTCTACCCTGAGCTATGTCCCCAACCCTTGTTAAAGTTGCATACTTTTAAGGCCTCAAACTTGTGATCCTCCCACACCTGGTTAACATTTGCATTTGTGAGAAAAGCATATGGCCTTTCTTTACAAGTTATCTTGAAATCCAGGAACTACATGTCAAGGATTTTGTATCCACTCATGAAAATGAGGGTGAGAAATAAGGCAATTTTCTAGATCATTCCACGAAACAGTATCCCCTGAATTAAGTTACACTGCCTTAATTGCAATAGAAATATCACTAAAAATACCATTTACCAGAAGTTTCATAACTCCTATGAGGAATAATTCTTAATTTTCCTAAGGATCAC
>NW_008353156.1:8785-9930 GCF_000622305.1 Nannospalax galili | reverse complement strand
TTATGTAAACTTATATTTAATAAGATTTATCCCTCATGCAAAAACAAGATACAAACAAAAACTAAAGGACTAAAGAAGCAAAAAATTAAGATAATAATAAATATTTTAAGGAGACTTACAAAATTATAAGGTCAGTGAGAAATGAAGGTAAGATGGCTCAGAGGGTAAAGGCACCCAAGGACCTGAGTTTGATCCTTAGAACCATACTGTGGAAGGAGAGGACAGACTCGGACGTCTACTGAAATCACTAGCTTAAAACTCTATATTATTTTTAAAATATATTAACAGTTGACATGCTAAATTTCATACATACTTGGGTTCAGATTTGACCTAATTTCTTCTTTAAATTTCGTGTCTCATCTTCTAAGTTAACATGGTAACGTGAGGAGACCTCCAGTGAGGCCTCTGACATGGACTGCTTTTTTAGGGTGTCAGCTAGTTCTTGTTGAAGGTCTCTCACAACTACCTGGTAAGATATTTCTGTTACTGACTCTATAAATCATACCACCGAAATACATGAACGATATTTAAATCTCACATATATGCTGGAGAATGTAACCATATGGATATGTGAGACTAGTGAGGTGAATTCTACACAGTAGAGCATTTTATTATATACATATATAAACCACTGCATTTTAATGTAAATTTACCCATATTTAAATTTTTATCTTTTAAATGAGATATAAAATTGGGCATATTAATGGGATACCACATAATGCTTTGATACGTGCATACATATAATGATTATTAAATCAGGTAGACAGAGTGATCCTCTCAAACATGAATCATTTCCTTATGGTTAATCTTTCTAAATCCTTGTTCTAGCTGTTGGAAATATATACTACATTATTGTTTGGGAGTTTACCAGAGTTTCTTGCTCTTCACTGTAACTGAGCACCACTGATCAACTTGCTTCCCATCACTTCTCCAGCCTCTTATCTGCCCAGTTTCAGGAATCCACCATTCTACTCTGGAGCTTTAACGGAATCAGTCTTTTACCCGGGTGTGGTGGCACATGCCTTTAGTTCCAGCACTCGGGTGGCAAGGCAGTGGCAAGGCAGATCTCTGTGAGTTCAAGGCCAGCCTGGTCTACATAGTGAGTTTCAGGCCAGCTGGAGCTACAGGGAGACCCTGTCTCAAAA
>NW_008353156.1:6164-7263 GCF_000622305.1 Nannospalax galili | reverse complement strand
CGACAAAATTATACTAAAGAAATACATAAAAAGCTACTGAAGAAAAAAAATATTACAAAATATAAGGATCAATACTTTAGTTCTCAGATGAAAGCAGAACATACAATCAAAGCAACCCTATTTCACTGAATCATAACTTCAAACTATTTGTTTTAGTTATGAGTGTTTCCACTTACTCACTTCATCATGGTCCTAAAACTTGGCAACATAAAAGCACTAAAATTATTATTTCAAAGCTGGTGTGTGTAGGTCTTTGGTACAGGGTATGCTTAGCATGCTCAAAGCATTGAGTTCAATTCCCAGCACCAAAAATTAACAACTTAAAAGCCCCATATTCTCCCAATTATTATTTCAGCAGTATAAAACTATACTATTACTATCAGTACATGGCTATTAACAATTTCTAATTTAATCTCTTAAATTCTATATGCAATACAATGTGTTTACTAAAAGTAACACATCTGTTAGGTCTAAGCCTAAAACAATCTGTCCCTTCTTGGATTTCAAATTCAGTGCTATGTAACTGAAAAAAAAGTCAACTTAGTAACTGTTTTCTAGGCAGTGTGAGATTTCAACATGTGTACTCTACAGTGTGCCCTATCAATTCAGAGTAATTGGCACACTCATCACTTCAAACACGGATTACCTTTGTGTTGGGAATACGATCTAAGCTGCATTTGCTGGAAACAGGAATGTTTCTGAAGTAACACAGCAAATACATTAATAGCCAATATATTTTTATATCCATCTAGACTCATCATTTAGCCTGAATAAAGCAGTACTCTGAATTTCCTTTCAGGATGCTTAGCAAATATTTATCTTTCTTGATACTTACTTCTCTTTCTGCTTTCTCATTTTCATACTGACACATTCTTTTAAATGATTACATTCATCAATTAACTCCTCATTTCTGTCTTTGAGCATCACACTTTGTTTTTCACTCTCAGCTTGAAGTCTTTTAAAAATTGATAGGTAAAAAGTTGGGGTGGAGAGCGAGCGGATGGAGGAGGCACCGAGGCACAGATAGAACTCTTAGCAGGATACAGCTTTATTTCACATGGGACACGTTTCCCTCGGGGAAGGGAAAGATGTCAGCCCA
>NW_008353156.1:4629-6041 GCF_000622305.1 Nannospalax galili | reverse complement strand
ATGTTTCTGAAGTAACACAGCAAATACATTAATAGCCAATATATTTTTATATCCATCTAGACTCATCATTTAGCCTGAATAAAGCAGTACTCTGAATTTCCTTTCAGGATGCTTAGCAAATATTTATCTTTCTTGATACTTACTTCTCTTTCTGCTTTCTCATTTTCATACTGACACATTCTTTTAAATGATTACATTCATCAATTAACTCCTTGTTTCTGTCTTCGAGCATCACACTTTGTTTTTCACTCTCAGCTTGAAGTCTTTTAAAAATATCATGAAACTGGTCTTGGATATTAACTATTGTCTTTTCCTTATTATCAGCTTTGTTGTTAGCATCATCTAATTGTTGCCGAAGCAACATGTTTTCACTCTGTAGTTGAGATAATCTCTCCTGTATAGATTCCTGCTTTCCAATGTATTTATTCGCCTTCCCTTGCTCACTCTGATACATGTGCTCAACTTCCTTCATTTGGCACTGTGTCTGGCTTAGGTCTCTCCATGCCTGTTTTAAAACCAAAGTCTTTTCTCTAAGAGCATCTCTTGTATGATGAAACTCAATTTCTAGACTGTTGAATTTTCTTTCAGTGTTAGAAAGCTGTTGGGAAAGAATCTCATTGTCATCTTTGAGGTTAGATATTTCAAAATTCAGCTTGTCCTGCAAATGAAGCCACTCGTCCCGTGCTCTCTGGAAAGCAACTTCCAGGTCCCTTTTCGAGGTCTGGATCTCACCGTGGTCATGCACAGCAGAAGCCAGCCTAGAACGGTATGACTCAATTTCTGCTTCCAGCCTTTCCTTATTTTTTCATTTTCCAGTTTAGAACTCAGCATTGTGTTCTCAGTTGTCAGAATATTAAGCTGTCCGTTGTACTGGAACACTGTTTTTGTAAATGTTTCTTCGTTCAGTTTTATCATCCTTTGAAGTTTATCATTCTTTTCATTCTCAACTTTAATGTCATCAAGATAGTTCTTTTCTTTTTCCTGGTTATGATTTCTTATCATGTCCATTTCCAGTCTTAATGTGGCAATTTCATCCTGTAGCCTCTGATTTTTATGCAACAGATCCTTTTCTTTCTCATGACTAACAGAAACCTAAGAAAAGCAAGAGATATTTAGCTAGCACTCTAGAAAATATCACAGCATAATTTCTTATGAAATTAAAGAACAGCACAAACAGGTCTACGGTCAAAATGTTGCAATAAATATATATGCAAGTGGAAAAAGAAACAGATATAATCTCAAAGCTTACAGAAGGATAAATTCCCCAAAATTCAAAAACGTAACTGAAGAAAATTTATGAAAATAAAAGAGAATGATCGCTAAGAAACTCAGTGTCGAAAAAGGCTTTCTCTGAATTATACTAGGCTTATACTACAAAATGAGAGAATAACTGATAAATCTGCTTACATTAA
>NW_008353156.1:0-3288 GCF_000622305.1 Nannospalax galili | reverse complement strand
GAAATCACTGTCCAGAACTAGAACATCTCTTTTTAGTAGCAAGGTTTTGAGACCATGGAAAAACAATCAATTCCCATGCAAAATACTAAAAGCCTTTGTTTTGGATTAGGCCACTGTGTTTGTGCAGCAGACAAACAGTATTAAATTAAGAACATAACTTTACAGCTGGAGAGATGGCTCAGTGATTAAGAGCATTGGCTGCTCTGGCAGTGGACCCTGGTTCAGTTCCCAGAACCCACATGGCAGCCCACAACTATATGTAACTACAGTTCAGGAGATTCGACACCCTCTTTTGTCCTCCATGGGCAAAGGCATGTACATGGTGCACTTACATACATGTAAGAAAAACATTAACACTCACACATACACATATTTTAAAAAGCAAATTAATTAAAAAATCTTTTTTTAAAAAAGAACACTGGAGAGATGGCTCAGTAGTTAAGAGCACTGGCTGCTTTTGCAGAAGACCCAGGTTCGAATCCCAGCACCCACATGGTGGCTAACAACCATCTGTAACTCCAGTTGCAAGGGACTGGAGACCCTATTCTGTCCTCCGTGGGCATTGCATGACACAAGTGCACTTACATACATGTAAGCATAACACATTAAAAAAAGGAAGAGAGAAAGAGAGAAAGAAAGAACAAATATTACTTTACTAGTGGGCTAGAGCTTCCACTCTCTACACCTGAAATATGTCTATTTATAATACACAGGGTTCAAAACACCTCTACGTTTTGAAAATATGTACATACAGGTATACACATGTATTTTGAAAACTAAAGAAAATACCTCCGAAGTAATTTTCTTTTGTGCCATTTCTATCTCCTTTTGTTTGCACAGGTGATTTGCAAGGATCCCATCTTGTAATATCCTGGCATTTTGTTCTCGAGAAAGTTGCCTCTGAGTGTCATTTCATTCCTCTAAAACCTAGACATACATTTCACCAAATCTTCAGTCTCATACCGTTATGTAGGTTGGGAAGAGGGTATCTAAAAACTTAATTAGGAGTAAACTTAAAAAAAAAAAAAACTGTCCACAGGAATCAGCCTATGGAAAACACAAGGACCTCTATCCCACAAGAAATACTCAAATTTCAATGGCATATTATAGTTAAATTTGTTCAAAGAGCAAAAGTACTTCTTAGAGGCAGTGAGAGTATTGTAAAATAAAGTTCTGTCACAAACATTTAACTAGAGTTTTAAAGTTAGTCTGTATTTTAAAAATGGCTAAATTAACATTTACAATTCAACTCAACTTACCTTCTCTTCCTTCATTCAGAAAAAAATAATGAAACATCAGATTCTTAGAGTCATAATAAAATAATTTTAGTTATACATGCCTGTGCTAGATAGCTTTAGTTGTCAACTTGACAAACTGGAACCTCAACTGAGGAACTTTCTCCATTGGATTGGCCTGTGGCTATCCCTGTTGGGTATTTTCCTGATTGTTAAGTGATGTGGGAGGGCCCAGCCCAATGTGGTCAGGTGCCATCCCTGGGTAGGTGGTCCTGTATTGTATAAGAAAGCTGAGCAGAGACCAGGGGAGCAAGCCAGTAAGCAGCATTCCTCTATGTTCTGTGCTCCAGGTTCCTGCCCTGAGGTTCCTGCCTTGGATTCCCTTGATGATGGACTGTGCTGTGTTGGTTTTGGTTAGTGTTTCGTCACAGCAATAGAAAGCTAAATAAGAAGGATTGGTGGAATGTTGCTGTGACAGACATAACCTTGGTGTTTTGGGGAGGATTGCAGAAGCATTTGGACTCTTGGGCCAGAAAGGCCATTGAGTGCTTGGAGCTTAGTGAGCTGTCACTGTGGAGCTTGAAATAGTTATACTGAAGAGAAATGTGGATGATGGAGACCTGGCTTGAGACATTTCAAGGGAAGCAAAGACTATCAGGGCTGTTTGTGTGCTATTTTGAATTGAGAATCTCTGGTTTCTAGTCAGCTGAGGTTGAAGAATCAGCTGTGATTAAGAGACCAGCATCACAGAAGTGAAATCTTCTAGAAAGTACTTCTTCAGGGTCAGCACACAGAAGCTGTGGTCCAACCCACAGCTGAGGACACCCAATGCTCTATGTCAAGCAGGAAGCAGGACTTAGTAATGTGTAAGAGATTCCTACATGGTATTGGTTTTGAAGGCATGAAGAGGTCATGGAGAGTAGCTGAACCTTGGCACTGTGATAGGCCAGGAGAAGCCATTGGTGAAGACACAGCCTTAGTTGTAGACAAGACCCCTGCATATTGGAGATGTCAGGATCATGGGACAACCACCAACAATGGCAGGTGTGGAATGGAGCCAGTCTTATCTTACAAGATAAGCTGTGTGTGCTGTGGATGGCAGAGCCAGAGAACTGGAGCTGCTCATGCCCTTTGGTGCTCAGATCGTGAGTGAATTCGGTCCTCTGCAAGAGCAGTCAGTGCTCTTAACCACTGAGTCATCTCTCCACCAAGGCTATAACTCAATCTGGAAGCAGGATTTGGTAATGTGTAAGAGTCTCCTGCATGGTTCTGGTGTTGAAGGCATGGAGAGAATCTGAGGCTTTGCACCCTGAGAGGCCAGAAGAGCACATTGGTGAAGGTACAGCCTCAGTTTCAGTAGAGACCCCAGCATATTGGAGATGCCCCAGGACCTTGGGGCAACCACCAAAGACAGTGGTAGGTGTGGAATGGAGCTGGCCACAAGACAAAAGACAAACTGTGTTGGCAGAGCCAAAGAAGTGAAGCTGCTCAAGCCCTTTGGAACCCAGGTGAATGAATCCCATCTGCTAGACTTAGGCTTTGCCTGACTCTTCCTTTTTTGAAATAAGTTGTTTTGGATCTTCCTTTTTTGAAATAAGACAGTGCTTGTTTTGGATTTTACAGGAGTCTAGAGTTAAAAGAATTTTGGGAGATTTTGAAATTTAAACTGTTTGGATTTTTTAAGGGCTGTGGGATTTTTAAAGTTGTACTGTTTTATGCTGTGATATTAATATTAACATCATATTTGGAGGACAAGAAATGAAAAGGTTTTGGTTTAATAGCAGTGTGTCCATGTGTCAAGTTGACAAAGGGCCCATTGTACCAGATAGCTTTAGTTGTCACCTTATTACACTGGTTAGAGGGAACCTCAACTGAGAAACTGTCTCCATTGAACTGGCTTGTGGCCAGGTCTGTAGGGCATTTTTTTGATTTATGAGTGATGTGGGAGGGCCCAGCCCACCATGGGTGATGCCACCCCTGGGCAGGTGGGTCCTGTGTTATATAAGAAAGCAGGTTGAGCAGAGGCCAGAGGAGCATGTCAGTAAGCAGTGTT
>NW_008353155.1:0-295 GCF_000622305.1 Nannospalax galili | reverse complement strand
ATCTATTGAGATGACCATGTGGTTCTTGACTTTTAGCCCATTTTTATGGTTTATGACATTTATTGACTTACATATATTGAACCATCCCTGTAACTCTCGAATAGAACTGACTTGATCATGGTGGATGATCTTTTTTATGTATGTCTATATGCAGTTTGCAAGTACTTTGTTGAGAATTTTTGCATCTATGTTCATTAAGGATATTGGTATATAATTTTCTTTTTTGGTTGTATCTTTACCTGAAATTGGTATTAGAGTGATGTTGGCTTTACAGAAGGAATTTGGAAGTTCTCCC
>NW_008353154.1:0-346 GCF_000622305.1 Nannospalax galili | reverse complement strand
AGTGTGGACCACTCAGTCTAGTGCTATGCACATCAGTATGCATAGTAGTCCCTTTGAATAGGTGTGGACATTATCTAAGGAACCTCACCTAGACATTAGCTTTGGATAAAGTTTATATAAATATGGTTGGGACACCAGGTGAATAATTTTGCTTAGAAAGAAAGATACATTTTATATATCATAATGAGGAATGTGTGAACATTCGGTAATTTTCTCTAGTTATATGAAAATCAGAGGAACTCAGAATTCATGGACTTACTGAATACACAGAACAGTTCGTTCTTCTGATGTGGTAGTCTATTATTGCCATGTTGGTTTCCTAGTGTCTACGATTTTAATATGAGAA
>NW_008353153.1:0-693 GCF_000622305.1 Nannospalax galili | reverse complement strand
TAAAAAGAAAATCAAAATGCATTATATGTGTGTATGAAATTGTCAAAGAATAAATTCAAGTATATAAAAAGATTTTTTTTTAATCATCCCATTTGTCCATCACTTTTAAATACCTCCAAATGATATACATTGGATCCTTTTAAAGCAGGGCACATCCCTTAAATCCCAACATTTAGGAGGTAGACACAGGTGGATCTCTGGGAAATCAAAGCCATTTTGGTCTACATAGCAAGTTCCAGGCTAGCTGGGGCTACAGGGAGACCCTGTCTCAAAAAAAAAAAAGTTCTCTTACTGAATTATTTCTGGTTTTTTCTTTCCAGGAGTATTTTATATGCACAATTAGTAAATGTAAATGTTTTCAATCAATTTATACAAAAATAATGAGTATCTTCTCAAGGATCTTTAAGCTTTTATGGCATAATTTTTTCATGATAAAATTACAAATAACACCAGTCTCTATAAACAATAATATTCAGAGTTAAGTAAGTTTTCATATCACTCTGTATATATTATAGAAAAGGGGAAATGTTATTTACCTTCAGTGTATTTTACCAAGGACAGAATGTTTCAAATGTAACTCAAATTTGGAAAGTGACAAAAAAGAATGAAAGAAACACGAATGCCTAGGAAAGACTGGTCAGAAAATTTCAGCAGTCAACAAACAGGCAGCTGACTGGGACCACTCAGTTGCTT
>NW_008353152.1:0-940 GCF_000622305.1 Nannospalax galili | reverse complement strand
TTCTAGAGAGTGGGTTGGATTGAGAACTTTAAAACATCAACACAGAATTATATGAGTGTCCACTAATTTCTTAGATACTTGACAGAAGCTTGGTTTTCTCCAATATTTCGCTATTATAAGTTTGTAATGATCTTGTAAATCTGCATCAGTGGAATGACTGATGTAGAGATTTTTCACAGGGCTGAAGAGATGGCTCAGCAGTTACAAGCACTGGATGCTCTTGCAGAGGACCCAGGTTCAATTCTCAACACCCACATGGCGGCTAACAACCATAAAACTCCAGGGGAATCCAACATTCTCTTCTGACCTCTATGTGGGCATTGCCCGACACGGTGCACTTACACACATGCAGGCAATACACTCACACACAAAATAAAAATAGCAAATTTAAAATTTTTTTCACATTTCTTGATATTTAATGTAAAATTGCTTTTGAATATTTTTTTGTCAGTGCATGCTTCCATGAAGAATAGGATTTTTAATACTGGAATTTTGAACACTCTGATGATGAGAGTTTTAACAAGGGCTTAGTATGCCACTGCATAGTTATTTACAGAAAAGAGACTCGATATCCAAATGGAACAAAAATTAAATGTGTATGGACTGGAGAGACAGCTTAGCAGTTAAGAGCAATGGCTGCTCTTGCAGAGGACCTGGATTCAATTCCCAGCACCCTCATGGCAGCTAATAATTATCCATAACTCCCAGTTCCAGGGGCTCTGATGCCCTCTTCTGGTCTCCAGGGGCATTGCACACCCATGATGCACTTACATAGATGCAGGCAAAATAATCACACATGTGAAATAAATAAATAGCAAATACACAAGCTAGGAGGCCCGTAATGAAAATGCTGAGGTTCCCTTTCAGGTTTATTTCCCCCTTCTTTCCTATTTCTGTTCTAGGGTTCTTTTTTAAAGTATTTCATTTATTATTTTTATTT
>NW_008353151.1:0-284 GCF_000622305.1 Nannospalax galili | reverse complement strand
GGTTTGTAGCTATATTTGTAATTAGGGGTCTTATTGTGCCAACCTCTCCATTAGGGTCCTCCTATTTATAGAGGTTTTTAGTGATGAAGGCTTGGGAGGCTCCCCCTACTCCCATTAGTTGGGGTCCTGGTATTAATTCCCAGTGTGGGGGAACCTCAGATAGCCTTAAGATGGTTTTATCAGCCCCAGTGTCAAGGAGACATTTGAAATGTTTATTGTCTATTTCTATGGTCAATTTTGGATGGGCATTTTTTGTAATACTGGTTACCCATAATGTTTGTGGC
>NW_008353150.1:0-476 GCF_000622305.1 Nannospalax galili | reverse complement strand
GGAGCAAAATATTGAAAAAATAATGGAGTATTTAAAACAAGTACATCAATACTTATGCTACTAAAGAAGTAATTTTTCCCTTCTTTAAGAAACTGATTCTGGAAGACTGACGTCTTTATTTCAATGCTACTGTTCAGAGTGGCATGCCAGCCCATCTTTTGGGACTGCCTTGGATCACTTTTATGTGAACAGCCTTGAGGATAGCAAAATTTTGTTCAGCATGTGGCTTTGGTTGCTCCCCAGCCCCACCACCCCCAAAAGACCAGTTTTCCTATAGAGTTTTGAAATAACTGTCACGATACCTAAGAGGTTTCCCAAAATTGCTTTGACTAATGACAGTGTCATTGTCATACACATTTACATTTCTCTGGAATATACTGAGTGCTGAGAACAAGCTTCCTGCAAAGAATTACCATGAAGAATGCCATTCATTTGGGGTTGTAATTTCCATCTTTTTCTTTTATAAATTCTTTATT
>NW_008353149.1:0-246 GCF_000622305.1 Nannospalax galili | reverse complement strand
TGCAAGCAATAAAATTATACCCAGGAAAGATAATGACTAAATAAATATTTCTAAAAAATCAGGAGGAGGTGTCAGACATGGTGGAACATGCCTTCAATCCTAGCACTTGAGAGACAGAGTCTGGTGAATCTCTGTGATTTCAAGGCCAGCCTGGTCTACAGAATGAGTTCCAGGACAGCTGGGGCTATAGGGAGGCCCTGTCTCAAAATAATAAAAAGACCAAAAAATTCAGAAGAAAGAACAAGA
>NW_008353148.1:0-530 GCF_000622305.1 Nannospalax galili | reverse complement strand
ATTGAATTTTTGTGCATTTCACATAATACCTCTTAATCAAATTGAGACTCCCTATCCCCTCCACACCCGCATCGCTCCTGCCCCACCAGATTTCAGGTATTCTGTCACATATGTAAGTCCTATCCAGTCACGTATTTATATCCAGATGTTCCTTGGTGCAAGTTCATCCACTGAAGTCTGGTCAGCCTATCTAGGGTCAGTCCCGTAAAGAATTTCTGCTCTCCTTCACCCCACAGTAATCATTTGCCAATAGTTCATTGGCTAGGGTTTATTGTTGACAAGACTGTATATTGGTCCAACTATTTTTTCAGATGACTTTGTAAATGCTGAGGCCACTTGGAGTTAATCAAGCCATTTCAGTCTTAGACAAATACATAGAAAACTAGGTCAAGGATAGAGGAGTGGTCAAGCATGTTTAGAGCATCAGTGTTTGGAAGAAGGTAAAATAAAACAGATGTCCTTCAACTGAAGGATGACAGCTTCCTATTATATCAATGCCTAACAGTTATTTAAATGATTGATGGAGAATT
>NW_008353147.1:6720-8261 GCF_000622305.1 Nannospalax galili | reverse complement strand
TTTTAAAATATGCAGTTCTTATGATATTTAGAAATAGCAAAACCTTTTTTCTATTAGATACCTTCAAAATGATAATTTTGTACCAAACCTTTAATCATATACTTACTTACAGCTCTGAATTCTCTAGCAGGGAGAAAATTGGTGTATTTCCTCATCTTTCCTGTCCCATTAGCATATTATCTTAAACATCTTTGAGTCTTTTAATATGCTTATAGTTTACTTGAGTTGTCAGTTTTATATCACGTAGAGTCAAAAAAAAACCAGAAACTGGCTCTGGAGGGGTGGTTCAATTGGTAAAGTGCTTGCAGCACAAGCATGAGGACCTGAGTTCAAACTCTCAGGACCCCCTCATAAAACACAGATAAAGCAGTGCATGTCCATAATTGCTGGGGTTTGCTTGCCAGCCAGTCTAGCCAAATCACCAAATCCTAAGTCAGTAAGAGAGTCAATAATAAAAAAAATATTATTATTATTATTACTATTATTATTATTATTAGTGAACTTTTGCATTTAAAAAGAATTATGTGTTTGAGCCAGGCTTGTTGGCACACGCCCTTAATCCCAGCACTCGTGAGGCAGGGGCAGGAGGATCTCTGTGAGTTCGATCCCAGCCTGGTCTATATACTGGGTTCCAGGGCAGCTGGGGCTACAGGGAGACCCTGTCTCGAAAAGACAAAAAAAAAATCATGTGTTTGAGTGTTTTCCCTGCATGTATGTAAGTGTATCATGTGTGTACAAGGCCCACAGAGCTCAGAAGAGGGTATCAGATGCCTTGGAACTGGAGTTACGAATGGTAAGCTGCCGTGTGGGTGCTTGGAAGCGAGCCTCGGTCCTCTGCCAGAGCAGCCAGTGCTCTGAGCCATCTCTCTAGCTCCTCAGTAATATTTGTTAATTTGTGCCTTCTTTTATTTTCTTAGATTGAGTAGGGTTTTGTCACTTTTGTTCATCCTTTCCAATAACCAAGGGTTTTGTTTCCTTGATCCTATGTATTAATTTTTTACTTGTTTTTCATTTTGTTCAACTCTGATTTTTATTGTTTTACCACCTACTGCTTCGGAGTTTAGTTTCTGCTTATTCTTTATGACCTTGCTCAACAACATGAGGGTGTTTTCTTAATTGACGTATCTCTGACTTCTTTGATGTAGGAATTTGGGTTCTAGGCTCTCCTCCTAGACCTGCTTTTAATTTTTAAGATCTAGCTTTGTGAGTTTGTGTTATGATGCAAATTCTCAAGCATGCCACAAGCAGAAATGAGGAGGCAACAATGGAGCCATAGCTGAAGAGCAGCTCCTCTGAAGAGGAGATCCTCACGGATCATTACATGATCCTCAAGACCCTCGGCCAAGGCAGCTTTGCTGAGG
The DNA here is from genome assembly GCF_000622305.1 of Nannospalax galili. Lineage (NCBI taxonomy): Eukaryota > Metazoa > Chordata > Mammalia > Rodentia > Spalacidae > Nannospalax > Nannospalax galili. Next base: position 6,900 of record NW_008353147.1, on the reverse strand, counting down.
TCAAACTGGCCCTCCACCGCCACACAGGGGCGCAAGTTGCTGTCAAGATCCTGGAAAAGGGTGAGAACAATGCCTTCGAGGTCATGTCTGAAGTAGATATCGCTAAGGCATTGGAGCACCCAAACATTATCAAACTCTTCCATGTCATCGAAACCAGAGAACACACCTATTTGGTGATGG
>NW_008353147.1:2481-3988 GCF_000622305.1 Nannospalax galili | reverse complement strand
GTGTTGAATAATTTGGAAGCTGTTCCCTCTTCATTGATATATGGCGGGGTTTTTCACATTTTGATTCTTTTGTGGACTTTTTATTAAACTTTTAAAATTTTTCTTTATTTTTACTTTAATTTATTGGAGGGGCTGTCCACAGAGAAGAGAAGGTGGGATCCCCTGGAGCTGGAATTACAGGCAACTGTGAGCCACGACTGCTGGGAACACAACTCAAGTTCTCTTCAAAAGCAGCAAGTGCTGTTGATCACTGAACCATCTCTCCAGCCCCTCTTTTGTAGATTTTCAAGTCAAAGAATTAGTTACATAAGAAATATCAATTTTGAGCCAGGCATGGTGACATATATCTTTAATCCCAGCACTTGGGGGGTAGAGGCAGGTGATCTCTATGGATTTGCCAGGCCAACCAGGACTGTCTCATTATATATAAATATAGAGAGAAATTTTAATGATATAGTATGTCAGACTTCATTCGTTGTATACAAACTTGAAATGATAACCACAATAAAAATGTAGAATAAAAGCTGGGCATTGTACATTCCTATTGCAAACCCAGCATTTGGAAGTTGAAGCAGGAAGATCTCAAGCTAGAGGCCATCCTGGCTCTGTATGGAAAGAGTCTGTCTCAAAAATAAAAACAAAGATAGAGCAGACCATGGTAGCACACATCTTTGATCCCAGTACTTGGGAGGCAGAGGCAGGCAGATCTCTGTGTGTTCAAGGCCAGCCTGGTCTACATAGTGAGTTCCAGGCTAGCTGAGGCCTGCATCCTTCTCCTTGGCAATTGATTCTTCTCACCCATCTGTGAGGTCTGGTAACCACTGCTGTCACCACAGGATTCTGTGTTGTCTTTCACCACTTTAAAGAGATCCTTCTGGTTCCCCTGGCTTCCACAGTTTCATATAGGAAGTCTGAAGTTAATGGGCTTAGCTACTCACTACATGGGCTATATTATCTTTCTCTTCCTGACTTCTTTTTTTTTTTTTTGCGGGGGGTGGTGGTGCAAGTCTTTAATCCAGCACTCAGAGGCAGAGGTAGGTGGATTTCTGTGAGTTCAAGGCCAGCGTAGTCTACACAGTGATTTCCAGCTCAGCTGGTGCTACAGGTAGACCCTGTCTCAAAAAATAATCTTTTTTAAAAAGATTTGTTTTGGGCTGGAGTTATGGCTCAGTGGTTAAGAACACTGGCTGCTCTTGCAGAAGACCTGGGTTCAAATCCCAGCACCCACATGGCAGCTAAAACCTGTCCATGACTCCAGTTCCAGGGAACCAGCTCAGCTGGTGCTACAGGTAGACCCTGTCTCAAAAAATAATCTTTTTTAAAAAGATTTGTTTTGGGCTGGAGTTATGGCTCAGTGGTTAAGAACACTGGCTGCTCTTGCAGAAGACCTGGGTTCAAATCCCAGCACCCACATGGCAGCTAAAACCTGTCCATGACTCCAGTTCCAGGGAACCTGACAGCCTCTTCTGTCCTCCACAGGCATTGCACAGCATGGGTGCACTTACCT
>NW_008353147.1:0-652 GCF_000622305.1 Nannospalax galili | reverse complement strand
CTGAAAAAAAGATATTACTTAAAGTGACTGTAGATCTGCATAACACTGCTTCCAAGAATGAGTGAAAATTTTTTCAAAGAGCACACATTTGAAAAAAGATCAGTGTCTGAGAGGGATCTGAATAGACTGCAACTGGGTAGACTTGCACTGGGAAATGTCTGGGGACACTAATACGACACAGTGGGCCTTAACACCCAGGACAGAGTATATGGGTTCCAGTGGGGGCGCTATGGGAGGGTGCTGGTAGGGATGGGGTTATAAAGATGATTCAGATTGTTTGAGATATTATATATGAAATACAACAAAATTTAATAAAAACAAATTTTTAAAATGAAATAAACACTTTGCTCACCAAAAGAAAAATAAAAAGATCAATGTCTCTGGACCAATTCATTCAACACATTGGTTATCACTGGGGATGAACTTTTACTAACTTCCCACTCCATACACATACCACTTCCCAAAACCTTCCCATCTTATCGGGAAGAACATAGCACAATTTTTGTTCAATTAATATGATTTGCTTCTATTTTATGACAGGGCATATTATTCATAACAGAGTCACTGAATATACTGTGAATACATTCTCTTTCTTGGACTGTTCTCCATTTAGAGATCATAATTGATATGCATTCCTTTATTCACACATTTT
>NW_008353146.1:0-616 GCF_000622305.1 Nannospalax galili | reverse complement strand
TAACCTTTAATAACCTTTATATACAAAATACATCAGAAGTAGGACTTTAAGGTTTTTAAATTCAAACCACTTTTGGATATATATTTTTTTTCCTATTAGGGGTACTTGAACTCCCTGAAGATAAAGAGTTATTTTTCCCAGTGTCTCCAGGGAGGGGGAGCATTCCTAAGTCTGTGGATAACTACTGGCTCACAGACCTGTGGACTGGCATGCAGATAGAAGGAATTAACATGATGCTTAGTGTCTCAAGAGGATTTTATGCAGGGTGCTTTGGTATCGGGCAAGAGAGATCGTTCACACAGTCAATAGGAATTAGTCATCACTTTGAGGTGATGGCTTGAGAGGAATGCAGAACCAGCTAGACAATTTACAAGGCTTCTTATTGAAAACAGCAAAAGAAGAGCATTGAGCCAAGTACTGGACTCCTCTATGAAACCCCAGGTGAATGCAGTCCTCCATGCCCATGGAGCCATGAACCAGTTCTGTTCCTTGTTTTTGTTCCTATCAATGTCTATGGAGGGAAGAAATTTCTACAGAGGAAAAGTTAAACAGAGGAATTATAAGTAGAAGTTCTGGATTCTGCTCTTCCAGAAGTTGTTTGTCCAATTTCACTTGT
>NW_008353145.1:0-379 GCF_000622305.1 Nannospalax galili | reverse complement strand
GTATTGGCTTATGGCTCCAGAGGGATGAGAGTCCATCGTGAGGGGGATGCACGGCAGCAGACAGCTGAGCGCTCACATCTTCAAGCAGGCACAGGAAGCAGAGATAGAGAGAATGGAAATGGGGTGTGCCTATCTAGTCCCAAAGTCCCTCTCCCACCTGGTGTCATGCCCCCTCCAGCACAACCATACCTCCTAAAGGTTCCATCACTTTCCCCAAACAGTGCCACTAAATGGGAACCAAGTGTTCAAATACTTAAACCTTTGGGGGACATTCTCGTTCAAAACACCACAGGAAGCTTCACTGTAATCCATCTGACCATTTGTATTTTGCATCTTTTCTTTTAAAAGTAAACCTGACTAGGCAACTTCTCTCAGTGGC
>NW_008353144.1:0-1463 GCF_000622305.1 Nannospalax galili | reverse complement strand
TCACCTCCTGGATCGTTCTCCTCACAACAGAAGAACTGAGTGTGATTTTAGTGCCTTCTGGATAGTTGTCATTACAAGGTGCCCTCGTTTGTAGAGAGAAATACTCAGCATCATTTAGTTACAATGTATGATTATCAGCATTGCACAGGTGAAAAAATTATCAGTTTTCTTAATGCTAACTGTGTGTGCACAGAGACAGAAATGGAGAGATGGGGGGGGGAGAGGAAGAGAGGGAGAGAGATTCTTTTTATTTATTTTGTGTGAACGAGTGTTTTCCATCATAGTGTCAGTGTGCCATGTACAATATCCACACAGGGCAAAAATGGCTTCAGATCCTTGGGAACTGGAGTTAAGGAAAGCTGTTAGCCACAATGAGGGTTCCAGATTAAAATATTCTGGGTCCTGTTCAAGGAGAACACCTGCTCTAAACCACTGAGTCATCAGTCTGGACCCACAAGACTCTTAATTAAAATTTTACATCACATTTTTGTTCTCCCCTGAAACCCAAAAAGGTACAATACTCACCCGCAGCTAAAATCACGTGTGTGACCACGTCATCTGGATCCACGTTAACATTATAAAATGTGATGTAAGTTTCTGTCACGTTTAGAATTTCAAAATAATTTTTACCAGAATCTAGAATGGACACAGACATAAATGTAAACTCAGGAGGATTAAGGGACTGTTTTCTGTTTTATGTGACATTCAATGCTTCTAGCATTGTATAATTCCTGTGACGTTTCCCTTCTACGTTTGCTGTAAAAAATCATTTCCAGTGAGGTAGAATTCTGTGTGTAGACACGGTGTGAGGGTGTCACTTTAGCATCTACCACCCTCATATGATGGATTTGTAAGGAAGATTTAAGTCATTAGATACTTATTAAAATACCACATTGCATGGTTTGAAAGTAATAAAATATTTACGAAAGAATTTATTTAATGCTATAGGGTTTGAGTCACTTAAAATTCCATAAAATGATAGACAAAATTTCTGAAGTATTCCTCCCCGTGCCTTGAAGTAAAGCGTACGCTAGGCAGAATTCATGATTTTTATTTGACACTAGAGATCTCACATGGACTATTCTCACGTTAAAAAACTCAGTCTTAACTTTACCATTTAAGTGAATCAAACAATATTTAAAAACATTCAGTAATGCACAAGTTTATAAAATATGGCATACTCAACAAAGGACAGGGGTGATCGTAAACAAAAGAAACCGTATTTTGTTTGGTTTGAGCTGCTTGAAATCTTGTGAGCACTGGTAAAATTGCTGTATGTACAACTCCACCGTGATCTGGAAAACACTGCTAGTCACCCTCCACATCTGGCGCTAACAACCTTTCTGAAACCTCTTCCACGAAGATTTTGGAGATTTGCAGTGAGGGCTATGATTGATTTTATATATATATTTATAAACATATATTTATATATATATATGTGTGTGTGTATACATATAAAATGG
>NW_008353143.1:0-358 GCF_000622305.1 Nannospalax galili | reverse complement strand
ACGTCAGATGGTGCAGGTGACACGACCATCTGTACGTCTGAGGGGCCAGGCTACACGACCATCTGCACTTCAGAGGGGGCTGGAGACTCGACCATCTGCACGTAAGAGGTGGCAGGTGACACTAACATCTTTACGGCAGAGGCAAGTGACACGACAATCTGTATGTCAGATGGGACAGGTGACACGACCATTTGCCCGTCAAAGGGGGCATGTGACATGACCATCTTTATGGCAGAGAGGGCGGGTGACACGACACTGTGCATGTCAAAGATGGCAGGTGACACCACCATGTGCAGGTCAAACAGAGCAGGTGACTGACCATGTGCACGTCAGAGAGGGCCGGTGAAATGACCATGTG
>NW_008353142.1:0-259 GCF_000622305.1 Nannospalax galili | reverse complement strand
TCTAGTGTATGTACAACCAGCAAATTTTCAGTTGGCTGTAATGCCAACTACTAGAGGTGGAACAAACATCTGGTACTGTAGACCACGCCAACCTCCTGTGGCAGAGGAGGATATAGGCCCCAGTGGGGAAGCCACTGCAATTGTTTTGTTAGATGGATGTGATGCACTTGCTAAAGCACCATCTAAGCATTTGTGTTTATGCCAATAGGTTGAGTTATTATAGCAGCCACTGTTTAGATGTTCTTGCTTCTTGCTCTTT
>NW_008353141.1:0-575 GCF_000622305.1 Nannospalax galili | reverse complement strand
AGGCACTCTGACCAGTGTGACAATGTGTCCTGTGTGCACACAAAGCCTGATAGCCCCTGTGCTGTGTCATTGAGAGAAGCAAGGTCTGGAGGTGGGCTCCCCCACAACCAACCTATCAAGTCTCTGCCAAAAGTGAGCATAAACACAGGGCTCTGGGAATTGTCACGCCTGAAGACAAGGACACGTTTTCCTAGGCTAGAGCACACTAGGCAAGAGACCGTTAAGGCCTTCCGAGCCACATCTAGAACGTTCCGAGCCACGTTCTGTCTCTAGAACCATTCTCCACTCTCCACCCTGAGCAGGGCCAGCTCTGGCCGAGGCTCATGCAGGGCAGCCAAGAGGGAAGAACACCAAAGGCAAGCCAGGGAGGTGCCATTCTCAAAAGACCAGGGGCATGTGAGAAGATGAACATTCGCCCACTTCCTGCGCTCCAACCTCCAACACGCTCTTCTCTCTGACACTGTAGGAAAAGGAAGGTTCCGTGGCAACATCCAGGTGTGAGGTCTGTGGGCTGGCGTCTACCTCCTCACTACAACACAGGTCTATGCTCCAGGTCCATCTCCTCAGTCTGCTTC
>NW_008353140.1:0-3180 GCF_000622305.1 Nannospalax galili | reverse complement strand
AACATCTCTTGGGTCTATCAATATCATCAACACGACTCAAGTGCACAATCACGGTGTTCTGCAGTGGATACCAGGGGGATATTAAGGAGAGAAGGGTGGGAAAAATAAAGCCACCATGTTGTTGGATGCCCTAAAATCCCTGAAGACATCAGAGCCCTAAACAGTCCCTGCTGGTCAAGATTATGAGTTTGAAAGAACAAGATTTCAAGAAGGCCTGACCAAGATGAATTTGATTTCTCCAATAAGCTTTGTCATAACTGCCAGCAATACCATTGTTAAGCAGCCTGTCCCCAGAGGTGAAGGCTCAGGTGTGAGGGTCATAAGTATATCCTGCTCCAATAAGAACAGGACAGAAAGGGCTTTGGATTGGGCCACAGTACCCCACCCATCACTGATATCTCTTTGTGAACCTGGGGTGACACTGACACTGAGGGGAAGAGACATAATCTCCTTCTTAGACACATGTGCTTTTTTGTCTGTCCTCTTTTATCCTGGTAGTGTTCTTGATCTTTCAGCCTTGATAGGATTCTCAGGAAAGCCTCCAACAGTCTATCTTATGCCCACCTCATGAGAAACCGTAAAAGTCTCCCCTTCTCATGTATTTCATTATAATAATGTCTGAAAATCCTATGCTCTTTCTGGGTTATCCTGTTCATGTTTGGGATCAATGTCTTTACAGGCACAGCAAGAGTCATCATCTTTCCTTTAATGGCCTGTTGAAGAGTACCAAATGTAGCATTATTCTCAACAATGAAAACCTGTAAAAGACACAAATACGTTCAATATGAACCTCAAGTGATAGGATCTACAAGTCACCTATTTCCTAACACAAAACTACCCCAAAGACTATGGCATGTAAATTTTCTAATCTGAGAATAAAATGTTCCAAAATACTCACTACAGAACTCTGTGTGAAATCCCATTATCATATAGGTTGAACTTCCTCAGTCCATGTATATGGAAAGCTCCGAATCTGGACCCTCTGGTTGCTGACTTAATGCCTCATTGGGAATGCTGTGTACTTGAGCCTTGGTGATGAGGGAGAAATGCAGAGTTCATAAAATGCTACATGAAATACCTTCAATCTATATGTATAAAGTGAAATAGAAACATAAACAAACTCTGGGGTTTTTTTTTTTTTTTTTTTTGGTCTTTTTTGAGACAGGGTCTAGCTCCAGCTGTCCTGGAACTCACTATGTGGACCAGGCTGGCCTTGAACTCACAAGGGCTGGGATTAAAGGCATGCACCACCACGCCTGGCAACAAACTCTGTGTTTAAACTTGGATGTCCTCACTGAACAGGTCTTGAACATGACCAGTTCATTACAAAATATTTTGTATTCCCTAGAAAAGCCTGAAATCCAAGCTCTTTTGTCCTCAAGCATTTTGGATAAAGGATACTCATTCTGAATATAGGTGCACTTTCTGTAAGACTTGGTCTGAAGAAAGTAATATTCTGTAAAGATGAAGTCAGTGAGGAACAGTAGACATTGTGACAGGGAGAAAGATGTATCCCTTATTAGTCTCTGTGTCACTGTCTAGTGATTTACCACACCAAACCAATAAAAGTATTATCTTCCTGATTAATATTTTAGAGAAAAACTTATTGATTAAATCACTCAGCCTCAAATCCAGTATAGGACAATGATGGTAGGTCCCTTGTTATATATCTTTTCTAATTTTTGGGCATTTGTGCCTATTTACAAACCACTTTCCTCCACAGTTAATTTCATGCTGACCTATAGAAACCTAAAAGAGTATCAGATAGTGTCTCCAGGCAATCCCATCACCCAGCATCTCTGTCACTGTGGGACCCACTCCAAATGTTCCTGGGCACAGATAACTCCCAGGAATGTAGTCTAAAGAAAACTCTTTCCATGTTCTATTAAGTCACAGTGAGATGGAACCTTTGTAGAGATGAGAGAGCTCAGAGGGATGGCCTTGGCTATGTTCATAGATCTAAAACAGAGCACTTCAGTTCTTGAGATTAGCAGTTTTTCCTTGTCTATTTGTCACTTGAATGTTAGAAATGCCTTATCCCAGGTGACAGCTACTGTCTGGGTAGTCACAAGCAGATGGCTGGTCAACCCAGAATACAGGACCTATCCCATTTCTTTATTTGGGCCAATTCTGAAGACCATCGCAGCTCCAGAGCTCCTTGCTGCAGCCGCTATGGGTTTTAATTTCTGTCCATACGGTGATGAATAAATCTAAAAGGGTTCACTTACAGGGAATGATACATTCAAACCTCAGACTTACTCAGTGAAGATGGTTGAAAAAGAAGAACATGAAGCTGAGAGACAGGCGTCATTCTTGTGTGTAACCCTTTGGCCTGGATCTCTGCCCTGATAGATTTCATTTGTTTTCAAGCACTAAATATCATAAATTATAACTGGGTGGCCGCCCTATTCAAAAATACTACCAGACACAAATTCAATTTTGAAAATATATCTGATATCCCACCAAGTATTCTTGGTCTGCTCCATGTTCAGGAGGACACACTAAGGTTCAGATGGCAGAGTTCATGTCACTAAAATAGCCCAATGAGGTCTCAGATAAGTGGGACCTCAGGGTAACTTAGGTATGAAAAGGCAAATTGTAGATGCTCAAATCTGCTGACGGACAGATAAATTGAGTGAAGGCAAAAGACTGAGCCCTCTGATGGAGGAGACGAGTGAGTTCAATTCTTTAGCAGTGCTTTTTAATAGTCTCAAAACTATAGTCGCAAGCTTGGTGTTTGTGCCAGAAGGCATGAAAGAATTAGTTTCACAAAGAAGAAAGCCCATTCTACAGGTTAACCTTTAAAGTTAATCAGTAGGCTACAAAGAGTATATTAGTCTCTTAAACCATCTATAGATTTTAACAATTTCCAGGAAGGCTAGTCAGCCAGTGATTATGTTTAACCATAAGTAGACATCCTATGACTTGCAGTACCATGACAGACTTATGATGATTTTCTCTGATCTATGACAAAGGCAGCGTTCTGCCAAGCCCAACATTTTTGTTTGCAAGAAATGTTCAGACTTCGTCCCTGAGCGCTCTTAAAACTCCTCCTTGCTGTTCTTCAGCAAGGTGAATCTGGTATTGGGAAGACTCCTTAATCCAAATTACTCCCATCGTCCTGAATTAGAGATGCTTTCGATTTGTGGGTTTACACAATCTCAATAACTTAACTCTTCT
>NW_008353139.1:0-292 GCF_000622305.1 Nannospalax galili | reverse complement strand
TTTTTTACTCTGTTTTCCAAAGACAGTCTTGGTCAGGACTATATTTTTTTTAATATTTTATGTATTTTTTTTAATTTTATGTGTATGTGTGTATTACCTGCATGTGGGTTACTAAACCCATGTCATGCAATGCCTGCAGAGGACAGAAGAGGCTGTCGAATCCCCTGGGACTGGAGTTACAAACAGTTGTTAGCTGCCATGTGGGTGCTGGGATTGGAACCCAGTTCTTCTGAAAGAACAGCCAGCATTCTTAACTGCTGAGCCATCTCTCCAGCCCCCAGGACTATATTTT
>NW_008353138.1:0-982 GCF_000622305.1 Nannospalax galili | reverse complement strand
AAATAACATATCCCCACCAAATACCAATAGTCCTCTAGAGGAGTACAATGCAGGGCATGGAACTCAAAAGAACAGTTATAAACATGATAAAAGAATTCAGTTTATTTAAAGAACACACAAACAAAGAAATCAAAGAACTTAAGGAAGATAGGGATAAACTTCTGAATGAATTCAGAAAAGAGTTAGAAATATTGAAGAATGCTCAGGCTGAAATGAAGAAGGAAGTGAAACACTCAGTAAGCCAATTAGAAATGACAGGAGAATGCCTCACAAATAGGATGAATGAAATGGAAAACAGAATATCAAGACTAGAAGATAAGGTGGACAAACTAGACCACTTAAGCAAAGATTATGAAAACTTTAAGAAAAGACAAGAATGGAATACGCTGGAATTGTGTGACACCATAGAAAGACCAAACTTACGAATCATGGGCATACAGGAAGGTGCAGAATCTCAAGATAATGGTATGGATCAGACCTTCAACAGAATCCTAGAAGAAAATTTCCCCAAATTAAAGAAAGACATGCCTATACAAATACAAGAAGCATAGAAAACACCAAATAGACAGGACCAGAAAAGAAACTTTCCACAGCACATCACAGTAAAAAACACTGATGTACAGAGCAAAGAGACAATACTGAAAGCTGCAAAAGAAAAACAAGTCACATATAAAGGAAAACCCAGAAGGATTAGAGCTGACTTTTCAGTGAAAACTATGAAAGCCAAAAGAGCCTGGACCAAAGTATTCCCAGTTTTAAATGACCACAAATGCCAACCCAGATTACTATACCCAGCCAAAATGTCTATTATAGTTGAAGGAGAAAAAAAAATCTTCCATGACATAAATAGGCTGAAAGAATTCGTGTCCATAAAACCAGCACTTCAGAGAGCTCTTGAAGCAATACAAAAGGCTGAAGAAGGAAATGACTGTAACTAAGGGGTTGCAGAAAGAAATTCAATGAAGGTATAACTGTGGAAATG
>NW_008353137.1:0-460 GCF_000622305.1 Nannospalax galili | reverse complement strand
CAGCTAAGGTTGTGAAACGCTATTGCTAATTTATCGTCTAGCAAACTGAAAACCACGTAATAATTTAAATTCATTTATTTACCCATATCTTGATTATTCCACACCTTCTTCTTTCAGTATTTCATAATTTAGGTCTGAGTCTTTTTCATAAAATGGAGCTTAAATATTTTAATTAATACAGTTTGGCGGCGCTGGGATCGACCCCAGGGGTTTGTACATTCTAGCTTCTGGAACGTTCTCAGTTCCCTTGTTCCTTCTGCTGTTGTTTCCCTCAACCCCCACTTGTTTTTCTTTCTTTGGATACAGGGTCTTGCAGCATTGTGTATGTTGCTTTGAAACTCCTGTTCTCAAGGTATTTTCCTGCCTCAGCTTCTTGAGTGTTTGAGACTGAGCACGTCCCTCCGTGTTCGACTTCCTAAGCATTTTAAATATACACATGTGACATTTATCTCTTTTTAAA
>NW_008353136.1:0-267 GCF_000622305.1 Nannospalax galili | reverse complement strand
CAAACTTAAAGAAAGACATGCCCATACAAATACAAGAAGCATAGAGAACACAAAACAGACAGGACCAGAACAGAATCTCTCCACGGCACATCGTAGTAAAAGCACTACACGCACAAAACAAAGAGAAAATTCTGAAAGCTGCAAAAGAGAAACAACAAGTCACAAATAAAGGAAAACCCATTAGGATCACATCTGACTTTTCAGTGCAAACTATGTAAGCCAGAAGAGACTGGACCAAAGTATTCCCAGTGTTAAATGACCACAGAT
>NW_008353135.1:0-537 GCF_000622305.1 Nannospalax galili | reverse complement strand
CACAGGTTTTCAACAACTGTATCAGAGCCTTTTGTACCTTAGGCTTAGCTTTTAAGTTTCCCATGTTTTTCCTTATGTAAATATATGCTTCATCTTGTCTTTTTTTTTTTCCAGGAGCTTCTCCGTCCCTATAAACCGGGTACTTTAAATTGCTAGCAAACCTTACCTTTTGTTTTTCTTTTACTTATCGTATTACAGTCACACTTTGCACTCTGAACAACAGGAAGGGACCACGAACAAAAACAGCAACAAAAAGAAAACAATGGCGGCAGCAAGGAAAAACACTAAAACAAAAAAACTATCCATGAAGGAAGAAGTGAAAGTGAAAGCGAAAGCAAAAGCGAAAGTGAAAACAAAAGCAAAAGCAAAAGTAAAAGTGAGAATGAGAGGTTCCCCATACGGGCCACCACCTGCCGCTTCCCCGGGCTCTGTCCAGCAGAGCCCAGTAAAAATGACCACCAACGTCCGGTTCAAACTTCTCTCTCTCTTTTTTTTATTGCCCAGTTCCATGCCCTTTTATCTCCTTCTCCCTCCAAT
>NW_008353134.1:0-1071 GCF_000622305.1 Nannospalax galili | reverse complement strand
ATTCACCATACCAAAAAAAAAAAAAGTTAAGTGGAGAGCAATAGTGGAATAAACTCAGTGTTAACTTCTGCTCTCCTCAGACATGTGCATACATGTGCACATGCACCTACACACATCTGCATGTACATATATTACACATGCATACACAGGACACACAAGTCTTTAAAAATCTGAGAGAATTCAAATAAATAAATAGCTTAGTGATGCACCTCCTCAACGGCTTTAAAAAAATTCAAGAAAAAGCCACACTCCAAATCAGTATGTGTAAATAAATAATAAAGGCCAGTGAAGAAATCAATAAAATGGAAAAGATAAACAGGATTGACAAACATCTACACAACTAAAAGAAAAAGAGAGAAATACAAAATAATACAATTAAATAAGAAAATGGAGGTCTCACAACAGTAGCCTAGAAAATTAGAAGTGTTAAGACATAGTTTGAAAACTCTATTTTCCTACAAATTGGAAAGTCTAAAATTAATGAATACACTTATAAACACATGTGAACAATCAAATTAAATCAAGAAGATATAAATAACTTGAACGGATCCTTAACAAGCAATGAGATTGAAACAGTTATGAAAAACCTCTCCACAAAGAGCCCAGGAGGAGATCAATTCACGGACAAATTCTACCAAAACTCTAGGAAACAACAAACACCAGTACTATTCAAAGTATTCCACAAAATAGGGGCTTAACAAACATTAACAGCCATATTTTATGAAGCCAGTGGTGTCACATCACTAAAACCCAAGAAGGACACAACGAAAATCTATACACCAAATTTTTCACATAATCAGAGTTATGAAATTTCTCTATAAAACTCTTACAAACCAAATTCAAGAACACATTATAAAGATCATATATATAGTTAGGTTGGTTTCATTCAAGGGATCCAAACTGGTTCACATTGTATAAATCAATAAATTTAATATGACACATAAGTAGCTTTAAAGGCATAAATTACACGATTCTCAATAAAATTAGAAAAGCCCATTGACAAAGTTCAACATTATAAAAGTCACCAAATAATTTAGGAATAGAAAGATCATTTCTCAACATTATGAAGAC
>NW_008353133.1:0-384 GCF_000622305.1 Nannospalax galili | reverse complement strand
TTTTATTTGACCTCATACATTAAATACAATTATAATGGAAGCTAATATAATTAAGGATACTTATAAACATTTTCTATGTTGCTATATATTTTTGTTGTACTTTTTGATTGCATAATTTTGTTTTGTAAGAGGGTATCATGATTTGTTAATCCAGTGCTGGTGGAATATATGTGTATTTATAATTGTGTGTTTCTATACATTTTGTTATCAATTTTTTTATTTTTCGTGTTTACTTACTTATTTTAATTAATTAATTAATTAATGTGTGTGTGTGTGTGTGTGTGTGTGTGTGTGTGTGCATGCACATGCACATGTGCTCACATGGAGGTCAGGGAACAAATTGGGGGAATTGCTTCTCTCCTTCTACCATGCAGGTCCTTGGGA
>NW_008353131.1:0-335 GCF_000622305.1 Nannospalax galili | reverse complement strand
AGGGATAAGTATCCTACGAGGAGAGCGCCATATCCACAGGAACTGTTCTTTGTTTTTTTTTAAGGAAATCATTCCTATATGTTTCTCTAAACTTGAAAATGCATTCTTCAAAATAAGCAAAGCAAATATATGCAGAGGATGGTTGTCTGATGAGGGGAAGAGAGTCTGCAAGAAGGAACTTATACAGAATACTTCCTTATAGATAGTTCTCCAAAAGTGGGGTTTTGGGAAGCAGCAGAGATGAGGTTTCTGTTTGCAAAGCTAATGCGCTCCTCCCATTGGTGTTGGCTTTGACTTTGAGCAAGTCACTCCAGACATCTAATCCCCAGTGAGTC
>NW_008353130.1:0-271 GCF_000622305.1 Nannospalax galili | reverse complement strand
CATACTCACCTTTAACAAGCAAGTATCACACTCTAAAAACATTCAAAGAGTAGGTATGTATTGTTTTTCCTATTTTATAAATGAGCAAAACAAGACTTAACCAAGTAACTTGACCAAGGCCTCCAGAGCTGGTGATAGAGCTGGAATCTGAACCCAGTCTTAACCAAAGTTAAGAATCCTGCAAGTAGCAAACTGTGGCCTGGAACTCACAGAGATCTGTCTGCTTGGCCTCCTGAGTGCTGGGAATAAAGATGTGCACCACTACACCAGG
>NW_008353129.1:0-423 GCF_000622305.1 Nannospalax galili | reverse complement strand
GTCTCAAAGGAACACACTGGCCAATTTATGCATCCAAAAAGAGGGGGTTGAGAACAGGGATCTGCATTGCAGCGAATAATGGAAACATGGAGACAAGATCCCACTGACTGAACAATGTTCATGTGTGTACAAATAGTGACAAATCAGACACCTCCATGTGTGTAATATTTGATGAAGGGAGCTCTCAAAAAAACAAACCGCCAGCAACAAACAAACAAAAACAAAACAACAAAAAAGAAAGAAAGGAGAAGAAATGAGAGAGTTTTAAAAGTTTATTCCTGAGTTAGAGATATGGTTCACAGTTCAGAAATACTGGCTTCTCCTGCAGATGACCAGGGTTAAGTTGCAGCACCCGCATGGTGCTAAGAACCATGCTTAACACCTGTTCCAAGGGTTCCCAAACTGTGTCCAGCCTCCACAGAC
>NW_008353128.1:0-1188 GCF_000622305.1 Nannospalax galili | reverse complement strand
TGCATGCAAATTAGTATAGCCATCCTGGAAGTCAGCTTGGAGAGTCCTCAATAAATTAGACATAAAGCTACCATATGACCTAACTATCTCACTCCTGGGCCTATATCCAGAGAACTCCATACCCTACTGCAGAGATATTCACACCTCCATGGTTATTGCTTCTCTATTCACTATAGCAAGGAAATGGAACCAACCTAGCTGTTCAAGAGATGAGCTGATAATGAAAATCTGATGTATATGTGTGTATATATATATATAATACACAATATATATAATTGCATATTATTCAGCACTTAAGAAAAATAATCCACAGCAAAATAGATGGACCTAGAATGTATAAAATTGAGTTCACTCAATCACAATAAGCAAAAAAAACAAAACATGTTTTCCCTCATATTCAGCACCTAGTCTATAATGTATACATGCACATTTATAAACAAATGTATGTGTGGGTATACTACAAAATTTATAAAGGAGAGTATGAAAGAGTAATTTTAAAAAACATAGTTTTTGTTTTTTTTATGGTGGATATGTGAATTTAACTTTCTGGACACTGAAGTAGCAAGAACAATTTCTGCATTCCCTAAGAATCTGATACGTGTTGTCACCTTGAGGTAGTGATTGTGAACACTGTGTTTTATTTTCAATTCCATTGTACATCTAATTAAGGATAAAATATATTTATAAAAATATAAGGCTGCACATGGTGGTATACATCTTTAATTCCAGCACACTGTAGCAGAGGCAGTGAATAGATCTCTGTGAGTTCAAGGTCAGCCTTGTCTGCATAGCAAGTTTTAGGTGGGCCAGGGCTACAAAGTAAAACAATAAAAATAAAAATAAATAAATAAACATAATTTTAAAAGGTTAGATAAAAGGAGAAAAGCAAAAACAAAAATGCAATCAAGCATAACAAACAAAGACAAGAGCTGGGTGTGGTGGCACATGCCTTTAATCCCAGCACTTGGGAAGCAGAGGCAGGTGGATCTCTGTGAATTTGAGGCCAACCCGGTCTACATAGTGAGTTCCAGACCAGCTGGGGCTACAGGGAGACCCTGTCTCAAAAAGACAAAAGGAAAAAAAATTCAGTGTTCCAGGGCTGGCGAGATGACTCAGTGGTTAAGAACACTGGCTGCTCTTGCAGGAGACTGGGGTTTGGTTCCTAGCACCCACATGGTGTCTCTAACA
>NW_008353127.1:0-211 GCF_000622305.1 Nannospalax galili | reverse complement strand
GATGCAGGGCCTGGGATGAGGATGGGAAGGAGATGCAGGGCCTGGGATGAGGATGGGAAGGAGACGCAGAGCCTGGTATGAGATGGGAAGGAGATGCAGGGCCTGGGATGAGGATGGGAAGGAGATGCAGGGCCTGGGATGAAGATGGGAAGGAGACGCAGGGCCTGGGATGAGGATGGAAAGGAGATGCGGGGCCTGGGATGAAGATGGG
>NW_008353126.1:3575386-3596448 GCF_000622305.1 Nannospalax galili | reverse complement strand
AGGCAGAAGAGCAGTGAGCAAATGTGAGATGTTCCCCTGCTACAGCGCTAGAGAAGACAAAGAGGAGAGGAAGGAAAAGGACAGAAGGGAGCGATTCTATCCTTGCAGCCTCAGCAGGGCAACAGAAGCCAGACTGTCACACTTCATCCCACCAGTAGAGGATTGTTTAATCCTTTTAATACTTTTAACCATAATCACCCAGTAAATAAAACAAGCAGCTTTAATTTAGAACACATTAAGTTAACAGCAAGCACCACACCAGCTGACAAGGCCTGCCCTAGCTGTTCAGAACAGGTATACAGTTGCTTCTTGGAGTGAGGGCCTCTGGGTTAAGGGCCTTGCCACCTGGGGGAAAGGAGTGGAAGGGGATGATGCCCTGGTCATCTGACAAGTCCTCAACTACTCTCACCACCCCCCATCACCAAAGGAAAGTTCTGAAGAGTAAGGGCATGAGGGAAGACAGGTAAGCATCCTGGGGGATGCTCATGAAGCACGGGTGCTGTTAGCTAGTGGGCCAGGGCCCTCCTGCACTCAGGGCAGCGGAGCTCCTCCTCCACTGAGTAGAGAGCTGGGAGAAATGGGATGGCCAGGGAAGCTGACAGCAGAGGACCTGTAGCTCCCAAAATTAAGCCACCACGCCTGCCAGGGCAAGGCAGGATCAGTGCCCCGTGTACAGTACCTCCCACAGATACGGTTCCCACATCTGAAGTGGAGATCACTCAAGCAAGACCAGGTGGCAAGCTGCAAGGGAAGGGCATGACCCTGGGGAAGCTGCCGGGCATAGTGCTGGGCCCCGAGCCAGGACCAAGGAGAGCACGAACTTTCCCATCCACACTCCCAGTCTGGGAGTCAAACCCAACAGCCCAGGAGACCCATCAGCCACTGTCAAACAGCCTTATCAAACCAGTTTACTTTGAACAGGAAGAAAATGACCAACCAGGGTCACCAGGCCAAATCCCTTTCTTTATTCCCTTTCCTAAAACCCCAGGGGCAGGGCTGGAGACAGCTTGCATGCCAGGGGGCAGGAGAGAACAAGCACACTCTGCAGCCCCAGCTGGAGGGCCGCAGTGCGGTGACATGGCGCCCTCCAGTGGTCACCTCCAGGTAGTGGCCACCTCTCCAGACAGTGGCCCTTCTCTGCCCTGGCTCAGGAGCATCAGAGAAGCTTGATGAGGTGGGCTAGAGCTCCTTCTACCCCAGGCCTAGTAAATCCCATGAAAACTCTAGGCGCTAGTGTTCCACAGAGGTCTCGGGGACACATCCTGAGCCCCAGATCCCTGAGTACCAACCCGGGCACAGGGCAGCTGGACTGCTACCCAGAATATATACTGTCTCCCAGAGATCAGTTAAGGCCTCTAGCCATCCAGGAGAGCCAGGGAGGGGACGATGAGGTCCAGCTGGGATGGAGGGAAGTCAGAGGTGGGGCAAAGTTCAGCGGAAATGTGTGAGAGGCCAGGCGCAGCATGTGATTGTGCTGTCCTTTCTGGGCACTCACAGCAAGGTTGTTCAATGTACTTACTTGGGGTGGCCTGCTGAAGGATGACATAGATTGCAAGGTGGGCTACAAGCTCACACCCACAGTCCCTAGCAGCTGCTGGCTTCTCCTGGTCTGGGAGCTCAGTCAGCGCCCATCCCTCCTTCACTAGCCAGTGAAATAAAAGGGAAATGCTTTTGTCAACTCCAAAGTGCTGAACAAATGTTACTATTACTCTTGTAATCAGGTCACAGCAGCAACACTCCCTGGCTAACTTCAAGCCTGCTATTAATACTACAGGCAGCAGAAATCCTCAAACCATGGTCTTCAAAATAGGCACATTTCCAAAATGTTGCAGGTAGAGAGAGGAGAGTTGAAGTGATTAGGGTTTTGTTTGTAAAATGCAATCTTTGTGTTATGGTTGGGATAGGAAATGTCCCTCCAAACTCATTTGCTGAAGGATTGATCCCCGGCACACTGTTCCGAAGCAATGCTTTGAGGAGGTAACTGGATCACTGGGGCTCTGACCTAACCACTGGATTAACTTTTTGATGGACTCAAAATCTGATAGTGTCATTAGGAGGTGGTGGAAACTACAGGGCGGGGAAGGCGATGAAGAGGGAGGTCTCTGGGGCCTGTCTCTGAAGGGATTGTCTTGCCCCTGTCCCCTGTGAGCAGCCTCCTCTACCATACACTCCCATCACCATGATGCTCTACCTCACCTCAGACCCAACCAACCTTGGACAGAGACCTCTAACACTGAGAGCTGGGTTAAATGCCTCCTCCCTTGTTTTTGTTTCCAGTATTTTGACACAAAAGTGACTGACAGAAAACTGGCACTGAACAGTAGGGTGGTGGTTGTGGCTGTATCTCACCAAGTGGTTCACAAGTCTTTGGAGCTGGTTTATTAGAGAAATTTGAGAATGTCTGAGAGAAATCCTAGAATGCTGTGAACAAGGCTTACTGGGTAATTCTGTGTGAGCTTAGAACAGATGCCAATAGAAAGTCAGACAGTAAAGACTGCCCCTGAGGCTTTAGACAGAAATGAGGGCTTCCTCAGTAACTGTGTGAGACGCCATTCATATTACATTGTGGAAGAGAACTGGTCTACATCTTGTCCATGCCAAGATTTTGTGTGACGCTGAGCTAAAAATAAAAAATAAATAAAAGTGGCAGATTGATTAAGTTAATGGAGGAAATTTCAAGGCAGCACAGCATTCAAGCTATGGGATGAGTATTGCTGGCTGTATTTTACAGTGTCAACTGGAGTAAACAACAGGTTTCCTTTTTGGAAAACTTGTCATTTTCCCAGAAAAGGAGCATATTTATAGATGGGCCAACGTGGGTATGGTTGCTGGAGAAATGAGCACCATCAAAGAGAAGCAACGTGCTTTATCAGGACAACGGAAAGATGTCTTAAGAGACCCTTGGGAATTACCAGACCCTACACTGTGAGCTCAGTGCTGTAAAGGATTTTGAGGCGACTTCCAGGTTGCCCTGCACACAAAGGATGGCCTAGTGAAGTGTTTCCCCATGTCAGCCATCCAGGTACTCAAGAGGCCTTGTAGTTGTCAAAGGGGTCCAGCTCCCTTCATCTCCAGCTGAAGAGAGATGTTAGCACCATCTCAGGCTGATTCTGTAGACATACAGAATGCAAAAATCCTGGGGCTGTGGAGGCTTCCTCCCAGACTTCAAAGGAAGGCCAAGGAGGCAATACAACGTGTGGTAGGGTCAACACTCCAGCAGGCAGCCCGAGAGGATCCATGAAACTGTAAGCTCACATGGAAAAACAAAGAAGATGCGGGGAAAGCCATGGGCAACAAGCAGAGCCAGGTCAGAAGAGCGATCATGTGGGCTGTACAGTTGTTAGGAACAGGGCTTCCCAGGCCTTTTAGCTCTCACTTCATGCCATGTGCCCCAGATACCAAAAATGAGACTACAAGATGTTCCCCCTACAGGCTTTGGCCTTGCTTTGGTCCCATCCCTCTCTCTTCTACGTCCCTAGTCCTCCCTTTTGAGACAGAAATGTTTGCCTTACTCCACTGTATGTATGTTACAAGCATGTAACTTGCTTTTTGAACTTTACAGGGCTCAAAGCTAAGAATTTGTCTTGAAAGTCAAATCAGTCTTTGAACTTAGTGTTTTGTTTTTAGCAGTGCTGAAAATTGATACTACAGGACTCTCAGTGACGGACTAGAATGCATTTCTCATTATGAGAAAAAGAAATAAGGCTTTGTGGGTGAAGAATGGAATGTTATGGTTTAGATAGGAAATGCCTTCCCAAAAAGCTGGGGGAGAGTGTGCCTGTAATCTCAGCACTCTGGAGGTGGAGGCAAGAGGTTAGGTTCAAGGCCATCCTCACTATATAGTAAATCTGAGATCAGCCTGGGCTACATGAGACTGAAAGAAAGGAAGGAAATTAACCCCCACCCCTTCAATGGGTTGTTCATAGGTGGCACAGAGCTGTTGGGAAGTAATTCAATCATGAGGACATGAGAGTTTTGACCTAATCAATGGAATAATCCATAATCTGATAGCATTGCTGGGAGGTGGTAAAAACTAGGAGATGGGCCTAGTTGGAAGTGGATCCCTAGGAACACATCCTGGAGGGGTACGTCTTCACCCTGGTTCCTTCCTTTCTTTCTGTTTCTTAGATACCATGAAGTGAACAACTATGTCCCACCACCCCCTCTACACCATGAAGCCCTGCCTCTACACAAGCCGATGGCAATGGGGCCAAACAACCATGGGCTAAAATAAAGCTTTCCTCCTTTATTTCTCCTGAGATATTTTGCCACAGCAATGGAACAGCTAATGAACATGATGAGTGTACAATAGTGCCGAATACATTGACAAACCTGTCCTTACCAGTATGCAACCATCTCAGCATTAATCACCAGAAAAATGCGAATCAAACAAAATCATAGTCATCAAATGACTATGATCAAAAACACAAGCACTGGTGAGAGTGCGGAGGAACTGGAACCCTTACACGCTGCTGGTAGGAGCGTGCAGTGCTACAGCTACTTTGAAAATGATCTGGCAATTCCTCAGGTTAGGCAGCTAACAGCCAGCCACTCTACTCCCAGGTTATACGGAAGAGCTCCGAAAACATACGTCCACTCAAAAACTTACAAATTTTCACAGCAGGCTTATTCATAACAGCCAAAAAGTGAAAACAACCCAAAAATCCTATCAACTGATGATTGCATACTATAGTATATTCATACCAGGAAATAGTCTGAAAAGGAATAAAGTACTGATGTGTGAAAATTAAAGTTATGCTAAGTGAAAGAACCCAAACATTAAAAAAAATCCATTTATTGCAACTATTTTTTAGTCTATTTATACTAAATATTCAAATTAAAATTGTGTGTGATGCATGTGGGAGGCGCAGCATGTGCGCCACGGTGCATAGGTAGATCAGAGGACAACTTTGTGTAGTCAGCTCTCTCCTTCTATCTTCATGTGGGTTCCAGGAATTGAACTCAGGTTGTCAGGCTTGTGTGACAAGTGCCTTTACCTGGTGAGCTATCTTGTTGGCTCCAAATTAGAAAATTTATAAAAACACAGCAGATCAGCTCCTGGAAGTCGGAGAGGGAAGGAGGATGGGGACTGAGTGCCAGTGAGCACAGGGTTTCTTTCTGAGACGATGGGAATGTACTAAAACACTACTAAATCACTATTTTAAAAAATATTGTATTATTTTTATTTTATGTGTATGAGTGTATTGCCTGCATGTAGATAAGTGCACCCATGTCATGCAATGCCCACAGAGGACAGAAGAGGGCGTCAGATCCCTTGGAACTGGAGTTATGGACAGTTGTCACCTGCCATGTGGGTGCTGGGTTTCAAACCCAGGTCTTCTGCAAGAACAACCAATGTTCTTAACCACTGAGCCATCTCTCCAGCCCCTAAGTCACTATTTTACGGCAGCAAATTATATGATATGTACAATATATCTCATTCTTTAGTTGTAAAAAAATTACCTTTTACAAAATGGCTTGTGGAAACAGAAAACAATCAAGAAAGAAGTTGCAAAGAAATATCAAAGCCAGGAAGGACATTTGCACTTGTCCAATGAGACTTGCCCAGAATCTACAAATCGTATATCATCTATATAATATTTCTACCTATGTGATGAGTTTTTGAAGATTTTTAAAAAATGTATTCGTCTGAATGTGTTTGTTTGAATACACACACACACACGTTTGTCAGGTACATGGCTGGTACCTACGGAGCTCCTGGAACTGGAATTACAGAAAGTTTAGAGCCACCATGTGGATGCTGGAAATGGAATCCAGGTCCTCTGCAAGACCAGCAAGTATTCTCTTTTAATTTTTAAAATCTATCTATTTTTATTTTATGTATATGAGTATTTTGCCTGCATGTAAGTAAATCACATGCATGCGATGCCCATGGAGACCTGAAGAGAGCATTGGATCCCTTAGAACTGGAGTTACAGATAGCTGCCATATCAGTGCTGGGAACCTAACCTGGATCCTCTGGAAGAGCAGCCAGTGCTTAACTGCTGAGCCATCTCTCCAGCCTCCACAGCCAGTGTTCTTAACCACTGAGCCATCTCCAGCACCAAGCTTTGCATGAGAATTTCAGCACGTAGTTGATGAATTATCTGGGGTTTGTTGTAATTTGTATTAGTTACTTTATGTGCTGTTATAACAAAGTATCTGACAAAAGCAACTTAAGGAACAGTTTATTTTGGCTCATAGTTTGAGGGTACAGTCGGCAGGGAAAACACAGAGGCCGGAATGTGAGGCAGCTTGCAGCACCATATCTGCAGTCAGGAAGCAGGGAAATGAATGCTTGTGCTTGGCTCACTTTCCCCTTTCTATGCTTTCTCCTTTGTATTCCATCCAGGACCATGGCTCTGAGATGGTGCGGTGTACACTCAGGATGGGTCTTCCCTGCTTAGTCAAACCTTTCTGGAAACACCCTCAGACACGCCCAGAGGTGTGTTTCCATAGTGATTCAAAATCCCAGCACACACGCAATGAAGATTAAGCATCACACCTTTGATAGGATACTATACAAAGCTACTCCCTATAGCTCCATGATTATAAAATCTACCACGAAAGGTGTACCTTGGAACAAAAGCTACTCCAGATACTTTCATGAGTGTATCTCAATTTAAGAGTGCCCCTGCTGCTGCATTTGAGACAAGATGCACTGTTCTCTAAATACCATGAAATGCCAGGCCTGTGTCAGAGAATCTCTTGCTTCAGGACACACTTTTCTGACCAGTTCCAAGACTGTCCTAAAGTCAAATGTTTCACTTGGGTGCAAGGTGCCTGCTGCTATGACAAGCCTGAGCAGCAGCTGCAGTCCCCGTGTCACCTGTTTGTCATTAGCTTCATTGATTCAACAGTCAGAATCAGGTCATCACGCTTGGGTTTCTCTCCAGCCCCAAACAGAAGATTTCTTCAAGCCAGTCAGATTTTAAGGTTTTTCGTTCATTTTCAGCACTGAGGATCAAACCTGGGGCCTGCAGCAAGTGCTTTACCACTGAGGTACGGCCCTCAGTCCAAGCCGCTCAGGTTTGTTCTTATAATAAAAGGAACTCCAGGACTCACACGCAACCCTGGGTCATTCCTAGTGGCTCCTCAGCACCTGCTAAGGATAGGCTGTGCTGTGAAGAACAGAGAGCACTGCAATCTATTCCAGGATGATTTGCTTTTAGTCCACTTGGCAGGTGGCCCATTACTGATATTTACTGGGAGGCTGGACTATCCAGGGACTGAGCTGAGCCCACACTGGTGATGAGGAAGAGAACACCTCCACCACTGATTGTGCATGAAAGTGGCTCTACTAGATTTCTTGCTCCCCACCTCACAGCTCCTTCTCCATCATGTCCACCAACTCCTACCCTCCTACCGAAGGCAAGAAGGGAAGCTCAGCTCATTGGTGAGTCTGGAAGGCACGCCTGTCTGGCCCCTGCCTCTCTCCTCTTTTCCTGCCCATCCCTGCAGGAAAGTTAGTGGTTGTGCAGAGATACCTGTCCCTCCAGAGTCTACCCTGTTCTCAAGTTACATGTTAGGGAGCTGCTTGCCTACTGCATCAATCACTTCCAATTTAGATATGGAGATGGCACTGAAGGGAGTTCCTAACACCTTGCAGATGAAGGAGGTCAGAAAGGTCAACCCTGCCTTCTGGGGATATTCCAATAGGGAGGGAAAAGCTGCAAGCAAGTCCACCAGTCAGTAACTTTCTCAAACATGTAGGCACATTCCCATCTCGGGCCTCTATCCTGCAGTCCTCTCTACAGAAGTCATTCTTCCAGGGAGCTCCTTTCCTCCTCCCTTCAATCTCTACGCCAACACCTCCTTACCAGTGGATCTTCCCTAGCCACCTACACAAAACAGCCAACCTGCCACCCTGGATACCCACACTCCCTACCTCCTTATCCTGCTTTGCTTTTCTCCATAGAAGTTATGTTTACTTGCTTATTTGTTCAAAGTCCATCCCACATACCATCATTAAGACCCCAAGTACAAGCTTCAGGAGGGACTGTCCTGTTCCTGCTGTTCATGGGGACTTAGAATCATGTCTGGCCCATCATAAACACTCAGCACCTACTGAATGGACAAATACAGATGGGCAAAAGACTATGTGCCAGGAGGTGATGTGAAAGATGGGGGCTGCTTCAGAAGAGGGGCTCAGAACATAGTATTTGAGCTGATAGCATGGTGACAACACAGGAGAGTATCACAAGGACCAGGCCCACCAGGGTGCCAACAGTGGCTAGGTGGGCCCAGCAAGGCCTCTGCACAGAGAACTGCCTAGTCTGCTCATTGTACATATTTTCCCAGAAGTCAGCAGAGGAGAGACACTTTTACGAATCAGAGAAGCACCAGGCTAAAAGTCAGAGAAGCACCAGGCTAAACACACAGCCACACAGATGTGCTGCCTCTAACTTTGGCAGTCATCCTGGACCAAGAAGACCAGGGTGCTCCCTAGGGAGGGTGAGACGTCAAGTTGGAAGAAACCTAACAACCTCATAAAGTTCTCATGCTAGTCAGAAATGCTTCCCTCTAGACTGTTTAGATGAAAGCTCAACCCAAACTTGTATAAGCCAGCTTCCTGTCAAACTTTCCTAGTATAGTCTGTCAAACCTGATATAGAAAGGAAGACTGACAGCATAAATGCAATCTTAGCCAGGCAGGGTGGTGTGCACTTACAATCCCAACACCAGGAGGCTGAGGCAGAAGGGCTGCGAGTTCCAGGCCAGCCTGGGCTACATAGTGAAACCCTGCAGAGGTGGGGGTGGAGGGTCTTGACCTAAGTTCTACAAGTATGGGATTCCACTCGACATAACGAACAGCAGGTGACTCAGAAGCAGAGTGTGCAAAGCTCAGTGAGAAGAGGCAGCCTTCTCACAGACCTAGGATCATAGGCTGGAGGAAGGAAAGGAGGCCAGATGCCAGGGGTCAAGGATGCTAGATGATGTAGGACAACAGGAAGTCAGGAGTCATGGGAGGCTTCAATAGGATATGGTAAAAGCAGCATCTTAGCAAGGTGACAACTGCCACCCTCCACAGGTCAGCAGAAACAGAAAAGTCTGGATGAGAGCTGGCAATCAACTGCTAGGGAATGCTAGGCCCCATGCTCCCCTGAGCAGGCAGCAGGACCAGGGTCCCGAGCTCTGAGAGGTCAGCAGAGGAACACCAAGCACTCTCAGGGCTGCCGGAACCACTCTATTCAAATGCCTATTTCCAGGCACCACCCAGGAGAGTCCAGACCATAGGTGGATGCAGAACCTAGGCCTCTATATTCTTAGTAAGTCCCATGTGTTTCTAAGAATTCCACGATGGACTATATAAACAGCTCCAATACTTGTGTCTACAACATAGAAGGTTCAGATATTTATTGAACAAGTACTTCCACAATAGCAGTCAAAACAGAATTTTTCCATTTAAGTGAATATTTTTATCTAATGTAATTAACCTAAATATATCCCAAGGTCACTAGTTATCTGGACTATTTCTGGAGTTTAATCACTTGAAGATATCCTGGGAAGGCACCTCTGGGCATGGACACAGGTGCATCTTGCAGATATACTGGGGTCCCAGGGTCCCCTCTGGGATAAGCCCCAGGCTGTCTCCAGATGGCTGGATGATCAGGAGCTACCTCCCTCCTCCCTCCCATTCCAACATACCTCAAGTCAATCTTCCCTGGGAGTAACTGTCCCCTGGACTTTAATTGACAAGAGAGAGGTGCTCTTTAAAGAGAAAACACAGCACAGAGGAAAAAACAGAGGCCCAAACACTGTTCCACCCAAGGTCAGTCACTCCCCAGGTGGCCTGGGTGAGTTTCTTCACCTGTTATGCTGTCTATTCCTGAAGAACCCTTCCAGTTCTGATTGGACCTAGTGAGAATTTCTGGTTTCCTTCTTCCTCATCAATCCTGAAAGGAATAATGCCCTGTGTAGAAGACACTCTCATATATAAGGCATGGTACCAGGTGCTAGGGACTAGGCATTTAGGAGATGTCAGGCTTAATAAGTTTATAGTCAGGGCTGGGGGTGTGGTTCAATGGTAGAGCAATTGCCTAACACTTGAACTGAGGCCCAAAACCCCAACACCAGTTAAGGATGGGGCGCGAAGAAATTCCAGACAGCATGGAAGGCATGAGTAAGCCATTGGTGGGATAGAGAGATGTTTGCCAAACCTGAGGAAGAATTAAATCACAAGAAGGCAAGCCTTTCAGAACCACACATTGAAAGAAAAAAAAAGAACACCTTTTATCACAGAGATAGAGTCACAAGATATGAACTTGTAAGCAACGAGAGCAATGTGTTCCCAGGACTGGCAAACCTTTACCATGCGCGTTGCTAACTGGCCACAATCACCGACCCACTCCTCAAATGGGGAGGTGGCAGTTCCTTCAGGTCATCTGCAGCTGCCTCTAGGCCTTACATGAGGGCCGTGACTGTCAGAGATGGACCCCCATGTGCCAAGCATGGAACCACAGGTAGAGGTGATGGGACATGACAACACCAGGAAGGTACGAAGAGGAGAACATACTTTTCAGCTGCGGGTTCCTTGAATGCCTCCACAGAGCTAGTGGTATTGGAAGAGGGGTAAGACTTGGCATGCAGAAAGGAGCCCAACAATGGGAATGACATAGGCACACAGGCTGGAAAGCAGTGCTGCCGCTGGGGAGACACGGGACAGATCTGGCAATGGTGTAGAGCAGCCCAGGCAACTACCTCAGCAGGTAGAGAAACCATGCTGGTCTTCACAGTGAAGTGGTCAAAATCTAGTCAAAGGTCTGCCTAGACTCACCCTATGGCCAAAGGCCTAGGGCCTTCTCCCCTGAATTAGTCAAGTTCTCAAGTGTTAGGGTCCTAAGGATCAAGCAGGATCAGGCTACCTTACCTCTGGAGACTGCAATTAAGCAAAGAAGGATGGGCTCCAGAACAAAACCCCTAGGTCAGATGGTGAGAAATGAGGTGCCGCCCAACCCTACAGCATGAAATCCTGGCCCAAGTACCCTTTCCTGACCATGGTGGTTGTCTTGATGGGTTCATCTGTCCTGTGCAGGAGACACATCTTCAATGCTATGGGGGAAAGTAGGAATGGAAAGCTATGGTGGGTTAGGCATGGGCTATCCATAGTATGTAGGAAACAAAAGCAGAAGAGAGTGGCCAAGAGCCTCAGAGGGAAGGACACTCTGGACAGAGAAGATAGTTTGAGCAAGACCACAATCAATATAGTTAGGAAGCTGGGTGTGGTGACACAAGTAATACTCAGGAAGCTGAGGCAGGAGACTTGCCATAAGTTTGAGGCCATCTTGGGCTACATGGTGAGTTTAAGCAACAGAATGAGATCCTGTCTCAAAAACAAACAAAACAATACAAGAAGAAGATAAAGTGTTCAGCCACGGACACATGCACCTATAATCCTAGCACCCTGGAGATAGAGGCAGGAAGAGTCTGAGCTTTGAGGCTAGCCTGGGTGACATAACAAAGTTTCCAAAAATTAAAAAGTAACAGGTGCATGTATAGGAAAGAGAGGTGAAGCCACAGAAGAAAGCCAGGCTCACAACAGAGCACCACCAAGAAACTGGAACTCGACTCTGTAGACAACACAGCACTTCCACAAACCCCTAAATCCTACATCATTCTGATAGTCACTAAGCTTAGGACATACACAGGGAGCACTGCTGTCCTCTCACTGCCCTTCCCCCACTAGCATCAGATTCCATCTTTTAAGAGCTCCCACTCCTCCTTTCCAATAATCAGACTTTGCATCCCTTTTGTACAACCAACGGGTCAAAGGAGGCCAAACACTAGGTCAGGAACCCAATCCTGGACAAGAGGCAGGTGATAAGGCCAGAAGATGGAAGAGGTGGGAGCTGCTAGGGAGGCAGGCTGGTCTGTCCCAGGACAGAACTGTAGTCTCCTCAGATCATATTGGTACCTCTTAGAGCTTTCTCTTCCTCAGGAGGAGGAACCTACCGCTTACCTAATGGATTCAGGGTCCTAAAGGGCAGGAGGAACACGGGGGACCATGGGGGACAAATGATGGTTCCCACTGAGGACCAGATCTGATTGCAATACTTAAACGGTATTGAGAAATTGCAATACAACCTCTTCGACACTTCGGGAGCGCTGTCTACCAGATCTGGCTCAGGAGCACTACGGGTGCCTTCAAAATGAACAGCTCCACCCTCAGAAGCCAAACAATATTAAAAGGAGTGTAGGCTCTGAAGGCGTTTATGAACTCTGAGGCATG
This sequence comes from Nannospalax galili, assembly GCF_000622305.1. Taxonomy (NCBI): domain Eukaryota; kingdom Metazoa; phylum Chordata; class Mammalia; order Rodentia; family Spalacidae; genus Nannospalax; species Nannospalax galili. The sequence goes on along the minus strand of NW_008353126.1, from coordinate 3,584,220 downwards.
CTGATCCTTCTCCAGGAGGCATAGCTGAAAGAAGCAGGGGATGAACTAGTCAACACTGCAGGTCCACTTCTGCTCCAGCAGAGCCAGGCTGACTCCAGGACACACCCCCGGACCAGATCTCCAGCACTCTGAAAGCACACGCAGGGCAGGGCGGAGGAAATTAGGCTACAAGCGATGGACAACCAAGCGCTCACAGGAGTCTGCTGGGACTGCGCAGAGATACCACGTGGGCCAACGTCCAGGAGCCCACAGCTAGGACACCGCTCACCTTGCACGTGAAGCCGGAGGCCGGCGGCAGGAACTCCCGCAGCAAGGCCTTGGCCACCTCGCGGCTGGCCTCCTCACTCACGAAGTGTAGGTTAAGCACCTCGTGCGCCTCGAACTTGGCGAGGCGCAGCAGCGAGCGCAGCGCCAAGCGGGCCTTGGCCTGCAGGGCCGCGTTGTGCTCCGCCTTGGTGAACATCATCAGCAGGTGATAGTCCAGCGGCCCGGCCCCGACACCCTCCAGGCTCTTGGCCTTGACGCCCGAGGCCGGAGCCACGGAGCCCCAGGCCAGCTCCGGCGCGAGCGCTGAGGGTGCTGCGTTGACCCCGGCGCGGGCCTCCTTCAGCCTCTTGGTGGCGCTGGAGAAGGTCTCACGGCCCGAGCCCAGGTAGTAGAAGGCGCACACCGCCAGCGCCGCGGCCAGCAGCAGCGCGCAGTAGTGGGAGCGCACAGCACCCAGGCGCGCCATGGCCCGAGCGCACGCGGGCCGGCCTCGAAGAAGGCCCATGCGCCGCAGCCGCCCGCCCAGCTGCCAGGACCACGAAGACCCGCACTCCACGGACCCCTACTCCAGAGCGAGCCGGAGGCCGCCATTGCGGGGGCGGAGCCACGCTTCCCAGAGCCAATCGCGGGCACGGATGCCTGGGAGGCGGGGCCAACGCAGGCCCGGCGTCCGGCGACCGCTGGGTCCTAAATTACGAGGGATTAGACGCGATGCTTTTTGGGCTTTCCAGCTGCCATGGAGGGAAGAGCAGGCTGAGACTCCAGCCTGGAGAATGCGCGCCAGGCAGTCCTGGGAATCCGCGCTATACCAGGCCTACCCAAGAGGCTAGAAAGCAAAGCTGAGGCTGAAATAGTTGAGGCACACCAAGTAGGCCCTTCAATTATGTAAAGATATGCTGGACTCCAGATCATTTTCTCTCTCCCCATTTTCCCTTACTTTTTAGAAGCTTTAGCTGCCAAATCCTTCACCTCTTGGGAGACTAGCTAAGGGCCAAGGAACTTAAACTAGAAAGTTCCTTCCTGTTTCACACAGAAGCTTATGACACCCCACGTGGAAATGTACACCATCCACTTCACATTTCAGGGACAACTCAGAGAATGTGTATGACCAGCAAGCAGAGGGACCTTGCTGTTCAAAACATCTTAACCATGCAGAAGGCCCCTGAGAATCAATTTGTTTTATATTTTTAAACAGGCTTTAGTCACTTAATGAAAAGCCTGCCCTGTCTATCCCAAGGGAGTTTTGAAAAGTCTCAACTGGGGCACATTGAGGGGACTCACCCAAGGTCACAGTGCTAACCTGTGGCAGTTTAAACCCTAAACACTCAGACATTGCCAGTAAGTAGAAATTCATTAACTTCAAGTTTTGGTGGTATACTAAGAGGTTTGTTTTGGAGGGTTTTTGTTTTGGCTTATGCTTCACATCCAATTTTAATTCTATGATTTACACTTTTATAATCAAATTGTCTTATTGTCTGCATAATGCAGTTTAAGTGCCTGGATGTTTTGGCCATTCATAGCCCTGTCAGTCATGGCCTTGCTCCTTGCCCTTGGCATCCTGAATCCCAAGTCCAGGATGCCACACTAGAGGCCAAGGATTATTTTGGCTAGCCTGGGTTTTTTGTGTTTCCATATGAAATTTGAGATTGTTTTTTTCAGTTTCTGTGAAGAATTGTATTGGAATTTTAATGCGGATTTTATTGACTCTGTAAATTGCTTCTGGTAGGATAGCCATTTTCACAATATTAATCTTACCAATCCATGATCATGGGAGTTCTTTCCATCTTCTAGTAGCTTCAATTCCTTTCTTCAATGTCTTAAAGTTTTTATTGTACAAATCCTTTACTTCCTTTGTTAGATTTATGCCAAGATATGGTATAGATTTTGAGCTCTTATGAATGGGATCGTTTCCCCAATTTCTTCTCCATATGTTTTGTAGTTGGTTTACAGGACAACTACTAATTTTGGGGTTGTTAATTTCATATCCTGCTACTTTGCTGAATGAATTTATCTGCTCTAGGAGTTTTCTTGTGGAGTCTTTAGGGTCTTTTATGTATGGAGTCATATCATCCTGCCACTGGATCTTTGCGACTAGAGTGTGGCAAAGATCTGGGATGGGATGGGATTCCCATGACCCCAGGAAGTCTGAGAGCTAATATGATGGAGTGCTATCAGGTCTCAGGGATGGAGCTTAGGATAGCAAGTCTGGGACAGGGAAGGATCCTGGAGAACTAAGCTGGATTGAGAGCTGAGATGGTGAGAGTGAGTGTTTCATCCTACCAAGACTGGAGGGGTGCACAGAACCCCTGTGACCCAAGGAAGTCTGAAAGCTAAGATGGCAGGGCACTAGGGAGTGTCCTCTACTAAGAGTTCTTAAGTAAACATGTATAGGTGGTCTGCATGCTTGAAAGAGATGGAGGGGAAAACTCACACACACAAATCCTCCCAGCAGTCTATGTGAGGCTATCATCATTCTTCTGTGTGGGTGAAGCCTACATTTTCCAGCATCGCAATCATTTTAAGGTCTGTCCTTTTCAGTTGAAGCAATGCTTCTGAAAAACATCAATCCTCTGAAACATGCCTGATAAGCTCAACATAGAACTATTTACCGTGGGAGGGCAGAATGACCACAGCTGGTTATCTGATGCCCATAACTCCATGAGATACTATTTACAACAGAGGAAACCAACATTCAAAAAAGCACCCAAATCAAGGTGACCAGTAAGTAAATGCAGCCAGGATTCCAGCCCCAGGCTCACCACACCCAAAGCACAAATTAAATTCAGTAAGCAATAATTGAAGCTTTGAATTGTATGTATTTTGCCAAAACCTCTGTATGATCCTGGCTAAGAGACAGGGAGTGGACAGTCTACTCTTATACATCAAGCAAGTTAGTCACTCTGAACACAAGCATTCCCAGATATAAAACTAGGCAATACTACTATCATAGTTATAAAAACAATATTTTAAGTGCCTAACACTGAATGTATTCCAAAGACACAAAATTTGTCAAAATAAGTATAAATATCCAACAAATATAAAAATACTTTAGCAAACATAAGTTTTCTGGGTTATTTATAAATATTAAACCCAAAATCTCAAATAATTAAGTGTCTAAATAATATGCTTCTGCAATTGTGCCGTTTAGTCATCACCCCCTCACATGTACAACATTAAGAAGGTGTTGGGGGGGGGTTGTTGTGTTTACGCCTACAACTTATTTTAGATTTTTTTCAAATAAAGCTTTATTTTCAGACATCTGCCATGTCACCAGTCCTTGAATTCATGCATAAGAAACAACTAGTTAAATTTTACCTAGGAAGTCAGAAACTACCCAAATACTTTGCTTACAATATTCCCACTACTTAATGCAACATGTGATGCACCAACTGAGCCTTACAAATACACCTACTGTGAAACCAGCATTTTCTTTCTTTCTTTTTTTCAGCATTTTCAATTCTAGGAATTCATCCTAAGAAAATAACATGTATCTGCCAGTTCTGGCTTTGTTCCCAGTTCTTTGACCATAGAGGAAAATTAATGTTACAGCTTCCTAAGTATACTGCAGAGCAAAAAACAACAACAAAAAACCACCAATAACAACAGTCAAAAAACCCAGTGGATTCATTGTAGCCACTCAGTTATTCAACTGATACTGAGTACCTCTAATACCAAGCACAGGTGCACCTAGAATACAGCAGTGAAAAAGCAAAACCCCAGCTCTCATATATCATTCATTCCAGCCGGGGAAAATGACAAGTGAAACTACTGTCTCCATTTTCAGCCTCAAATAAGTATGTCTGGGTATATCATCATATGCCTAAGGAGGCAAAGATCCTGATACCCACAAAACCCTGAAATTAGTTTAACTTTGGCCAAAATCTCTTGATTTAAGACCAGAGATTAGGCAATTGGTTTTTCATATTGTGTAATTTCTGTGTTTCAGATTTTGGCTTATGTGACCACAAGGATGGTCTTGAACAACTCCCCATCTACTATGTGGGCTAGTACCATCCACAGTAATTCCATGAATGCCACCTATATATACCTAATCCCACCTTTGTGGGCTAGTACCATATGTAGTATCTATGTAATCCCATTTTTGTGAGCTAGTACCACCTGTAGTATCTATCTAATCCCATCTTTGTGGGCTAGTACCATCCACAGTAATTCCATGAATGCCACCTATATCTACCTAATCCCATCTTTGTGGGCTAGTACCATCTGTAGTAATCCATGAATGCCACCTGTATCTACCTAATCCCACTTTTTGTTTTTGCTGTTGCAAGGACAGACTCCAAGAGAACAAGAAATAGTCTTTTTAAAATATTTATTATTTTTTTATTTTAGGTGTATGAGTGTTTTGCCTGCAAGCATGTGAATGCAATGCCCTCAAAGGCCAAAAGAGGCCAAAAGAGGGTGTCAGATGCTCTAGAACTGGAGTTGTGGATCATTGTTAGCCGCCATGTGGGTGCTAGGCATCAAACTGGGATCCTCTGGAAGACCAGAAAGTCTTCTTAACCACTGAGCCATCTCTCCAGCCCCTGTCTTTTCTTTATTCTGAACAAATTATCTGATATGCTGAATAAACCTTAAAAATATACCAACATATCAAACCAGCATTTTCACTTGTAGGGATTCATTTTAAGAAAACAGCAGTGTACTAAAATATTTAGCTGTAAGGTCTAGGTTTATTATAGGAAAAAAGATATAAAATAATCATAAATGAGATGCTAAAAAATTATGTAGTCACTAAAAGTTATGTATTCAACAAACTACATGTGAATAATTTTTTAATGTAGAGAAAAACCTATAAATTTAAGAGATTCAAGATATATAACTAGTCAACTACAGTGTATGGAATTTTTTTGAATTAACTCAGGAAAATGGTATTTGAGACAATGGGCAAAATCTGATAGTTTTATAGTTTAAGGAATAAATAATATTAAATCACTACACAATAATCTTTTTAGAGATCCACACTGAATGATTTTCTGGTGAAACAATCAGGAATTTAGTTCAGGAAAAATCCAAGAAGGGAGAGAAATAGGTGGGAGTTGGGTCAATATCACCATGAACCTATAGCTACTGAAATTACATTTAGATTTTTCATAATTAAAAAAGTACTTCCCATCTAAGTGAAAGAAGCAATGCTGTCCCGCCGTATCGAAAGTCTAGAAGGGCTTCCATGCCAAGGCAGCAGCTTCCTCACCAGCATTATCCAAGGGAGCTTTCTGTGGTGAGACCCTGTATCAGCTGTGTCCAGAATAGTCACTAGCCATGTGTACTTTACTGAGCTTTCAAGATCTGGTACTGTGAGTGAAGAACAAAGCTATGCATTGCCTAATTTAAATGGGGATTTGTGGGGACCAGAGAGATAAATTGCTTGCCACACAAGCAAGAGGAGGATCTAAGTTTGATTCCTAGGATCCATGTAAAAAAGTCAGGCATGGTAGCACATGTTTGTAATTCCAGCACCAGGGAGGTAAAGAAAGCAGGATCCCTCGGTTCACTGGCCAGGCAGTCTAACCTAATTGACAAGTCAAGGAGAGACATTGTCTAAAAGAAACAAAGTGGACTGTGTTTGAGGAGGAATGACACCCAGGGATGTACTCTGATATACTCTGGTCTACACACAAAACAAACAACAACAACAACAAAATGTTCATGTGCACCTGCACATACATACACCTACAAACACATGACCATGCACACATGCACACACACAAAATAGACACTGTGGCTAATGGGATTCCATTTTGGACAGCATAAGTAGGTACAGAATTATGGATTTTTCCCTTCACTTTTTTTTTATATGTATGAGTATTTTGTCTGCATGTATGAAAGTGCACTTGTGTCATGCAATGCCTGCAGAGGCCAGAAGAGGGCATTGGATCCCCTGGAACGGGAGTTATGGACTGTTGTTAGCCACCATGTGGATGTTGGGAGCTTAACTCCATCCTCTGCAAGAGCAGCCAGTGTTCTTAATCACTGAGTCATCTTTCCAGCCCAGATTTTGCTTTTTGTGAGATATAAGTGTCTGTCCATCTGTTTTCAGGCAGGTTTTTGCTACATAGCCAAGCTGCCTTTAATTTTCCTGCTTCTGCCTTCCTGAGTATTGGGATTACAAGCATGCACCATCATGCCCGGCCCTTTTCAGTTATTTAAACTTTTTTTCTTTGAATGAAGATGCACTAGTTTTGCAATAAGGAAAAATACTAGGGAGTTTGCTTTTGTTTAACACATTTTACTAAAAGTTCTCATCTTTACAAGACTATTCTGAAAATGAAATGAAGTTGAACACAGCAAAATACTGAGAAAAGTTTATGTGTCTGCTTTCAAATAACTTTTAAGAAAAGGAAATGGTGATTGACTTCTAGTTCTGATTTTCACCTCTTCATTCCTTTAAGTGCAATTAAATAAGCAGGTTTTTACTTGTTTACTAAAGGATGGAGTGTAGACATGTCGCCTGGATTAGACAGGTTTTAAGTCAATTATAATGATAAAAGTAAAGAGCCAAATAAACTTCTGTGGTCTTTGGTCAATGCATTATGGGTACAACACCTCTGTAGTCAGAAGAAAATATTTAAGGGATTAAAATGAATTTCCTTATTGAAGTAATTAGCAAGCATCATCAGTGTGAATCATTTGGAAGGACTGGAAAGAAGACTTTAAATGGAACAGATGTTAACAGATTTATCTACAATGTAGTTCAAAAGAAAGTCTAAGCATAAAAAAATTCCAGAAATGAGATTTTTTATTGGCTTATTATTGTAAATTTTCAGAATACAAAGTAATTGAGTATATTTACAATTCTTACATAATGTACATTTTAGAATAACTATAAAGATAATGTACTTTGTTCCATTTACAATGACAAACTACGGTGAAACTATATTCATGAATTAGATACAAATCCTCTACATACTAATAAAAAGTAATGGAGTGTTGGTTATATATTCTTTAAAATATGCCTTTTCACAGGTAGCAAGAAATAGTACATGTAATCAGTCTTTATGACTGGAATGATCCAGAAGTATCACAAAGCACAAGTAAACAAACAAAGAAAAGTAGCTCATCATTTCCAAAAGTTAACCTTTAGCCATTGTGTAAAATAAACGGTGCCAACAATTTCTATAATATAGCAAGCTTTCCCTGCTTAAAGTTACCACCAACATAGGGCTGAGGAATGAAGGAAATCTCAAAAATAAGATCATGAAAAGGCCGATACGGAGAAAATTGTATTTAATCAAATCTTGCTTTGTCAACACATGATCCTATTTTAATTCATGTAAACAGAATAGGATGCCCATAACAATCATCTTTCTAGGTGTCAGGATTCAGCCAAAAGGAATCCAAGCTCCTTCTGGTTATCGTCCATTTGAAAACATCAATAAATTGATAAATGGTGAATTTAACTTTATAATGTATTGCTCTTAATTAGGAAAATATTGGGAGAAGGGAATAAAAAAATCTAATAAAAAAGACCTAAATACATAAGAAATTTAACAATAATATTTTAATACTGTCATAATCAGTTTTTTTAACATTTAATCTAAGTAAAAAGTAATTTATTTAAATCCTGGAAATTTAATCATGACAAGAAACTATCAGTTAAGTCTAATAAATCTACTTGAAAAGAAGAAACCACAGCAAGAAGAGAGTCCCAAGAGGCTGGCTGAAGGTCAGCACTAACTCACACAAGGCTACAGAAGCATGATGAGACAGCCAGTTATAAACGGGAGGTTTACGTCCACATTAAAAGATAAACTACAATCTATTCCTATGTTTGCCCATCCTAAAAGGTATAAAATAAACTGGAAAGAGCACAACATTAAATAACAATTAACAAACGATAGAAAATATAATTTTTCTCATTTTAGATGTTGAATTAAAATATGTAAAATATTTATTGTAAACATTATAAATATTTTTAAAATACTATTTGGATAGTCTAGGATTTTAATTTCCAAGAAAGTGTAAAGTGCAGATTATAATACAAAAATACCACACGATTTTACCATTCAACACCAGAAGTAACTTAAAAGGCACAGGTTCTATATTCAGGAAGAAACAGGAAGGAGGATCTAGCAGACGCTAATGCCAAGTGGTTACAGATAGCACCAGATGAGCGCTCTCAAGTACAACAGCAGCACAATGGTAATATATGGCTTCTACAACCAGAAATGCAGACTTTGTATACTGAGCTCTGAGTTTCTTTACAGTTTTCTAGTTTTTGATTTTAAATCATCTAGTCCATATTACACAAGCACGTTTTTAGGAAAGCCATTGTACCATGCAAAACTAATTAGAAAACCTTTCATTCACTGGATTGGATGCTTCCCTGAAGGGGAGTATTGGTGCTGTAATATCATTGGCTTCACTGCCTGAATATGTTTAAAAGGTTACTACAATACAAAAGGAAGTCTCCATCTTCACACAGACACAATTTGTTAACAGTTTCTAAAAACAATAATTAATGCAGTTAATATTCTACCTTCCTTAGACCTCAGAATGTATATCAAAAGCAAATGTTAAAAGAACTGTAGTTTGGCTACTTAACATAG